>NC_090646.1:340979946-341307446 GCF_040937935.1 Hyperolius riggenbachi
AAACAATCCATTAGTGTTATACCAATTTTCAAATAATACATCCCAATTCTTTTGAGACTTCTTCAGAACTTAATCTATTTTTCTACTGCAGATTTCCACTTTTCAAGTATAGGTTAAAAGTAAAGTTTAAAAAGAATGGAATATTAATATTAGTATTTATTTTTCCATTACGTTTAGTTTTGTAATTTTATTGATTGTTGTAAAAATTCCCTTAAATGTATGAGCCATACTAAGTTCACACTTCAGGGGAAACCGCTGCATTTAACGGAAAGCAGTTAATGCAAAAACGGAGGTTAAATGCATCATATGTTATCAATAGGATGCTTTACATTGTCAAACGGAATGCAAAATGCGCTTACCAGACCGCAACCGCAGAGTCTTGACCTGCTGCATTTTTACGCAGCCACAACACAAAATGCAGACCGCAAATTCAAATTGGATGCAATGCAAGACAGTGTTTGTTGCCACTAGGCATCCCACTGCACGAAAAATGTTACATTACCCGTAGAAAAGGGCTTCCTGTTGGTTTGCAAAAAATAAAATAAACAATGGAAATACAGTGGGTTGCAAAAGTATTTGGCCCCCTTGAAGTTTTCCACATTTTGTCACATTACTGCTACAAACATGCATCAATTTTATTGGAATTCCACGTGAAAGACCAATACAAAGTGGTGGACATGTGAGAAGTGGATCGAAAATCATACATCATTCCAAACATTTTTTACAAATAAATAACTGCAAAGTGGGGTGTGCGTAATTATTCAGCCCCCTGAGTCAATACTTTGTAGAACCACCTTTTGCTGCAATTACAGCTGCCAGTCTTTTAGGGTATGTCTCTACCAGCTTTGCACATCTAGAGACTGAAATCCTTGCCCATTCTTCTTTGCAAAACAGCTCCAGCTCAGTCAGATTAGATGGACAGTGTTTGTGAACAGCAGTTCTCAGATCTTGCCACAGATTCTCGATTGGATTTAGATCTGGACTTTGACTGGGCCATTCTAACACATAGATATGTTTTGTTGTAAACCATTCCATTGTTGCCCTGGCTTTATGTTTAGGGTCATTGTCCTGCTGGAAGGTGAACCTCCGCCTTAGTCTCAAGTCTTTTGCAGTCTCCAAGAGGTTTTCTTCCAAGTTTGCCCTGTATTTGGCTCCATCCATCTTCCCATCAACTCTGACCAGCTTCCCTGTCCCTGCTGAAGAGATGCACCCACCGAGCATGATGCTGCCACCACCATATTTGACAGTGGGGATGGTGTGTTCAGAGTGACGTGCAGTGTTAGTTTTCCGCCACACATAGCGTTTTGCATTTTGGCCAAAAAGTTCCATTTTGGTCTCATCTGACCAGAGCACCTTCCTCCAAATGGTTGCTGTGTCCCCCACATGGCTTGTGGCAAACTGCAAACAGGACTTCTTATGCTTTCTGTTAACGATGCCTTTCTTCTTGCCACTCTTCCATAAAGGCCAACTTTGTACAGTGCATGACTAATAGTTGTCCTATGGACAGAGTCTCCCACCTGAGCTGTAGATCTCTGCATCTCGTCCAGAGTCACCATGGGCCTTTTGACTGCATTTCTGATCAGCGCTCTCCTTGTTCGGCCTGTGAGTTTAGGTGGATGACCTTGTCTTGGTAGGTTTACAGTTGTGCCATACTCCTTCCATTTCTGAATGATCGCTTGAACAGTGCTCCGTGGGATGTTCAAGGCTTTGGAAATCTTTTTGTAGCCTAAGCCTGCTTTAAATTTCTCAATAACTTGATCCCTGACCTGTCTTGTGTGTTCTTTGGACTTCACGGTGTTGTTGCTCCCAATATTCTCTTAGACAACCTCTGAGGCCCTCACAGAGCAGCTGTATTTGTACTGACATTAGATTACACACAGGTGCACTCTATTTAGTCATTAGCACTCATCAGGCAATGTCTATAGGCAACTGACTGCACTCAGATCAAAGGGGGCTGAATAATTACACACACACCACTCTGCACTTATAGATTTGTAAAAAATGTTTGGAATCATGTATGATTTTTCGTTCCACTTCTCATGTGTACACCACTTTGTGTTGGTCTTTCATGTGGAATTCCAATAAAATTGATTCATGTTTGTGACAGTAATGTGACAAAATGTGGAAAACTTCAAGGGGGCCGAATACTTTTGCAACCCACTGTACTCCTGAAACAGAGACAAATTTCATTGGTTCATGTGGAACAATGAGAATCCTCCTTGTTGCTAAGTAAGATTCTTTTTTTTCCCCAAACTAACATGCTTCCTGTTCTCTGGGTGAGCGGGGATGGCCCGGTTGATGATAAAAGCATCAATAGTAGCAGAGGACAGGTGAGCAGACGGAGGCAATGCAAACACACAGGGACTAACTGGAGAAAGGTAGGCCGGCACTCAGAATTGGTTGTGATGACAGTGTTGACAGCTGTATAGATGGGCAAACTCCAGCAAAAACTACGTGCTCAAGACGGAAGTGGAAACATTGCATCAAACACATGGGAGGAAACAGTGGTGATGTCTGGCACTGTAGTTTAATTTAAAAGCAGCAAGTGTACAGCAGTGGAAAAAAAAGCGTCCATGAAAAACATGTACAAGATGTGGTACAAAATGTGGTACTTATCGTGCTTGTTGCTGGGTGTGGGAGGCACTGTGGGCGCCAGTGGGTGCACGGCCTTACGACCGTTTCGCTTGGGGTGAGCCTTTCTTCCTCGGAGGCCTAACGTGCACAAAAGCTGGAAGGAAGAGGCCATTAAAATAGCCTACTTCCGTGTAGGATCCCGCCCGGACGCCCTATGACGTGGGGCTAATTGATTGGTCAGAGCAGACTGTGCGTCATAATGGCGGCGCTGCACGCAAGTGTGCGCAGCATAGATGGGCACTATTGCTGAGGTGGGGGAGCGCAACCATGGCGACGCGCACCGCCCCCAAGTCACGCGAGAGGCGGCATAAACCTCAGCAGCCACTCAGGGGCAAGGGGGCGGATGCGAGTACGCACGCTGGTTACCATGGAGCCCCTATAACAACAGCTACAGTCTTGGATGGAGTCCGTCCCCCGGTGCAGCAACAGAGGCTACAGGGCGAGATCGCCCTGCAGCCGAGGTCGCACTCGGGGGGCTAAAAGCCAACAAGGCTGTATATGCCCTGTTCAATGCCGAAAGTCGGGTCTATTGCCCTAATATAAGCTTATTAGCTAACGGCATCGCTGCTCATATAGATGCTATGAATAGCATCTAACAAGTAGTCCCAGGTTCGGGTTTAGATGGGGAGGGAGGGGAAAAGGTGAAGAAGGGTAGGGTGAGGGAAGGAAGGGTGAAGTGTGGAGGGGGAAAGGTGAAGGGGTGGTGGGCGGGACACGGGTCCTAAGAGTAGAGACTCATAGAGAGTGGAGGTGGGAGGTCAAGATTAGGAATAGATGACCCCTAAGAAGGATAACATGCTTGGGGTCTGCCCACCCATGAATAGATCACATGACCGTAGTGATTGAAGTGGGAAGAAAAAAACCCAATTGAGAAAAAGGGGAAGGAAGATACATTTATTATATATTACATTAAAAGACAGAAATATAACTGCTTAGAAAAATTCGTTGCCCTTTATATAAAAATCAAGATCAAAACGGTCATGCGAAATATAGGTATGGGCAGGGGTGGCGGGAGGAGGGCACCTCGTGAGAACACCCTCAAGGTTCAAGATAGCAAGCCATGTCTACATAATCATTAAGGCCCAGAGGGCCCATAGCGTCTGTTTTGAAAATCCACTTGGATTCCAGCCTGAGGAGCAATTTCTTCCTATTGCCTCCTCTACGTGGAAGAATACATTGGTCCACACAAGCGAATGACAAAAGACTTGGGTCGGAGCCATGGACAGTGGCCATGTGCTCTACCACTCTGGGGCACCCCTTGCCTTTCGGCAACAAGCGGATGTGCTCCAGAATCCTGTCCTTCACCATTCTGGTTGTCATGCCAATGTAAAAACGTTGGCATGGACACCAAAGGGCATAAACGACGTAGATAGTCCTACAGGTGGCAAAAAACAGAACTTTAAACTCAACAGGACCTAATTGGTAGAATTTACCAGTTCTCATGTGTGAGCATGCTTTGCATGCTCCACACCGATGGTTACCTGTGGTAGCTACATCGTCCAGCCATGTGCGACGTGGACTTTCGCGAAAGTCGCTATGGACAAGAAGATCGCCAATAGTGGGTGCTCTTTTAAAGGTAACCAAGGGTTTTGATGGTAGGCATTCTTTGAGAACTGGATCTTGGAGCAAGATGGGCCAATTTCTGGTCATCACCTTTTTAATTTCCCTCTCCATTGGTGAGAAGCCAAAAGTGAAGACCCCTGAAACATTATTCGATCGTCTAGAGTTGTATCTCCTTGTAATCAAATCAGATCTATCTTTTTTCAAGGCCTCGTTCATAGCGAGTTCAAGATCATTGGCGTCATAACCCCTCATAAGCAGGCGAAATTTCAACTCCATGGCTTGTTCAATAAAGTCATCCAAACTGGCGTTGTTCCTGCGTAAGCCGCAGACGCTATGGGCCCTCTGGGCCTTAATGATTATGTAGACATGGCTTGCTATCTTGAACCTTGAGGGTGTTCTCACGAGGTGCCCTCCTCCCGCCACCCCTGCCCATACCTATATTTCGCATGACCGTTTTGATCTTGATTTTTATATAAAGGGCAACGAATTTTTCTAAGCAGTTATATTTCTGTCTTTTAATGTAATATATAATAAATGTATCTTCCTTCCCCTTTTTCTCAATTGGGTTTTTTTCTTCCCACTTCAATCACTACGGTCATGTGATCTATTCATGGGTGGGCAGACCCCAAGCATGTTATCCTTCTTAGGGGTCATCTATTCCTAATCTTGACCTCCCACCTCCACTCTCTATGAGTCTCTACTCTTAGGACCCGTGTCCCGCCCACCACCCCTTCACCTTTCCCCCTCCACACTTCACCCTTCCTTCCCTCACCCTTCCCTTCTTCACCTTTTCCCCTCCCTCCCCATCTAAACCCGAACCTGGGACTACTTGTTAGATGCTATTCATAGCATCTATATAAGCAGCGATGCCGTTAGCTAATAAGCTTATATTAGGGCAATAGACCCGACTTTCGGCACTGAACAGGGCATATACAGCCTTGTTGGCTTTTAGCCCCCCGAGTGCGACCTCGGCTGCAGGGCGATCTCGCCCTGTAGCCTCTGTTGCTGCACCGGGGGACGGACTCCATCCAAGACTGTAGCTGTTGTTATGGGGGCTCCATGGTAACCAGCGTGCGTACTCGCATCCGCCCCCTTGCCCCTGAGTGGCTGCTGAGGTTTATGCCGCCTCTCGCGTGACTTGGGGCGGTGCGCGTCGCCATGGTTGCGCTCCCCCACCTCAGCTATAGTGCGCATCTATACTGCGCACACTTGCGTGCAGCGCCGCCATTATGACGCACAGTCTGCTCTGACCAATCAATTAGCCCCACGTCATAGGGCGTCCGGGCGGGATCCTACACGGAAGTAGGCTATTTTAATGGCCTCTTCCTTCCAGCTTTTGTGCACGTTAGGCCTCCGAGGAAGAAAGGCTCACCCCAAGCGAAACGGTCGTAAGGCCGTGCACCCACTGGCGCCCACAGTGCATCCCACACCCAGCAACAAGCACGATAAGTACCACATTTTGTACCACATCTTGTACATGTTTTTCATGGACGTTTTTTTTTCCACTGCTGTACACTTGCTGCTTTTAAATTAAACTACAGTGCCAGACATCACCACTGTTTCCTCCCATGTGTCTGATGCAATGCAAACACAGCTGACAGTGTGAATGGCAGAAGCACATCCGCTCAGGACTTGAGCTGATATGTACAGTATATCACCATGTTTACGCATGTGCTGCACTTAAGCTAAAGTGTGAACCTGGCCTAACTGTAATTCTGTCCAGTGGAAGCAGGGCCGTTTCTACCCCCGTGCGGGGCGTGCCGCCGCCCGGGGCGCTGTTAGGAGGGGGGCGCTATAATGGAGGGGGGAGCCGGAGCCACGGGGAGGGCAGCCCGACCTCTCTCTCCCACTCCCGGGCGCCCTCCGTGCTCCCCCCTCAGATGCAGAGCGAGCAGCCGGGAAGCGCTGTTTGCAACTCACCTGCCTGGCTCCAAGCGCTGCTCTCTCGCCGCTGGTCTGTCTCCTCTCTCTCTGCATACATGCTGATACACGCGGCTTCCTGTTTAGCCGGAAGCCGCGTGTATCAGCATGTATGCAGAGAGAAGAGACAGACCAGCGGCGAGAGAGCAGCGCTTGGAGCCAGGCAGGTGAGTTGCAAACAGCGCTTCCCGGCTGCTCGCTCTGCATCTGAGGGGGGAGCACGGAGGGCGCCCGGGAGAGGGACGGAGAGGTCGGGCTGTCCTCCCCACGGCTCCGGCTCCCCCCTCCACTATAGGGGACAGCTAGCTATCTAACCTATCCTGGGGGCACCTACCTAATCTAACCTACGCTGGGGGCACCTACCTAATCTAACCTACGCTGGGGGCACCTACCTAATCTAACCTACGCTGGGGGGCACCTACCTAATCTAACCTACACTGGGGGGCACCTACCTAATCTAACCTACACTGGGGGGCACCTACCTAATCTAACCTACACTGGGGGGCACCTACCTAATCTAACCTACACTGGGGGGCAGCTACCTATCTAACCTTCACTGGGGGGCAGCTACCTATCTAACCTTCACTGGGGGGCAGCTACCTATCTAACCTACACTGGGGGGGCAGCTACCTATCTAACCTACACTGGGAGGCAGCTACCTAATTTAACCTACACTGGGGGGCAGCTACCTATCTAACCTATACTGGGGGCACTTATTTAACCTGTATTGGGGGCACCTACCTAGCTAGCCTATACAGGTGGCCACTATACTGGCTACCTATATTGCAGGCACCTACCTAAATAACCTGTACTGGGGCACCTACCTATCTAACTTATACCGGGGGCGCCTGCCTATCTAACCTATACTGGGGGCAACTATACTGGCTACCTATACCGGAGGCACCTACCTGGCTAACCTATAGCGGGGGCAACTATACTGGCTCACCTATGCCTGGCTACCTATACTGGGGTACCTATTCTTGGCTACCTATACTGGGGGGGACCTATACTAAGTGCAACTAGACCTGGCTAACCTATACTGCGGGCACCCATACCTTGCTCGCGGGGGGCGCAATTTTTACACCCTCGCCCTGGGTGCATTTTAGCCTAGAAACTGCACTGAGTGGAAGTAGAAAGCTAACATTGAGGCAACCAAGATTTAATAAAAAGGCAGAGTAATATGATTTACTGCGTAAGTCCTATTCCCCTACTAGTTTCAGTGAACGTGAGAAAAAAAAGCATTGAAAAGGAGACAGGAGTTTTTTCATAGTGCTAAAATCCGGGTCCAGTGCTAACAAGTCATTATATGGATTTTACAGTAAGGTACTATAAACATTGGAAAGGTGAGGGTCAGGTTTTACATTCCACATAACACTAACATACAAATCAGAAGCTTTGTTTTAAAGTAATCACAACTAATGCTTCTTGTAAATAATGGATTGATAGGAATACAGTTTTACAGAGACTATGCAATGGAGCTGTTTATCATAAACCCAGATTCCAGGAGAAAAAAATATGAATAGTTGGTGTCTGCTGAGTTTTTAAAGTGTGTGTAAAAACTAGTAGTCTCATGGACAGAAAATTGTGGGGCAGGTTTTTGGTGCTGCCATAGATCGCAATGTTAATTGCAGCTACAAAAGCACTCGGTCTATAATTTGGGCTCCAGACATGGAGCTCAAATTTATGGCAAGAAGGGACAGGGAGTGTTAGGTGTTTAGAGTAGGGATAGATAGGAATAGATTTAGGTAGAAACCTTAGTAGAATATTGGCATTATTGATGATATTCTACTAGTGCTTATGTCCAGCACCCACATTTAATTACCCCCCTTTTTAATAATAAAAAAATATATTCTCAGATTTTAATTGATTCCCACACTACAAGCAATGATTTGTTTCTTGCTGTCTGTTACTCTTAGGAAACATCTCTTGACTTCCTGTCTGGACAGGTTGTCATGGATTTATTTTGTAGCTGGGACACAGCGCAGAAATGAATATGTAAAAAGAAACTCTCCTTGCCATGCTATCCAAAGCTATTTTTCCCCAGAACTGGGCTCTACATTAATTACTAACTGGAAGTTTTGTGGTAACATTGTAAGAATGCTTTTGATTTGTACTGGGGTTAAGGAAAAGTGGAAGGTGTGACCATAAACCTACCTACTGTACACCAGAATCAAAGCTGCAAAGTGGCATACTGGAAGCCAGTAGTGATTATGGGAATAAGAATGTGGTCTCTAGGTCTGCCTGTACTGTATATGCAACATATGAACACATAGGAAGTGACACTATATTAAATGTATAGTTCACTTTGCTGTTTTATTAATTCAGTGTATATACTGTTTATTGATTTTATGTATTAATTTTTCTTTAATTTGACATTTTCAAGTACTAGATGTCAAATTACACGTCCACAATAATGAGACGAGAGCCTGTGATTCACTGCAACCAATTGTTTTCATTACTGCTAACCAAAGCAACATAAAAAATGATAAAATGTAATACATAAAAAATGGTGTATTGCATTAATAAAACAGAAGGGAGAACAAGCGCTTTGGCACCAAGGGAGAATATGTCTGCTATGGTATTTAGCAATTCAGCACTGCATTGTGATTACATTGTGAGCTCCTTTGTGGGAGTGGACATTACTATATACACTATGTATAAGTGCTAGGGAAATTTCAGTGCTATGCTGTACAAATAACAGCAATAAATTTGATACTGCACAACAATTTTCCCTAGTAACTAGTAAGGAGACCAGAGACCCTTCACTTATTGAAATGAATACAAATATATATAATAATGATTTAAAATGACTAATAAATATATTACTACATTAAAACACAAAATCAGCATTCTTTACATTATTATAATTTTATTATACATTAAATAAACATTTCTAAGCAACAGGCAGTGGCGTAGCAATAGGGGATGCGGAGGTTGTGACTGCACCGGGGCCCTGGACCAGAGGGGCCCACTAGGGGCCCCATTCATCCATCTTAGCTTGGTAATGAACACCTGTATACATGCATTGAATAATGGTAATCATTACCTAGCTGCTCCCCATCAATAGAGTGCTTGGGGCCCCATGTAAAACTCACACTGGGGCCCCAACCTGTTTAGTTATGCCATTGGCACTGGGGCAGGTGATCACGCTTCATTTCTCCACCATTTTTACGTTGAAGCAGTGGCTTACCAGCCATAAGGCTGCAGGTGCTCACAGTAACGGGTGTAGCCACGGCTAGGGGTGCCGCTGTGGTGCTCAGTCACTGTGTTTTTCCACCTGGGATCTTTTTTCATAGTTTGGACAACAGTTTGGCAAATAGCAGCAGGCAGTGCAGGACTCTTTAGTACTTCCTGCACTAGATGTAGCACCCCTTCCTGTCCCATGGGCCCATGTGTCTCCTCGCTCTTTACACACAGTCTGCAGTGGGTGAATGTGCAGAGCAGCAGGGTGAATAGAGAGAATGATTGCTGTTCTGCAGCTGGGACATTCGCAAGGAGAGGTGGCACTATGGGCTTGATTCACAAAAGAGTGCCAACTGTTAGCACGGCCATTTTCACGCGAATTTTCGCATTGCGCGCGACCGCGAATTTTCGCACGAAACGATAACGTTTTAACGCAAAGCGAAAATTCGCGTTTGCGCGTGAAAACGTTATCGTTTAGCGCGAAAATTCGCGATCGCGCACAATGCGAACATTCACACGAAAACGGCCGTGCTAACAGTTAGCACTCTTTTGTGAATCAAGCCCTATGTGTTTATTCCTCCAGAAGTTGCCTGTCATTAGTAGCCATGTGCACTGGCTGCTGTAATATCAGAGTGTCCTGGACTATTAATTATGTATCCTGATCAGAGTAATAAATCAATAATGCAGGGCAGTTTGCTGTTGCAGAAGCCAGTGATACAGGTGCTGACAGACGACTTCTGTAATGAGCAGAGAAGCAAGCTCCAGGCAATTTAGATTAGCTTGATTCCAGGTAATCTTATCTCTTTTTCCTAGCTCCCCTCCCACCCTGTTGTCTTCCCCATGACCCTTTCTTCTTTTCCGATTTTAGTGGCTTCTTTTGACAGCATGTCCCTGTCAAACAGCACTGGTGATGTCTGCAGTCCCGGTAAGAGGTCTTCCTGCCATTTCTCCTCTCCCACCAGGCTCTCTGTCTTGTGCCTCTACCTCTTTATGCCCCCTCCTTCTATGCACCCCCTCTTTTGTTTGTCCCCCTTTTCTGACTGTCCTCAGAGGAGCTCACAATCTAATCGTAGCATAGTCATAGTCTAATGTTCTACCATATTATTATTGTGTATTTATATACGCTTCTGCACTCCAGAGGGATGTGCCACTACCTAGGATCATACAGGGTGCCTCCCCCCTCGTGAGTACACTCACCGAACAATGACTTGTATCTTGCGTATCAACTATCGCTTCAGACGGTTCTGTAATCCTCAATGTAAGGCTTTATTAAGACAGACCTCAAGCAGCTTGTCCATGAACATCCACCCTGGCCGCGGTACACGGGGCTGCGCGTCCTCCCAAGTTCTGCCTGCATTTCCTCGTAACACCAGTGTGCCGCCTAGCTCCGCCCTACGTGTTTCGTCACTATGACTCATGACCTGACGCTACTAAAATACCGCCTGGTGCGCTCCCGTGTTGCGTTCCCGTGTGTATTTATGTAGCACTGGCATCTTCTGCAGCACTGTATAGAGTATAGATTTTCATAACAGTTAGCTTCATCCACATCCTGATGACTCCTTTTCCCCCAAAATCCCCCCACAAGCTCGACGTCCCCAACCCTCCCACCAAAAAAATGGTTGTTTTTGGCGGGGGGTAGGGTGGAATCTGTAAATAATCAGTACCGCGTGTCAAACTCCCTAGGTACGCCACTGCGTGGAAAGGAAAGAAGAAAATAAATCTCACTTCTAACACTTTTTTGGCACATCCATGCTGTAAAAAGACAGAGACTTCAGAGACCAGAAAGTGGTGAAAAGTCATTTTTATTACCTTATTAAATGAAGTGCAAAAAAGGACCAATAGCAAAAAAAAAAAAAAAAAAAAAGCAGTTTCATTCAGCGTAACAAATGAATGAGAAGTGAATACATTTTTGTCACCTTTTCCATCATCATAGATATTATGAAAAGGCAAAAAATATAATATTTTTTTCAAGAGCTCACAAGGTAACAATTCCAGACTGTTATAAATATTCCCCATTGTTTTTATAAACAGCAAAGCAAGCTCTGCTTTCACCTAAAGACTGAGGTTTTTGTTTTTATGATTTGCCTAAAATCTTGCTTACATATCCTTATATCCATTGCCGAAATCCAGCAGTTTCCAGTGGCTCTTCCCTCCATTGATTTTTATCTGAAGTGCTCCTCTCTCAATAGAAGATTAATGAGATTCCCATTGAGTGACACAAACTATTAAACTTATGTTTCTGAGCTTGACCTTTCAAGTTGAATATCCGATTTGCTTACTACATACCAATGTAGCTTATCACTGTGCTACACTGGTCTGCAATGTTTACACTGATGAAAAAACTCTTCCAAAGTTAAGGGTTATTATGCCATACTTACAAAGCATAGGGGGGATCATTCAACACCTCTAGTACTTTTTACGGAAGGCAGAAAAATACAAAAGTACTGAATATATCTGTTTGTGTAACAAGGTAGCATTGCTTGCACAGCTATGATAGCTGGGACCATTTTTTTTATTTTAATGATATGTATTTTTTCTAACGAATATACAAGAATATAAAGAATACATTACAAGGAATATACAAAATAATGGTAATGACTGGAAAGGCATAATGGATTTTTTAATACTATGAAGAAGAAATAGTTGTTTTAGTGGGATAAAAGCATATTTTTAAAACTCAAACACAAAATTGAACAAGGAAAAATCGAATTACAGTTAAGATGATCAGTGAATATAAACAGCGTATAGAAGGAAGGTAATGGACAAAATGTGCTTGAAACTACGTGCCATCTGCTTTCTTTCCTTTCCATACTGCAGCTGCTAGGCAGGGCAATCAGGTGTGATCATGTGAAATGCAAAGTTAGAAGAACAATGAATGTCAGACTACAATTACCAGAATTACAATCTAAACCATGTTCCTACTGCCTAAATGAGGAGGAGGTGGGATTTGTAGTCACAGAAAGCAGATCTGAAAACTCTAGCTCTGGTATCAGGAAACTAACTAGTCTTGTGACTGCATGGAAAGCTGCACAACTATACAAAGGATTTTTACATTTGAAAATATAATTTCCATAGTTAATGCTTAATATTCCCACTAATCAACACGATTGCTTTCAGTAAACGGCACAATACCTGTATCTACACCCCTGGTGCTAAAGTGAAGGCCGCAGGAGTGTAGATCAGAATCAAAATTCATTATTTCGCCAAGCATGACAGGGTCATGCCCGGAATTGGGTTTGGCACAATACATAGCTCAAGTGGAAAAAGAGATAGGTAGATAGGCGCACAAGCATGCAGTTTACAAGCAAAGAGCAACGAGAGCAACAAAATAGAACAATATCCACAATATATATATATATATATATATATATATATATATATATATATATATATATATATATATATATATATATATATACCTCACATGAACAGCTCCAGATGAGACATGACAGAAAGTACTAATGATTAGTCTTGTGGGCAGGTTGACTGGGTGGCTGAGACACAGTTTATTGTGTGTGTGTGTGTGTGTGTGTGCGTGGGTGGGTGGGGAGGCTGATCTAAGTGTATGGAGGATGTTTAGGAGGCTTACAGCTGAGGGTAAAAATAGTTAATGTGCCTAGCAGTCCACCGGCCTAATGGGAGCATGCTGAAGCAGTGGTGGCCTGGGTGAGAGTGATTGTTGGCAATCCTCAGCGCTCTAGAGCGCAGTCTGGTGTTGTATAGGTGAGAGAGTTCGTATGATCCTCTCAGCCAACCTGATGACCTTCTGTAGTTTGTTCCTGTCCCTGACAGTGGCGCCAGCATACCAGACCAGATGGAAGAGCAGAAGATTGATTCAATGGAGGCGGAGTAAAAGCTTGTCAGTATCTCCTGGGCCATGCCAAACTTCCTCAGTTGGCTGAAGAAAAAAAAGTCTCTGTTGGGCTTTCCGCTGAGTGGCAATGATTTTGTGTTTCCAGCTGAGGTCGCTGGATATGGTAGTGTGGGAGCAGACTTCCTGAAGTCAATCAGCTGGACAGTTTTAGCTGCGTTGAGCACTAGCCTGTTCTCCTTACACCAGTGGCAGATTCTCTCCACCTGCTGACAGTACTCCTGGATGTTATCCTTGGTGATAAGGCCAATGATGGTGGTGTCGTCAGTACACTTGATGACCTTAACAGAGTCTGCCGTGGACCTGCAGTTGTTCATGTAGAGGGAGAAGAGCAGCGGAGACAGGACACAGCCTTGGGGGGGGGGGGGCCCTGTGTTGGTAGTCATTTCTTTTGAGTGGATATTCCCCAGCTTGACGACTTGGGACCTGTTGGTGAGAAAGTCTGAGATCCATAGGCATAGGGTGAGATGGGCTCCAGGTGCATCCAGATCTTCCTGGAGAATGTGTGAGCAGATGGTACCGAAGGCCAAGCTAAAGTCCAGGAGTAGAATTCTGGCATACACATCTGGTCTGTCAAGGTGGTCATTGGTGAGCTCCAGGCAGATATTAATGGCATCATTAGTGGACCCGTTTGACCTGTAAGCAAAATGGTAGGAGTCCAGGAGGGGCAAAAAGGAGAGCTTGAGTATGGATCAGACCACTCTTTCCAGGGTTTTCATGATAACTATCTAAAAAACAATGTATCCGTGCGCTCACTCAATTATTGTCCCAATATAATATTTTAGTCCTTTTACTTAGCCAAAAAGTCCTCTGGATCGCAGCATCAGTCATCAAGCATAAGATGTAATCCAGATATTCCACCAAGATACTGCACTCACAGCTTCAATACATCCTTATTCCACAGTTGTAACTCAAAAAAAGGGGAGACATAAAAAACATAGCATAATACTGTTTAAACGTATTATGATAACTGATGTCAAGGCCACAGGCCTAAAGTTGTTAAGGTCAGAGACTACCTGCTTCTTAGGGACAGGTATGATGGTGGACCTCTTGGAGCATGCGGAGGACTTTGCCTTCCTCCAAGGACTTGGTGGAGATAACAGAGAGGATTGGGGAAAATTGCAGCAAACAGGCTTTCAGGCAGGCTGGTGAAACGCTGTCAGGGCCAGATGCTTTCCTAACGTTTAACGTAGACAGGAGGCGCAGAACATTGGCATCACACACCACCAGGGAGGGTGAGCTTAGGTTTGAAGCATTGTTCTCGGGGACTGGAGCTGGCAATGACCGGTGCCCCCCAGATGCTACCTGGCTCTCAAACCTGCAGTAAAATTTACTGAGTTTTTCAGCTAGTTCAAAGCTGAGTGATGCATGTTGGGGCAGGGGCTTGTAGGTTATGGCAGCCTTCAACACTTTCCATACAACTTGTGAGTCATTTGAGCACAGGTTTTGCTTCATCCTTTCAGCGTACTCCTTCTTGGCAGCTCTCAGTTCCTGACTCAGTTTGTTTCTTGCTCTCCTATAATCCTCCTGGTTGCCGGACTTGTGAGCAGTTTCCCTGCTCTTCCGCAGTAGCCGTAGTTTGTTGGAGAACCACGGTTTGGGTAGACCTTGAAGGTTTTGGTCGACACACAGGAGTCCTCACAAAAACTGATGTACGAGGCAACATTATCCGCCCACTCGTCCAGGTTTGGCACTTCAAGTGCCTTCCAGTCAGTGCAGTCAAAGCAAGCTTAAAGTTAGAGCTTGGCCTGGCCTGACCACACTTTTCAGGGCGGGTTGGATGATTCCAGGTGCCTTCTGTAGGTGGGGATAAGTTGGATGAGACAGTGGTCGGAGGAGCCAAGTGCTGCCCATGGAATGTCTTTGTACATCCTTCCGTGCCATGTAGCAGTGATCGAAAGTGTTCAGGCCCCTAGTGGGGCAGACTACATGCTGGTGGTGAAAAACGTGGAATCTCTCGGTGGAAGTTTGCCCTATTAAAGTCACCCAAAACGATGAACAGTAGTGAGTCTGGGAGGGATGTCTCCCACTGCAAGATGGTGTCACTGAGGTCAAGCAGGGCGGATTTGACATCAGCATCTGGAGGGATGTACATTCCAACAAGGACATACGAGAAAAACTCCTGTGGCGAGTATGGCGGCCTGCAGTTAAGGAGTAGTAGTTCAAGGTTAGGGGTGCACTACCCATCGAGGACTGTTGATTGTAGGGTACCATAAGGAGCTGATTTTCCCAAAGAGAGCTGGGTCACGGTCTGCTCGGATGAGGCTGATGCCTGGGAAATGAAGGGCATTCTCAGGGATGTCCCCGTGTAGCCATGTCTCCGTGAAGCAGAGTACAGGAGTGTTCCTGCCGAGCTCTCTCCTGTCACAGAGGAGATGCAATTCATCTACTGTCCAGTAGTGCTAAACTGGTTAGCAGCTTAATATACATGTATTTTTACTTTACATTCATATTGCACTGAATCCTCCAGCAGCACTTAGTGCAGTATTAAAGTAATTTAACTAACTGTCCCTCAGATAGGCTTACAAACTAATCCCCAATATAGTCAAAGTGCCCCTATCATAGTCCAGAGCACATTTTCTGGGGGAAGCCTGTTAATTTATTTGTATGCTTTTGGGATGTGGAAGAAAACCTTCAAGCCTGTACTCATCTAATTATTTCAATTGATATAATACAAATGGAAAACATTAGTATGGTGGTTGTAGTAATTAATGTCCAGTTTAGAAAACACTACTAAGAGAATCTGTAGACAAAAAAGATACAGTAAATATATAGAACATCTCCAGTATGTTAAATAACTAATTTACTGCTTACCTTAAAGGAATACTATCGATTCACATATTTTTTTCAATTGACACAGAAATTGTTTGGGAAGTGCTGCCAAGTACTGGTGTATACACTTTAGTAGCAACTTCTTTGTTTACTGTTTTCAATATACATTCAAACTTTACTGACGCCAAAACTGACGGCTGACTGAGCCATGAGGAGAGGGGAAATTCCCCTCACACTTGATCAGTTAACTCTATGTGTAGCTCTGTGTGTGACAAAGAAGAGTGCTCCCAACAGCTGCAGCTTCTGTGTCCTGTGTTTCTGACTGACCTGTCTGAAGAGAGCAGAGGAAATGTAACTAATTGTCACAGCTTTTCATACTGTTTTTGCTTTCAGAGTTTGATATGTTTGATATTTGCTTTCTGTAGTCTGATATGCAACTCTGACTGTGCATTGAAGCAGACACCCCTTCTGCAATTGATTTGTCCCAATATAGCTAAATCCTACCCTCAATAAATTACAGCGTTTGCCTCTGATATTTAACATGAAAAGTAGGAAAATGTTTACACAGCTACTTAGACATTATTTGCACACTGTCATTTTAGAACACTTGGGTATCGATAGTATTCCTTTAAGTTGAAATCAGCTGATAAAAATTAAAATGTCTCCCTTGCTAGCATGTAATATCCTCATACCAGCAGGAGGGCACAGTGGACAGTGGGGTTAATTCGGTGGCTTGATTGTCTAGTGCAGCATTTGCCTCATTGCAGCTGACTCATATGTGTTTTATGGGCGCAAATGCTGCCCAATATGGGTGTTGTATGGGGGAAATGCTTAATATGTTTTATGGGGGGAATCATGGCTTAATATTTGTTTTATGGGGGAAAACACTGCCTAATGATATATTATTGTTTTAGGGGGGGTGGGGGAGATAATGTCTACAATCTAATCACTTCTATCATGTCACTAATTGTCCTTGGAGGAACTTACAATCTAATCCCTGTATAGTTCATTACAGGGACATAGTGGTCTCATTGCTTATTTTAGTAAGCAAATCAACTTGTCATATCAGTCCTTTTGTTCTGTACATTTTATACTACTACTGGCACTGTGAGAACACAATTTATTGTAGCCAGCCCTACAGTCAGAGATGGCCCGAACCTCCGATTTTATAGACTTCAATGGGGAGGCGAACTTTGAAAACTAGAAACATTTATGCTGGCCACAAAAGTGATGGAAAAGATGGTTCAAGGGGTCTAACACCTGGAGGGGGGCATGGCAGAGTGGGATAGATGCCAAAGTCCCGGGGAAAAATCTGGATTTGACGCATCGTTTTAAGGGCAGAAATCACATTGAATGCTAAATTGCAGGCCTAAAGTCCTTTAAAACATCTTGCATGTGTATACTACAATCAGGGAGTGAATTAGAGTACTGCTTCACACTGACACACCAAACTTACTGTGTAAAGCACCGCAAACAGCTGTTTGTGTAGTGACGACCGTGCTGGACTGGTGCGCACCATGGCCAGAGTGCAGGCCATGGTGGTTTTCAAGCCCATTTGGTCGCCGGGCTGTGGTAGCTCAATGATAGAACAACAGTGACTGTCCAGCTGATCAAATTTGGTCTGTCCACAATGAAGCAACGACCTTATTATCTTGGGTGTGCCCCCCCCCCCCCCCCCCGAGACAATCATATAGTCGTCGGTCATTGCTTCATTGTGATATGCAAGCCCCTTCACCACGGCAATCACAAAGGGGAATTGACACATGTATATGCCTTTTGTTTTGTTTTTGCAGCTGCATTGCAGCCAGAAAAATTAGGCAGGCATGTACACGAACCAGAAAAATTATTATAGCGGACGCTGCTAATTCAGGAATCCTCCTGGAGTCCTGCACCCTGTTGGTGGTGGCGGAGGAGGCAGTCAAGCGGCCTGCAGGCAGAGATGCTGTGCGGGGAGCGACTTAGTCTTGGGGCAGGCAGTCACACAGCATGCAGGCAGAGATGCTGTGGGTAGGGACTGACTTAGTCTTCGGGCGGGCAGTAGCCCTCCGGGATCAATGCCTTATTCATTTTGATAAAGGTGAGGTACTGAACACTTTTGTGACTTAGGCGACTTCTCTTCTCAGTGACAATGCCTCCAGCTGCGCTGAAGGTCCTTTCTGACAGGACGCTTGAGGCAGGGAAAGACAGAAGTTGGATGGCAAATTGGGACAGCTCTGGCCACAGGTCAAGCCTGCGCACCCAGTAGTCCAAGAGTTCATCGCTGCTCACAGTGTCTACATCCACACTTAAGGCCAGGTAGTCGGCTACCTGCCGGTCGAGGCATTGGTGGAAAGTGGATCTGGAAGGGCTAAGGCGAGGCTTTGGACTAAAGAATGTCTGCATATCCGACATCACCATGAGATCGCTGGAGCGTCCTGTCCTTGCCTGCGTGGACATGGGAGGAGGATTACTGGCAGTGGTAACTTTATTCCGTTGTGCTGTGATATCACCCTTAAACGCATTGTAAAGCATAGTTGCCAGGTTGTTCTACATGTGCTGCATCCTTTCTGCATTCAGGTGAGTTGGTAACATGTCCGCCACTTTGTGCCTATACCAAGGGTCTAGTAGCGTGGCCACCCAGTACAGCTCATTCCCCTTGAGTTTTTTTTAATACGGGGGTCCCTCAACAGGCTGGACCACATGAAAGACGCCATCTGCACAAAGTTGGATCCAGACATACTATCCATCTCCTCTTGCTCTTCCTCAGAGACGTCAGGTTAGTCCTCCTCCTCCCCCTGCCACGAACAATACCACGGGAACATCGAGCAGCACAAGCCCCCTGCGACGCCTGCTGTGGTTGTTCTTCTGCAGCCGCCTCCTCCTCCAAAGAAACACCTTCCTCATAATCCGAGTCTGACTCCTCTTCCCCACACGACTCTTCCTCCTCCTCCCTCCTCTGTGCTGCCGCAGGTGTTGAGGAAACATCATCTGGTTCTGATGAAAATTGCTCCCACAACTGTTCCTCCCATAACTGTTCCTCTCCACACTCCTCCACAGCTTGATCCACCACTTTACGCATAGCATTCTCCAGGAAGTAAGCGTATGGGATCAAGTCGCTGATGGTGCCTTCACTGCGACTCACCAGGTTGGTCAACTCCTCAAACGGCCGCATGAGCCTGCATGCATTTCGCATCAGTATCCAGTTGTTGGGCCAGAACATCCCCATCTCCTCAGATTGTGTCCTTTTACTGTAATTGTACAGGTACTGGGTGACGGCTTTCTCCTGTTCTAGCAGGCAAGAGAACATGACCAGGGTCGAATTCCAGTGAGTCAGGCTATCACATATCACGCGTCTCACCGGCAAGTTGTTTGTCCGCTGAATGTCCGCAAAGTGTGTCATGGCCGTGTAAGACCACCTGAAATGCCCACACCACTTCCTGGCCTGCTTCAGGATGTCCTCTAAGCCTGGGTACTTTGACACAAATCTTTGAATGACTAGATTCAGCACATGTGCCATGCAGGGTACATGTGTCAGCTTTACCAACTTCAAAGCGGAAATGAGATTGCTGCCGTTGTCACACACCACGTTGCCGATCTCCAGCTGGTGCAGGGTCAGCCACTGATCCACCTGTTTGTTAAGAGCAGCCAGAAGAGCTGGTCCAGTGTGACTCTCCACTTTGAGGCAAGACTTGTCTAAGATGGTGTGACACTGTCATACCTGGCATGCAGCATAGGCCCTGGGGAGATGGGGCTGTGTAGCTGGAGAGGAGATTGCAGCACCAGTAGAGTAGCACTGCCACTCAGCCAAGGAGGAGGACGATAGTGAAGAGGATGTAGTAGGAGGAGAAGGAGTGAAGGTGGCAAGAGGCCTGCCTGCAAGCCATGGAGGTGTCATAAGTTGGTCCGCTGCACAGCCACGTACTCCCTGCTTGCCATCGGTCTCCAGGTTGACACAATGGGCTGTGTAAGTAATGTACCTGCTCTGACCGTGCTTGGCAGACTAGGCATCCATGGTCAGGTGGACAGTTTTGGTATTGCCTTTTTAGAGAAATAATTGTGGCCTGGTATCTTCCACTGCGGCGTCCCAATGGCCACAAATTTACGGAAGGCCTCAGAGTCCACCAGCTGGTATGGTAACAGCTGGCGAGCTAACAGTTCCGCCAAGCCAGCTGTCAGACGCCGGGCAAGGGGGTGACTTGCAGAAATTGGCTTTTTCCACTCAAAGATTTTCTTCACGGACACCTGGCTGCTGAGGGCAGAGGAGCGGAACCGTTCAAGGGCAGAGGCGGAGGAGGGTGGCTGTGAAGGTGCAAGGGAGAAAGCGGCTGAAGATGCTGCACCTAAAGGAGGAAGAGGAGAAGGAGGGTGGCTTTGCTTTTGTGTGCTGCTTTTGTTTAGGTGCTCTTCCCATTGCAGTTTGTGTCTTTTCTGCAGGTGCCTTCGTAAGGCAGTTGTCCCTATGTGGGTGTTGGCCTTTCCACGGCTCAATTTTTGGAGGCAGAGAGAACAGATGGCATTGCTCTGATCTACGGACGACATACTAAAAAAATTTCCAAACCGCTGAGCCCCCCTGGGGTGATGGCACTATGGTGTCATCAGCAGCTGATGTTGAAGGGCATGTTGGCTGGCGCTGCCACCAGCTGTTCCTGATGACGAGCTCCCTCTGCTTCTTTCAGCAACTCGTCTCCCTCTACTCCTCTCTGGCTCCCCCTCTAAACTGTCCCCTTGGTCATCTTGTCTCTTAGGATCCCACGTGGTATCCGTATCATCGTCATCATCATAATCATCCTGCCCAGCTTCGCTTGCCTCAGACACCTCCAAAACTGCACCAACAACAGGTACTTCATCCTCCTCATCCTCACACAAAACTTCCATAGTGTTGCTGCCTAACTCAGACATATGAGGTGGTGTAACTTGCTTAGCGCCTTCATCTGGTTGTAACAATAATAGCTGTGAATCAATTAATTCCCCACCAATTAACTCCTGCGAAGTGTCAAATGCAGTGGCTGTGGTGCTTGTAGTAGCACTGGTGGCTGCGGAAGATGAGATGTTCTGTGTTAAATAGCCAACCACGTCCTGACAATCTTGGGAGTTGATGGGACGTGCCTTCTTCTGAGCACTGTACTTTGGGCCAGGGCCACACGAAATCACATCAACACGACCTCGCACAGACCTGCCGGGTGGCCTTCCTCTGGGTCTGCCTCTACCTTTACCTCTGCCTCTACCTGTTTAGTCCGTTTTGTCCATATCGGGGGGAATGAAGTGAACGGTATGCACTAACATGTCTAATACAATGTTCAGTCACACAGGTGCAGGTATGCACGGAGTGGTATATAACACTGCGTGCGCTCATGTATGTTAGTGGGTGCACAGTGAACAACAGGTAGGTATATGCAGTGGGTATTACAATGTGCACCTGTCACACACAGACAGGTACTGGACAGGCACAGTGACACTGCGTGCGCTTACGTAAGCCGGTGGGTGCACAGTGAACAGCAGGTAGATATATGCAGTGGGTATTACAATGTGCACCTGTCAGGCACACACAGACAGGTACTGGACAGGCACAGTGACACTGCGTGCGCCCACGTAGGCGGGTGGGTGCACAGTGAACAACAGGTAGGTATATGCAGTGGGTATTACAATGTGCACCTGTCACACACAGACAGGTACTGGACAGGCACAGTGACACTGCATGTGCTCAGCTCACGTGGGTAGTGGGACACACACACAAAAAAAAGAAATAGATCACAAGAACAAGATTAGCTCTTAAAAGAGCTGTTGAGGGGTGTTTTTTTAGCGATAAGAATCAGCAAGGAGCAAGCTAAGAAGCCTACAAGAGCCTAACTAGTCTTTCCCTATGAAAGTCTGTAGTAGCTTTCCCTTCTCTAATTACTACAGGCACACGAGTGAGTGAAAAGCCTGACACTGCCTGCCTTTTATAAGGGGGGGGTGGAAGGGCCTCCAGGAGGGAGTGTAGTGTATATATCATATACGATGATCCAGATATTGCAGTCACTGCTGAGAGGAAACTTAAAAATCTCAGGCAGGGACATAACACCGCTGAGACCTATGCAGCTGAGTTTAGACGGGGGGCAGTATCGGCTAGATGGGGTCAGTTTGCATTATTAGACTGTTTCTTATCAGGGTTATCTGATTCCGTTGCAGACATAATGCTAAGTCATCCTGAACCCAAAACTGAATAGATCGCCGTGTTCGTTATCAAAAGCAAGCTCGTGGTAGAAACTCTGTGAGGTCTGTTCCCGTCACCTCTCCTACACCTTTTCCTCCTTGGGATGAGCCGATGCAGATCGGACATTCAAAATTGTCAGAGGTTGAGAAAAATTGGAGACGGACGGAGCGGCTCTGTCTATATTGCGCAGAAAAGGGCCATATAGTACAGAACTGCCCTAAAAGGCGGAAAACTCTGTCGCCTAGAAGTAGCTAGAGGTACTACCCTAGGCGAGCCAGTGTTACCTCTAATTGATAATCGGTTACTTCTCCCTTGTTCTCAGGGGCGTATCTAGCCATTTTGTCACTCCAGGCGAGAAAACCTGTGGCGCCCCCGAACCCCCCCCCCCCCACCCCCCCCCCCCCCCCCCCCCCCCCGTGGTGCCCCCCTGATGAAAATAATCGTACCACAGCAATGTTTCTTCATGAGATAAAAGTAATGCGGCAATCTTTCACCAGAAAATAATCATGACGCAGCAATGATTCACTTAAGATAAACGTAATGCGGCAATCTTTCACCAGAAAATAATCATAACGCAGCAATGATTCGCCATAAAATAATTGTAATGTGGCCAGCATTCACCAGAAAATAATCGTAATGCGGCAGCGTTCACCAGAAAATTATCGTAATGTGGCCAGCGTTCCCCAGGAAATAATCGTAATGGGGCCAGCGTTCACCAGGAAATAATCGTAATGTGGCCAGCGTTCACTAGAAAATAAATCCTAATGTGGCCAATGTTCCCCAGGAAATAATCATAATGTGGCCAGCGTTCACCAGGAAATAATCATAATGCGGCAGCGTTCACCAGAAAATAATCATAATGCCGCAGAGTTCACCAGGAAATAATCATAATGTGGCCAGCGTTCACCAGAAAATAATCGTGATGTGGACAGCGTTCATCAGAAAATAATTGTAATGTGGCCAGCGTTCACCAGGAAATAATCGTAATGTGGCCAGCGTTCCCCAGAAATTAAACGTATGTGGCCAGCGTTCCCCAGGAAATAATCGTAATGTTGCCAGCGTTCCCCAGGAAATAATCGTAATGTTGCCAGCGTTCCCCAGAAAATAATTGTATGTGGCCAGCGTTCCCCAGGAAATAATCGTAATGTTGCCAGCGTTCCCCAGGAAATAATCTTAATGTGGCAGCGTTCCCCAGAAAATTATCCTAATGCGGGCAGTGTTTCACTAAACCTGTAAAAAGAAAAGTATTTACTCACCTGCAGAAGACTCCTCTCCCTGGGCGCAGATCCCCCGACCGACAATCTATCTGCAGCGGTGGTGAGCACGTGTGAGAGGCGGGGGGTGGAGTTAGGGGCAGCACCGACGTGTCAACAAACCAGCCTGCGACGATCGCACGCTCTGCACAGAGAGGGAGAGGGGGCGGGTAGAGGCGGCGGACCAGTAGGCGGCGGCATCGCACATATAAACTAATGTGCGTGCTGCTCGCTCTGAGGAGGAGAGGAAGGGGGCGGACCAGTAGGCGGCGCCGGGCACAGGCTGAGCTGCCTGTCACAGCCGGCGCCGACCTTGCTGAAAGGGGAAAGAAAAAACGCACAGAGCGGCGAGAGAGCGCCCACTTCCACCAACGGCGCCATAGGCAAAAATTTATAGTTGCCTAATGACACAGACGCCCCTGCTTGTTCTATTTCCTGGAAAGATCGAGTCTGGTCTACCCAGGCATTTATAGACTCGGGTTCCGCCGCTAATTTTATAGATTATGATTTTGTTAAAAAATTTGGGATTCCCCTGCTCTCCTTAGACAGACAGATTGTCCTCATGGCAGTAGATGACTCTCCACTTCAAGGGAGTCAGCCTCTGTCTCAGACTCCGAGTTTATTATGTCATGTGGGTGTATTGCATAGAGAACAAATACAATTTTTTGTGCTTAAAATGGCCACTTCCAGTGTAATCCTTGGGATGCTGTGGCTGCAAAAACATTCTCCTCAGATAGATTGAAGCTCTGGCCAGTTGCTAAACTGGTCCTCCTTTTGCCATCATCATTATATGGAGAAAGTTGCTGTTTGCACCACCAGGATTCAGGTGGAAGGGTTACCTGCACAATATGCAGAATTTGTTGATGTATTTTGTCCTAAGTCGGCGGACAAACTTCCCCCACACAGAAGTTTTGACTGCCCCGTTGAGTTAAGACCTGGTTGTATGCCCCCTAGAGGCCATTTGTATAATTTGTCCACTCCTGAAAAACTCGCTATGCAGGATTACATTAAAGAAAACCTTACCAAAGGTTTTATCCGTCCTTCTAAGTCTCCGGCCGGAGCAGGGTTCTTTTTTGTTCAGAAAAAAGACGGTGGGCTTCGCCCCTGCATAGATTATCGAGAATTGAATAAAATTACCATAAAGAATCGTTAATTGACGATTTGTTCTCCCAGGTTACTGATGCGTGTGTCTTCTCTAAACTTGATCTGAGAGGGGCATACAACCTGGTACGCATAAGGGAGGGTGACGAATGGAAGACGGCGTTTAACACGCCTGACGGGCACTACGAGTACCTTGTTATGCCCTTTGGGTTATGTAACGCTCCTGCCGTCTTCCAGGAGTTGGTCAACAAGATTTTCCGAGAGGTCTTGGGGCAATTCATCTTGGTATATCTAGATGACATACTGATTTTTTTCACCCAGTCTAGCTAAACACAGGGAACATGTGAAGTTTGTCCTGAAAAAAGACAGAATTCTTTATATGCAAAAATTGAGAAATGTCTTTTTGAGGTGTCGGAAGTTCCTTTTTTTGGGGTATATCATTTTTACCTCAGGAATCTCCATGGACCCCAAAAAAGTAGCTGCTGTTTTGGAGTGGCCACAGCCCATGGGGCTGAAGGCACTCCAAAGATTTCTTGGCTTCGACAATTATTACAGAAAGTTTATCAAGGGATTTTCTTCTGTAGTGTCACCTCCCACTAACCTCACCAAGAAAGGAGCTGACACTTATAATTGGTCACCCGAAGCACATTCTGCTTTTTCATTTCTGAAGAACCTGTTTTGCTCTGCCCCTATTTTGCGATATGTTTATGTCACTTGTCCCTTTATAGTGGAGGTGGACGCATCGGAGATTGGGGTCGGGGCTGTGCTGTCTCAAAACTCGGATTTCCAGGGCAGATTTCATCCATGTGCTTTCTTCTCACGTAAATTCTCTCCCGCAGAGAGAAATTACGATATCGGTAACCGAGAGCTGTTAGCCATCAAACTCGCATTTAAGGAATGGCGTCATTGGCTCGAAGGGGCAGAACATATGATTACAGTCTATACTGACCACAAAAACTTGGAATATATTGAAGGGGCCAAGAGGCTTAGTCCTCGACAGGCTCGTTGGTCCTTATTCTTTTCGAGATTCAGATTTATTATTACGTATAAGCCAGGGAGTAAAAATGTCAAGGCAGATGCTCTGTCTAGATGTTTTGAGCCTGAGACAGTACAGCCACCAACTCCCGAGAATATTCTGCCCGAGAAAGTTGTCGTGGTAGCCACCGAGACCTGGGAAGATTTGTCGCTTACTTTAGGGCCTTATCAACAGGATATTCTCGAGGGGAAACTTGACGGAGTTCTATTTGTGCCTCTTCATTTGCGGCTGCAAATTTTACAATTGTTTCATGCACATAAAAATGCAGGACATCCTGGGGTGGCCAGAACGCAGGATTTACTGTCTAGGTGTGTGTGGTGGCCATCACTGGTCCTAGATTGTAGGGAGTTTGTCAGAAACTGTACAGTTTGTGCCAGGAATAAGCCATCCAGACAGGCTCCTGTGGGCACCCTTCAGCCGTTACCAGTACCTGAGGAGCCATGGACCCATTTGTCCATGTACTTTGTGGGCGAACTCCCCAGGTCTGAGGGGAGAACATTCATATGGGTAGTAGTCGACAGGTTCAGCAAAATGACTCATTTTATTCCACTGGACGGACTCCCCTCTGCCCAGGAATTGGCGGATCTCTTCATTCAACACATTTTCCGCTTACATGGCATACCGGAAAATGTGGTGTCAGATAGGGGAGTCCAGTTTGTGTCCAAGTTCTGGAGAGCATTTTGTCATCATCTCGGTATGAACCTGTCATTTTCCTCTGGCTACCACCCACAGACCAATAGACAAACCGAGAGGGTTATTCAGTCTCTGGAGCAGTTCCTTAGATGTTATGTGGCTGATGCGCAGTTAGAATGGGCAAAGTTCTTGCCATTCGCAGAATTTGCACATAACAACCTGAAAAGTTCCTCTTCAGGCTTTTCTCCCTTTCAGGTGGTGACAGGGAGATCTCCCAACTTTTCTCCATTACCAGTGGTGTCTTCTCCTTTCCCTGCTTTGGAGGAGTGGCAGGGATCTTTTAAGGAGATTTGGACCATGGTCAAAAGAAATCTGGAAAAGGCCTTCCAGACCCAGAAAAAGCAGGCAGATAAAAAGCGATCTGTAGAGTGGGACTTTGTACCAGGAGACATGGTGTGGGTTTCTACCCGACATCTGGCACTGAAACAGCCATCGGCAAAATTGGATCCCAGATTTATAAGCCCATACCCTGTGTCCAAAAAGATTAATAATGTCACGTATGTAATTTCACTACCACCCAGTATGAGAGGTGTTAAGTCATTCCATGTGTCTTTGTTGAAACCGGCTGTGCATGTGGATTCCTCTCCTGCCCCGCCCCCCCCTCCCCCCGTGATGATTGATGGGGAACCTGAGTATGAGGTTGAGCGAATTTTGGATTCTCGGTAACTCGGTACAGTACCTTGTTCACTGGAAGGGGTATGGGCCTGAGGAGAGATCTTGGGTGCCGAGTCATCGCATGCATGCTGAGGAACTTAGGAGAAAGTTTCATGAGTTGCATCCGGAGAAGCCATGCAGAACGTGTCCGGAGTCCACGCCCCAAGGGGGGTACTGTAACAAACGCTGGAGAGGCAGTTGCAGTGAACAGCAATACCACTGCAGCTGCCTCCAGCTCTCTGCCTAGCAATCGATCCATGCCTCGGGCGTCTAGCACGCCGAGGACGGGGTTGTCGGTTGCACATAAGGTCGCCTTATCGTGTGCGCAGGCGCAAAGACAGGACCTTTATGCGGGGAGGAGGCGCGTCCGCTGACCGGCTGACGTCAGAGGAGACACTCGTCGCTCCTCATTGGCTGAGAGGATTGCGTGTGACGGAGGGGTCTCCTCTGCTTCAAAAGCCAAGCTGAATCACTCGCAACTTGTCTGCTGTTGCGAATACTTAGTGTTAGCGCTCAAACCTTAGATAGTTCCGGTGTGCTTTGATCCGTGAGGAAACCGGGGATTTCACACAAGATAGGAATTATTTGATAGCCTAATATTAATCATTACTGTGTTATTATCTGTGCCTGACTCTGCTTTGTTCTGACTACTCTCCTGCTTAGTGATTTTGTACCTCTGCCCATTTGATCTTGCTGCCGACTCTGCTTGTTCTGTCCAATGTGTCTGACCACTCTACCTTTACCCGATGTGTCTGACCACTCTACTCTCACCAGAGGGCCCTTGACTCTGGTGTGGGGAACTGTACTGTTAGTACCCACCAGCTCCTCTGGTGAGGTATAGCTAAAATTATCAGTACTACTGTTGCACCAATCACTCATTACTATTGTTGTCATCAGCCTCCTATATACCAGTATTATAGGTGATTCTGCAGATCACCATATAATCAGGTATATATCTGCATTATTGGTGATACTGCAGATCACCTAATAATCAGAATACTGTTATTTGCTGACACAAATCGTAACAAATGCTGAAGCATGCTAAGCAAAACTGAAGTGGAAAGGTTTTTTATTTTACATACCTTCATTGAATGGTCTGTCCTGTTCGTTACATCATTGGTCATTCATGATTTAGGCACTTTGATTGGCTTTGGGAACATGTTTCCATTTATCAGTCTGAGCTCTAATGGCCGGGGAGAGCCGTAGACAACTATATATGCCCTTGGGACTTAAGATGAAGTCCTGCAGGGAGTAGAGATACTGCCTCAAAATCAACAAGTGGATAATGCATTCTTGTTGTTAGAAAGCTTAAAGATTGGTCCAAGAGATGAATGGGTCGGCACCACCAATGGTAAATAAAGCTTTTTAATGAACCAAAACACAGCAGTGACAGACGCTGTTTCGAGCTGACAAGCCCTTCCTCAAACTGCTTGTCAGCCCGAAACAGCGTCTGTCACTGCTGTGTTTTGGTTCATTAAAGAGCTTTATTTACTATTGGTGGTGCTGACCCATTCATCTCTTTGACTACTTTGGTCTCAAGAGACACTGGGATGGGGTCGTGGCACACGCATCTATGCTTAGGTGCTCCTCACTTCACCTACTTTAAAGATTGGTCCACTATTTTGTAGGCCACCCATCTAAGCTCAATCTACACGATACGATTCTTTGTACGATTCGATTACGATTCTATTTACGATTCTATTGAATCCGACATGTCCGATCGGGAATCAATTTGATTCAATTCGGTTTGCCATTGCAAAACAATGGCAAATCGAATTGAATCCCGATCGGACATGTCGGATTTAATCGAATCGTAAATAGAATCTTAATCGAATCGTATAAAGAATCGTATCGTGTCATACTCCCAATTACTGGTAAAACAACCCTTATGTGCTGCTGAATACAGAAATTGGCAGTAATGCTGAAATCTTGGCAGATACACTATACTTTGCTGCTGCCTTTACTGCAAAAATGGGGTTATATTGGATTCTATTGAATCTCATTGGGTCCCTACAAAAAGTTAGACTTTTGTACAAGGAGCCCAGCCTCATCTCCCTCCTGTTCTCCCTCCTTGAAATACACAACCTTTGCCACAAAGCAAAGGACAGAGCAGCAATCGTGTCAGTGGGCCTGCAATTACATTCTAGTAGAATTTACAATACAGCCTCACTAAAATGTTTTGTATTTCAATGCAACACTTCCGGTACACCGTAAGAACAATGCGTGTAAGAATTCTTCGGGTTTTTTTTCTTCCTGAAACCAGTTTGTCAGATTCAATGCAGATTCTTTACTGCAACTGATAAAGCAGTCTTCTTCCAGCATTATGCTTTTTAACTTCTGCTTTTTGTCCCCCTTATTTAAATGTTAAACATTGTATTTAGTTCTAAGATTAAGCATCTCAACCATTCTTTTTCCTCGTGTTTCACGTCTAATGCTTTTTATAGCTGTCCTCATTTTTTTGGAAACCTTTTCTTTTTATCACTTGAATGTTGGCAACACTCTTAATTCAATACATGTTTTTTTAAAAGTTTCCAGCTGTCCTAGGATTTGAGACTCCACTGATATGATTCAACCTAGCTTCAGTTTAACCTCAACAATAATGTGACTGTAACACACTTTATGTATGTAAAATCAGCTTTTAAAATATCTGTCACCCTATATAATACAACAGCTCTAAAGAACTGCAGGTGTTTTCAGTTTACACTAAATATATATATAGATATAGATAGAGATAGATAGAGATAGATAGATAGATATACATAGATATAGAGATAAATATATGTGTATATATATATATATATATATAGAGATATATATAGATATAGATATAGATATATATATATATATATAGATATATATATAGATAGATAGATAGCACCTATTCAGTAGGAGACCTTGGGCAAGTCTCCCTAACACTGCTACTGCCTATAGAACGCGTCCTAGTCCGCCAGGAGAAAAGCGCAATATAAATGTTATTTGTCTTGTATGTATGTATATGTGTATATATATATATATATATATATATATATAATATATATATATATATATATGTGTGTGTGTGTGTGTGTGTGTGTGTGTGTGTGTGTGTGTGTGTGTGTGTGTGTGTGTGTGTGTGTGTGTGTGTGTGTGTGTGTATGTATGTGTGTGTGTATATATATATATATATATATATATATATATATATATATTATATATATATATATATATATATATATACACACATACATATACATACATACACGTTTATATATACATACACATACACATTTATATATACATATACATATATATAAATATATAAATGTGTATGTGTATGTATATATAAATGTGTATGTGTATGTATATGTATGTGTGTATGTATATGTGTATATATATATATATATATATATATATATATATATATATATATATACTCACCTAAAGAATTATTAGGAACACCATACTGGCCGCTTTCGCCTTCAGAACTGCCTTAATTCTATGCGGCATTGATTCAACAAAAGACTGAAAGTATACTTTAGAAATTTTGGCCCATATTGATAGGATAGCATCTTGCAGTTGATGGAGATTTGTGGGATGCACATCCAGGAACCAAACATCTGTTTCCATCACATCCCAAAGATGCTCTATTGGGTTGAGATCTGGTGACAGTGGGGGCCATTTTAGTACAGTGAACTCATTGTCATGTTCAAGAAACCAATTTGAAATTATTTGACCTTTGTGACATGGTGCATTATCCTGCTGGAAGTAGCCCTCAGAGGATGGGTGCATGGTGGTAATGAAGAGATGGACATGTCAGAAACAATGCTCAGGTAGCCCGTGGCATTTAAACAATGCCCAATTGGCACTAAGGGGCCTAAAGTGTGCAAGAAAACATTCCCCACACCATTACACCACTACCACCAGCCTGCACAGTGGTAACAAGGCATGATGGATCCATGTTCTCATTCTGTTTACGCCAAATTCTGACTCTATTGAGACTCATCAGACCAGGCAACATCTTTCCAGTCTTCAACTGTCCAATTTTGGTGAGCTCTGGCAAATTGTAGCCTCTTTTTCCTATTTGTAGTGAGCTGTTTTTGCCCATCCGCCTCAAGGTTGTGCATGTTGTGGCTTCACAAATGCTTTGCCTGCACACCTCGGTTGTAACTAGTGGTTATTTCAGTCAACGTTGCTCTTCTATCAGCTTGAATCAGTCTGCCCATTCTCCTCTGACCTCTAGCATCAACAAGGTATTTTTGCCCACAGGACTGCCGCATACTGGATGTTTTTTCCCTTTTCACACCATTCTTTGTAAACCCTAGAAATGGTTGTGTGTGAAAATCCCAGTAACTGAGCAGATTGTGAAATACTCAGACCGGCCCCATCTGGCACCAACAACCATGCCACGCTCAAAATTGCTTAAATCTTTCCCATTCTGACATTCAGTTTGAAGTTCAGGAGATTGTCTTGACCAGGACCACACCCTGAAATGCATTGAAGCAACTGCCATGTGAGTGTGTGTGTATATATAATATATATATATATATAGAGAGAGAGAGAGAGAGAGAGAGAGAGAGAGAGAGAGAGAGAGAGAGAGAGAGAGAGAGAGAGAGAGAGAGAGTGAGAGAGAGAGAGAGAGAGAGAGAGAGAGAGAGAGAGAGAGAGAGAGAGAGAGAGATAGATAGATAGATTATTATATATGATATTGGAGACATTGCTGGAGATTCAGGTCTGTGTTGGCACAATGGCAGGCATGGTTGCATCTCACAGAGTCCACAGATTTGCAGGCTTCACCTTAATGGTATGAATGTCCCATTCTTCCACATGTCGAACCACCAACATAAGACAGGTTGAGTAGGGTCAAAAGATGACCCTACCATTTTTGTGCCTCAGCAGAAAACTGGAATTAATCTAGCCACTTGGTTTAAGCCTACTTTTGTCAAGCTTGTTGGGCTGGAGTCCAGTGGAGCCTTAAATCATCCTTAAATCAACATCCTTAAATTACTTCTGAACTGTATTAAAACTATAAATAAAGCCAGGGTGGACTAGATTACCTTTTACTAATTGTGCTGCCGCTGCTCCTTGTTGTCAGGGTCCCCTCTCCCACCTCCCAGTCCTCTTCTTATTCGAGTGGATCTTCAGTCGAAGAAACTACTTCCTATATTGCCCCAACCACAGTGAAAGCAAAAGGCTAGTTTACAAGGGGCACCCAAATGATAATGAGCAGCGGTAGCACAGTTGGCAAGAGGTAATCTAGCCCAACATGGGCATTATTTTACCATTTTAATACATTTGAGGGGTGCCTTAACATTATATAAACAGCAAACTTCATGTAACTTAAGCATGTAGCTTCTAACTGTAATACAATTAGCAGCCTCTCTATCCTGCACTGGCTGTACTTCAGCCCCTCTACATTGATTCCAGACAGTACCTGTTTGCCCAGCAAAAAACACTTTTTCATATTGTATATGGATCTTGGTGCTGCAAGTTGTACATTTAGCTCCTTAACCACGACTTCTAACTCAACACCACATGTTCATCCTGGGCAACAGTACACATCCTTGAAGCGCTGATACACTCCCCCCCCCCCCCCCCAAACATTGCACAAGATGTACACTGCAATGCATTTTTCAATATGGAGACCATAATCTGACCAAATGTGGCTTATTCTAAGAAACTTCAAATGAAATGTGGCTATAAATAAACCAGTCAAAGGTATATGACACCTTTTGCAGTTGTTTCTATTGCCTGTGTTTTAATGTCCATTATCTTTTATCGCACTTAATTTAAGCCACGTACAGAATAAGCTCAGAGTCCTGCAATTGAATTTATTTTTCTAATGCAGGTAACCCCTCCCACTCATTATTTCAGCATTGCACAGCAGGAAATCAAGAAGGCTGGAGAAATAAATATCTCTCAGAATATACATTATAAAGACATACTGTAAATACTGTGCATGAGCTATCTTACCTCTCCAGATGGACCAGCCCAGAAAAACGGGTTTTGATCAGGTAAGGGTTATTCAAGCACAATTAAAAATGACAATGCATTTCTCAAGTCTCTGCCTTCTTCCTCAGGTCAATAAAGTACCTTAAAGCACAGTTCCCCAACCCCTATTATCAAGGCCCACCAACAGTACATGTTTTGCAGAAAACCACAAACATGCACAGGTGAGGTAATTAGTGTCTCAACAGAGCTAATTAACTACCTATGTGGATTTCCACACAACATGCACTGTTGGTGGGCCCTGAGGACATGTTTGGGGACCACTGCCTTGAGGAATTCAGTTTGCAGCCTGGGTGCCAAAATTCACACAGCAGGAAGCCAGTTTCTGTGGAACAACCTGTTATCAATAATCGTTTTCTTGGATGATAAAATTCAGCAACAACAACAGACAATGCAAAATACACTAGTCAAATAAAAACAAAAATAAAAATATTTTCTCACCAATACACCAGCAGTAAAAACAGTCTATTTGTAGGTATTCTCAAAACACTCCCAGTGAAGTTATGTGCACACTTTCAATAACTGTATAACTGTCACCCAAAGGGATTGGGACCTGATCCCTGGGGTGACAGTTCTATGCACAAACACATACAGAAATGTATCTCGACTACAGTAGAGAATTTCTATGAAGAAGTAGAAGAGACCATTTTACTTTGTACAACAGAGAGGCTTCTGGCGAGCATGGTAAGGAGTAAAACAATGCACTCCACTGTTGCCGTTGTTTAAAGATCTGGCATGCCAGGGCTTCAAATGAGCTTAGAGGCCACCTGTGCACATGCTGGAACAGCATCTTCTGCCAAGCTGCACCTAGCATGTCTATGAGGTATACAGCCCTGTAAAACAACTGAATTTATGTCTCTAACAAAGGAAGCTCATTGGTGTGTATGCAAAGTGAGCAGACTCAGTCCTGTTGAGCTTCTGCACAGTATGCAGGTAGCAGAAAATCTGTAGTAAGTGGGCTGCAATACATACCCTGCCTGACCACTAGGAGGCACTCAAGGCACATGCCTATGGTGCCTATGCCTAAAAAATGGCATTGCTTGGAGGTGTATTTCCAAGTAAAAAAAAAAAAAGATACACATTTTATATGTATGTATTTTACATTTTAAAATTGCTTATGATAGTGGTCTTTGTAAAAGAAAGCAGCAAGGTGGCATAGATACAGCTGTCAGAGAAATCACACCACCTATTCCCTCATCCCACATCCCACGTATACCCATGTGACTAATTAGGGAGTGTTTCAAACTCACTGGTAGTGAACAGGCAGTAGTAGGTTACTGAGGAGGAGGTAGGTACCTTAAAAATGTATTACATTTTGCAGAAACTACAATAATTTTTGCAAAACATTTATTTACAGTATAAATAATTATTTTAATATGGTATTCCATAAACACAAGTCCTTGTGGAGGTTATGATTCATGCATTTGTCTTCTGTTAGCTAAATATAACAGCTAATGTATGAATCTGCCAGAATGGCAGTTATTTATAACTAGATACTGAATCACTGCACTAAATATTTTTCTTTTGTAATCTGCAGAGACTATGCATGCGTTTGTGTGGGTTTCCTCTGAGTACTCCAGTTGCCTCCCACAGCCTAAAAACAAGCTGATTACTTGGTACTGGGGAAACTAGCCCTGGAGAGTGTCCTTGTATAACAGGATCATTAGGATGGAATCTCTATTGCAATATGAATTGTTCCATCTGCATGGTAAAACACTGAAGAATTTGTGAGCATTGTATAAATAAATAATGAGGTATGCAACATCCCTCCCCAAGGACTCAATCTCTTTACAGTCATTTCTTTCAGTAAACTCCGTAAACTGCAGTAGTGTGACATAGTATAACAAATGTGTTTCTAAAATAACAGGAATGTACAATATTAGAATGCAGAGAAATTCTGATTATCTGTTAAATCATGCAGGATTTATACCAGTCTTCTATGTTTACAAGGAGGTGTTGATAAATTTCTGGCTTTTCACCCTTCCAGATATCACAGATACCTTCTGTTTTAAGAAGACAAACCACAATAAGCACCCATGGATGAAATACAAAAATGAGTGTGGGGGCATATGGCAGCCTTAAATCTTAGTATGTAACTGTGCAAATATCAGGTGTTTGTGATTCTTAAAACAGTTTTTTGTTTTAGTGATGCTTGTTGAAATTTGCCTTCTTAAAACAGAAGGAAACTTGCAATAATTCAGCTATAAGTGAACATTTGTGGTTACCCACAATGCACCACTACTGAATATGCAAATTATCTATTTTCGCCCCTGTAAGCCAGACTAGCATTCAAAACCGCTGGTGTATAACAAGCCTATAGCTTTAAATATCACACAGCCACACCAACCCCTCATGTAGACAGCCTGTTTTGGACTTTTGGTCCTCATCAGTACATGGCAGGGATTGACATGGCTGCATGGGATAGGGCTTGGGCCAGTACAACAGAGTAACCAAGCAGCTTGGGGTGGCCCAAACCACTAGGAATGTATAAAGGGATAAAAGAGACCGAGAAGCTGTGATGGCAGATGATACAAAATTGTGCAGAATCATCAACTCTCAGGAAGATAGTGTCATATTGCAACAGGATCTGGATAGGATGGCTATATGGGCACATACATGGCAGATGAATTTCAATGTTGACAAATGTAAAGTCATGCATTTTGGTCGTACCAATGGTCTAGCACCATACAAAATAAATGGGATACAGTTGGGAACATCAAACTTGGAGAAGGACTTAGGAGTACTCATCGACAACAAGTTAAATAATCGTACTCAATGCCAAGCCGCTGCAGCTAAAGCGAACAAAATTTTGGGATGCATTAAAAGGGAAATAAAAACTCGAGATGCTAGCATAATATTGCCCCTGTTTAACTCTCTAGTAAGGCCACATCTGGAATATGGAATTCAGTTCTGGGCACCACATTACAAAAAAGATATTGCAGTTTTAGAGCAGGTGCAGAGACGAGCTACAAAATTGATACGTGGGATGGAAGGTCTCGCTTACCAAGAAAGGTTAGATAAACTGGGTTTATTTAGTCTAGAGAAAAGACGCCTTAGAGGAGATCTAATTAACATGTATAAATACATTAGAGGGCAATATAATAGCTTGGCGGATGAGCTTTTTGTCCCTAGGCCTTCTCAAAGGACTAGAGGACATGAGCTGCGCATGGAGGAAAAACGTTTTAGCCATTTATTTAGGAAAGGGTTCTTTACAGTAAGAGTGGTTAAGATGTGGAATGCATTGCCACAGGAAGTCGTTATGGCAAACTCTATACCTGCATTTAAAGGGGGCTTAGATGCTTTCCTTGCGTTGAAAGACATCCATGGCTACAATTACTAGGTTATGCCTAATGATGTTGATCCAGGGATTTTATCTGATTGCCATCTGGAGTCGGGAAGGAATTTTTCCCATTTGGGGCTAATTGGACCATGCCTGGTGGGGTTTTTTTCGCCTTCCTCTGGATCAACAGGGGTATGTGGGGGACGGGCTGGAGTTGTACTTTGTACTGGTTGAACTCGATGGACGTATGTCTTTTTTCAGCCAAAATAACTATGTAACTATGTAACTATGTAACAAGCAAGTTTCACATTGTTGGAGTTACAAGCCGTCATGAGGTTTTTGTTTCTCCAGAGCAAGTCAGCAAAGGACAATCACACTGAGATTTCTAAACACTGAGTGAGAAGTGTTCTTTCTACAGCACTGTCAAAATCTGAATATCTTGTTTTAAAACTGGGCATTGCACCATTGACGATGAGCCATGCAGTTAAAGGAATGGCACCACAATGGGTCTCCACGGCCAAAGAAGTTCTGTACCCAAAAATCAGCCAAACAAAGTAGTGGTGTCCAGTTTTGAGGACACAGGTGGTATTCTGTTGGTGGACTACCTCCTTCGGGACTCGAATATCACCAGACAGTATAATACTAATCGTCTGGACCAGCTGAAGGAGGCAATTAAGACACAATGTTGTGGAAAGTTGACTAAAGGAATCATTTCTGAAGGACAATACACCTGCACACACATTCAAAATTATAGCTGCCGGGTTTTCGATTGATCCATCTTCTTTCCCTACTCTCTTGTTCTGGCCTCTTCAGACTATTATCTGTTCCTAAGCTGGAATAAACACCTGAAAGATGTTTTTGATGCATCAAATTAAAGACAAGCATGTTAACGGCAAATGCTATAAAACCATTTCCAAGAAGCTTGATGCCTCTGGGACTACAGTTGTGAATTTTATTAATGAATTTAGAGTCCACAATACTTTAGCCAACTTCCATAAAGAAACCCCGTAATAGGCAGAAGGATAATGAGAATGGTAGAAAAAAAAACGGCGCACAGTTTCCAAAAAGAAACAAGCTAAACTTCAATGTCGAGGTCCATCATTGTCTGATTGCAACATCCATCCTTTTGCAGTCAATGCAGATTGAAAAGCCACATAATTTATGGTGGTCCAAGAGTTGATAAGCAGCTAGGAGTAGATGGGCAGGAGTACCTCTTCCCAGTACATGTTCGTACGCTGTGGTCACGGTGTCTGAAAAGAAAGCCCCAGGTAGTATGCATAAGGTGATTACTGGGAATTCAAACTTACAGATTCCTGCTGCAAGGGCAAGCTGTGTTAGATCATACTGGCTGGTTGTAGAGCAAATGATGCAGTACCTTTCCTCTATTCTGACTAAAAGACTGGGCGAGGTCATCTATACATTTATAAAAACAAATGAGCTCCACTCTGATTTGCTTACTGTGCTGGGCACCACGCAACAGTGTCCTTAGCCAAATCCACTCCTCCACTCTACTTGCTGGTTGTGTATTGTTCAATAAACAGGCTTTATAAACAGGCTTTATGGAGGATGAGCTAGTTGCTGGCATATACTGTATCTTCCATATGTATAGTGGAGGCCATTTCCCATCCTTCCTGACTCCCCACCGAACCTTTACTGTCCCACTGTACAAATGGCTGGCAGCAGCACCGGCCAGTCAGGAGAGCTAATGGGTCAGAGGACAGACTGACATTCATAGAAATTAAGCAATAAATTCCAGCCTCTACAGCTGATTCTAGGGAACAAATAGACCCTTGATTCTCCCCCCCCCCCCCCTTGTTCTTTCTCTTACTTTGCTGCTTTGCAAAAATATTTATATAGTAATATATACAGGTCAAGCCTCATTCACTTCCTTTGTGTTACAGGTATAGTCACAGTACAAATAAAGGTCTTAGTTCTATGTATTTCTGGTTGCTGCTGTCAGTACCTTTGGCTTGATACATATTAAAGAACATATATTTAGACACTGTAGTGTTCATACCTCTGACCCCTAAAAATGGCACTGTTATAATTGTTTAAATGCTTGCCGACCACGTCACGCCGATGGGCGTGGCTGCGGCGGCAGCCCCAGGACCGCCTAAGTCCTGGGGCTTCATTTTGCAGGAGATTGCGCGCGCATCTCCTGCTTCGTAGGCGGAGATCAGCTCCGCCTTCAGTCTCCCAGCGATGTTCGCCGCTCGGAGACTATTAGACAGCGAATACAGTGTATAGTGCTGCGATCTACGTGTGACACGGCTGTCCACTGCTAAGTCTCGGCGGTGATCAGCTGTATAGGGCTGAAGCCTATGACAGCCGATCACAGTGATTGGCTGGCGGGGGAGGGAGGGTTTAAAAAAAAAAAAAAAAAGCAAATTTATTTAAAAATAAATTAAAAAAATATTTACCTAAAAAACAAAAAGCAAACACTGGGGGAGCTTTCAGATCCCACCAACAGAGAGCTCTGTTGGTGGGGAGAAAAGATGTTGTGCGGCTGCAGCTGGCCTTAAACCTGCAGTGGCCTATTTGACAAAAAATGGCCTGGTCTTTAGGGGGTAAAGCCTGTGGTCCTAAAGTGGTTAAGGAGTAAGATTATCTAGACTCTTGTGGATCATTGGTTCCTGTTTCTGCCTGCCTGGCTGGTGACACTTAGAAAAGCCACTGCATCATGTAGAAAGCTGCTAAAACCTGTAAATAAACCTAGTTCCAGTTATTCTGCAGTCTGCACCCATGACTACTGAACACAAGACACAAGGGGCCACATTCATGAAAGGCCAATAAATTTACCCTCTTCACACAGCGATCATCAATTTTACTGGTATTTTTGCAACTCACAAGAATAGTGTACCTTACACTAGCAACATGTAGGTAATGCCAATTGCACTACCTTCGCAACATGTGCTACATTTCTTGCAAATACAGTAAAATTGACTAATGCTGTGTTAGCACAGTAACTTTACTGGCCTTTCATGAATATGCTACATTATTGGGGGGCAAAATCTCTGCGTACATCTCATTGCTGCTGCCACTTTTCATGGGCCTCTGACTGCATGCAGATTTAATGTAAACATTTTTTTCCCAGTTATTGGAGGCACAATTTATACTTGTTTATGGCTGCTGCTTAAACTTGTTAAAGCACTTCTGCTGACAGACATTTTAGCTTGCAAATATGTATACTGGTTATTGGGTTTATGTTTAAAACAATGTGAAGTTCTGCTGGTGATATCTTACTGATTACACCATTGTCTTCTTATTTAAAATTGAGTTAATCTTTTACTCTGAAGTCTAGTTATGGTTCACATATTTTTGATTGTGCCCCTGGTGCTGTCTGCTGCTTATGCTAGATGTCTTTCAGCTGACAAAACCTGCAAAAACATCTTTTTAAAGAGACACTGAAGCGAAAAAAAAAAATATGATATAGTGAATTGGTTGTGTACTATGAATAATTACTAGAAGATTAGCAGCAAAGAAAATATTTTAATACTTTTATTTTCAGGTATATAGTGTTTTTTCTAACATTGCATCATTCTATAATATGTGTAGATTACACAACACTCAGCATTCAAAATGAGTCTTTCAGAGCAGTCTGTGAAGTAATGACCTCTCCTCTAGCAGAGGAAAAGTAAATAGTCCAGGAACAGTTGAGATAATAAAAGTCAGATAACAGCCCTCTCCACGATTAACTTAGTCGGAGAGCTTAATGGCTTGTTTGCATAGAGATAACAACTGGAGTTTCTCAACTCTTCCTGTACTGGAAACAATTAGACTGATGTATCTGATCTTAATGTTTTATTTCTTAGCTGTGCTACACATACAAATCATAATATCATATTTTTTTTTTCACTTCAGTGTCTCTTTACCTATGCTGTACTTGTGAGGGCTGAGTCAATATTCCGTTCAGCACAGCCTAGACTATAATTGTGTGTTTGCTAAAAAACGGTTATGTTCACTAATTAATCACAAATGTATTGGCAAATGTCTGTCTACATTGGACTAGTAGTAGGTGACATCTTTGCAGATGCTGCTTATATTGGCATTTTAATAATTTCTTCCTTCCTAAATGTTCATAGAATATTTGTTTACACTATGCTTGTTTAAGTCATGTAAATTTTGAACATAAAGGCTTACAGCTAATACCTTTAAGGACTCTTTTATACTGCAAATCACAATTGCAAGTGCGATTTCTTTGCAATTTTTACAATGTGATTTTGTTGTAAATTTATGCAGTTACATTTTACGATTTTGACTGGATGCTAGAAATACAAGTAAGGAAGCAAGGAAATGCAGAAAAATTGCTGCATGCAGGACTTTTGTCATCAGGCAAAATCTGACTGCACTAGAATAAAAAGTTTCCTGTGATTTTCATTATTTTGCTGATGTCCTTGCATTTTGCAATTTCCTTGTGATTGGAAAACAGAGCAAAATCACGTGCAATATAATACAGCCCTAATGGTTATGTAATTTAAAGGGAACCTAAACTAAGAAGGATACAGATTTTTCCTTTTAAAATAATAGCAGTTACTGGACTCTTCTGCTGATCCTGTATCTCAAATACTTTTATCTACAGCCCCTCAACAAGCATGCAGATCAGGTGCTCTGACTGAAGTCAGACTGGATTAGCTGCATGCTTGTTTCAGGTGTGTAATTCAGCCACCATACAGCCAAAGAGATCAACAGGACTGCCAAGCAACTGGTATTGTTTTAAAGATAACATCCATATCCCTCTCAGTTAAGGTTCCCTTTAACTAATTCATGTGTTACAGACTTGGGGGTGTCAAAGCAATCTGAGCTGCTGCCTCTCTCAGCCTATAAGGCACCAGGAAATCATTCTTAAGAATTGTTGCTGTGGATTTAAAACCACTTAAAAGACAAGTTCCTGTCAGGGCCACCAGGAATCTACTAAAAAAGAAAAAATTGTATGTGACAGATTTCTGACAGAGACCTTCAACTGTACAATGAAATCTCTCCTCATGGTGTTTATTATTGAGAAGCTAATGTAAATGGCATACGTGGGCACATTTAACCAAATATGTGCTACCAAGGGCTTACCTGAGGTTCTACCAAAGCCTTTTTCCAACATTTTTGTTTACTGCTTTTAATAGTCTTTTAACAATCTCTTCTTACATACGGAAATGTTTCAAGAGTGCAGTTGTGGGACCTATCACATCCTGAGACTTCATACAGCCTGTACCAACTATTGCCAAATCTCCTCTTCTTGCTGTTCTTTCTCCAGATACTTACTGTATTTTTTAGACTATAAGACTCACCTTTTCTCCCCCAAAAGTAGGGAAAAAGTCACTCGATCTTATAGTCCAAATGCAGGGAGTTCCTGACTTGTGAACGCCTGCCAATACGAACCTCCAGCCCGCCACAGTGTTGGGGACTCCCTGTATCATGCTCATGCAGAGGAGGACACAGGGGGACAAACGGTGGACACAGTAAGGCACGAAGGGGCATAGAGGAGGATACAAGGAGGACAGAGGCAGACACATGAGGAACACAGGAGGACACAAGGGGGACAGGGGCAGACACAGGGAGACACAGGAGGTACAAAGTGGGCATAATCCACAAGATGCCCCTTCACCATGGATGCACCAGGTTTAGTATATATTTTTCCCCTAAGTTTTGTCCTCTAAACCTAGGTGCATCTTATGGTCAGGAGCTATGGTATAGTTTGAAAAATACGGTATACCTTGCCATGCAAGGCCCTGATGCTCCCAGTACTGATCAATTTGTTTGCTGCTCTTTCTAGAGAAATGTATTTACAGTAGGATGATCTATACTGTGTGCTGATTTGCCAGAATTTATGAAGATCTCTGTTGATTTCTTTGCCTGCTGATCTATACCTAGTTAATGTTTTTCACTGAAGTTGTAGGGCTTTACAATCCTAACATTAGGGATGGTTGAAAAATTTCAGTAGAAAACAATTTCCGAGTTTCCAATCTGAAACTGGGCTTACTGCAGCAATAATCTGAAATCGGTATTACCAGAACTGGGAAATTTCAGCCCAATCACAGAGTTTGGAAGCATTGGACCAATCGGAGAATGCAGAATTTTTCTGTGGATATCTGAATACCGCAGAAATTTTAGACTAATCACAAGACTCGGTAAAACTCGGTAATATTAGAGTCTTATGATTGGTCTAAAATTTTGATGGTACTCCGAGTTCTGTGGTATACTACTGCATTCTCTGATTAGCCCATTACTACCAAGTATTTCTGAATTTCGAGTGTTGTGATTGGACTAAACTCAGAAATTTGAGGCAAATCACAGGACTTGGAAATACTTGGTAGTATTGAACCAATCAGAGAATGTAGAGGTTTACCTTGGATATCAGAATACCTCAGACATTTCTGACCAATCACAAGACTCAGATTTTAGAGTCTTGGGATTGGCCTAAAATTTCAACAGTATTCAAATTTACACGGAAAACTCCTGCAGTCTGTGATTGGTGCAATGCTTCCAACTCAGAAGTATTTTGCCAATCAGAGAATTTGGTAGTGTCTCAAGGATGTCCGAATAATAGCCGACATCTGAAAAATATAACAGATTCTGAAAAACTACTTTTTTTACACTGTAGAAAAAAAGAGAACTTACAGTTTTGTACACAGTAGAGAGGAATAGCAGCGCATCTAAAGCCAAGCCACATCTGACAGACACTATCTGCATAGAGCTGCAGAGCCTCTTAAAGAACAAGCGACACCCATGCTAACCTACAAATAAAAAACGCATATATAGGTAGATAAATACTACTTCTACTTACATAACAGATGTATTGTGCTATCCACGTAATGATTCCTGTGAATTGTATAAAGGAAAAGCAGAAAATCCTATTCTAAGCAGTGGCCATTTTACCAAGCTAATGCTGACATCATATCCTCCCTGACTCTTGTTTTCCCCCCTCCCTTCTTTTGCTCATTGTGTATTCATTAGCTGCCCCCCTCCCAGAGTCTTTTTTTTATTTACACATCCAATCACTGGGTCACCTCAGCCTTGCTTGTGAACACAAGTGATCAGTGGGTGTTTCTGATAAGCAGCTAGTCAGGGAAATAAAAGGAAGAGGAGGAATATATTATAGATAAAAAGAACTCCCAGCATTCAAAAGAACTCCCAGCATTCAACTTTTTGGCACTGTTTGGCACTAGGACCAGTGCTCCTAAAGTATGTGATAACTCCAAACGATAACAGCAAAAAAAGTTTTGAATGCAGGATTAGCATCTTTATCACTTAATACACTCATACCAGTTGCTGTTGAAATGTGATTTTTATGGTGACAATACCGCTTTAAAGACACAACTGCACTCATTACAGCTGAGACAGGTACTAAACACCTATTGGAGGATGTTTGCTTCCAAAATAATTTGCATGCAAAGGATTTTGTACTGGACCCATCCATGGCTATGAGGTCATCCTGTTAGAAGGGACCCTAGCGGCCAGCCATTAAAATGGAGGCAGGGGTGCAGTGTGAACCGTGCACGACCCTAACCTCTGTTTAAAATAGACCCCAAAAAAATGACCTGCAAACATAAATGCTAACATATGGTTCCTTCCATCATCACAGAATGACCTCCAAAATTATCCTCCATTAGGTGTTTAGCACCTATCTCAGCTGTAATGAGTGCACTTGTGTCCATAAGAGGCCCTGCAGCTCTATGCAGATAGTGCAACTTTAAAAAAAAAATATCTTAACAAAAATGGCAAAAGAACCTTTCTGGGTAAATAGGTGTTAGAAATTCACATTTCGGTGGAAATTATCAGAATCTGCATTTTCAGAAATCTAAATTTCTGAGGACTTGGAAACTGCCATTTCCGACCAGCCCCCCTAACATCCTTCTAATAACTGAAGAAGCATCTCTGCCTACCGCTGTTGTGGTGTTTATACAACTGGCCTGTAGATGGCACGGTGCTACTTGCATTGCTGATATGATGATTTGTACTGCTGTGTGTTGTCGGTTCCTGTTTATTCATGCATGAGACATGGAGGAAAGTAAATCTTTATGTAGAGAGCTGCTGAAGCCTGTAGATAAACCTAGTTCCAGTTACTCTTCATCCCTGACTACTCAACACAACAGTTGTTTCTCAGAATGTTTAGCCAAATTAAGGTTGCAGGGCAATGCCTAGTTAATGCAAGGTGATGCCTATGCCTTTTGTTATAGAAGGATAATTAGGGCCCTCCCCTGGGTGTCTAAACAACCACTGGCAGATGTGCTCCCCTTATGGGATCAAATTTTCCGGTCCTGCAATCTCTCATCCATCCCTAGCCCTTTGACACCTTTGCTAGACAACGCATAATTTCAGGCTGGAGGGGAGTCCCCTCAGTGCTAGGTCAAACGCGAGAAAACTGGCCCCTATTGCGACATTATACTAACGTTCAGGGACTTTTAGACATGAAAGACTGGCCAATCCAAACTCCCAATTATAAACCAAACTGGCTAGCAAAATGCCAGCTCATAGAATTCTACAATCATACGCATCCCAAAACGGCTGTACACAGAGCATTCACCCCTTTTGAGAACCTCTGTGCACAATCCGACAGTGTCGCATACCCTATCTAAAATCCATGGCATTCTCATTACCCAATTTACAGACACAACTCTTCTCAGAATCACTGACAAATGAGATCGTGATTTGGGCTCTCCCCTCCCTGCTGAATCATGGGGAAATGCTTTCATATTCTCTCTAAGTGGTACAGAGACCCATCTAGGCTTCATCGTTTTAATGCAGATACTGTTGTCACGTGTTGGCGATGTGAACAAGAAGTGAAGATTTATATTCATGTTTGGTGGAGCTGTCCCACTATCGAACCATTTTGGCAGGCAGTGTTCAGCTTACATAAGGCACTATACCTGTGAGACCTACCTCAACGCACGAAACAGCCCTATTATCCACTTTCCCTGGCTCAATTTCCTCAGTTAAGACATCTATCTTTAGATTTGTACTAACTGCTGCCAGAACTCTCATAGCACGTAGCATGGAACTAGAGGTACACGAACACCCCCACTTGTTTAGATTTCTTTATCCAGATTAAAAAACTAATGATAATGGACGACCTGATGTTATCTGTAAAGAAGAAATTTGTTCATAGATGGGCCATCTAGGAAGATTTTAGGGCCTTAGATGCCGCACGAGCCTACCTCTCCTGATGATCACCCCTTATTTTTTCCTTCCATTTTTGTTACTTTGAACGGAACCAAACTTAGGCTGGGGAGATCTGAACTAATCCCTAAAGTGGTTAGACTGAAAAATCTCACCCTGAACACTGCACCCCCTGCTTTTCCTTTTCCATTTTCTTTTTTTCTTTTTGGGCTTCATTCTATGACAGTGTCACCCCAAAATGCATATCAATATATGGTTTGACAGCTATTTTTTCATAATTCTCCCTTCTTTCCCTATCTCCTTCTGGCCGCTTTGTCTTTCTTTCTTCTTCCTGTTCTTCCTCCCCTTTTAGCTTCCTTTACTATTTATCTTTTTCTTCCTTCTTTCTGAATGGCTTGACTGTTCTATTATTTGTGTAAATTTCAAAGCCATAATTGATTGATTATAATTTAATATTATATGATGCTGGATGTAACGACAATCGAGAAACCACTTCTTTTGCAACCATGTCTAGCCTCTTGTGGTGTGGACGGTTCCCACATGTGTTAAGTCTACTGTGGATTTGTTGCTACCCAGTTTGACTGTTTTGTCCTCTCATGTCCTTTGATTCTTCGCACTGTTTCTAAATCTTTTATAAGCTCTCAATAAAAAGTTATTATTGAAAAAGGATAATTAGGGTTCAGTTCAGGAAACTCGAAAGCTTTAGCAGATATCCGAATGCTTTTCCTTTATTGCAAAAATACAAAAGGCAAAATTCAATCAATATTTCTTTGATATAAACCACATGATTTGGTCTAGTTAATAGTTTGGAACAAATATAGGCAAAAACACTAGTCCATATTCAGCCAATGACGGTTCTCCATCAGACCTGTATATCAATTCACCAGTTTCCAATAAGTAAGGATTACATTTAGGATGAATACACTAATACCATCCTCTGGCCAGGGATCCAAACCACCATGCTAGAGAGCAAACTTTGCTGCCTGTAAACATGCCTCTGCCTGCTGGTCTTCATATTAAACATTTTGATAATTGTAGCTGTGGCATTGTCTCATATAGTTGCTGCATTTGTCAGCAATTGTAGGGCCATTTTTATCCAGAGGTCCTGCATCTTAATTGTGACAGATTTCATAAGCAAACACTTATTACCATATTGTTTTTTATAACTGAAACTCTGGTACTTTTTCCATGCAGTTATCCTGATCAGGGGTGCTCATCCGGATTCCGGATATCCGGGAAACCTGGATATCCGACCTTTTTTCAGCTATCCGACTTCTGATCCGGATTCCGGATACCTGGGCAAATCCGGATAGCTATCTGCGGATAGTTGGCTGGGCTATGAGGATATCTGCAGATACCGCGGATATCCACAGATATCTGACCATTGAAATACTGTAAGATCTCCAGGACGTCCTGGGAGCCAATCAGAGGGCTCCCAGCAGAAGCCCCAGCAACCAATCACAGTGGGGAACCCTGGCCAGCCCCACCTGATCTCATTGAGCCAATCAGAGGGCTCCCAGCCTAAACCCTGGCACCCAATCACAGAAAGGAAAACTGGCCAACCCCCTGTATAATAATGAGGGCTGCCATGATGAGACAGATCATTCTAGCTTGCTGAATGCTCATTGAGAGACATGCTCCAGTACTGATGGCCTAGTAGCAAGGGCTGCCTGTACACAGTTATAAACCTAAAGCTGTTCAGTGATTAACCCCTTCACTATCACTACACTATTGTTAAATTGTTAATTAGCTTGATTTCATTGTGTGACAGACAGTCAGAGTGTGTGGTGTGCTCCAGTGCTGCAGGCAGCTGCTATGTGTTTGTGTGTGTGCTGTGCACAGACCAAGCCAGCTGCTGCCTGCTGGTCAGCTATTAGCCTTAGCTAGCTACAGTTTAGGTTAGGGATTAGGGAATAGGAACACGTGCAAAGTGCCACATGCAAAGTGCCAAGCGCAAAGTGCCATGTGCAAACACGTGCAAAGTGCAAAGTGCCACATGCAAAGTGCCATGTGCAAACACGTGCATAGTGCCACGTGCAAAGTGCCAAGCACACAGTGCAAAGTGCCAAGCGCACAGTGCAAAGTGCCAAGCACAAAGTGCAAAGTGCCATGTGCAAACACGTGCAAAGTGCAAAGTGCCACGTGCAAAGTGCCAAGTGCAAAGTGCCACATGCAAACACGTGCAAAGTGCCACGTACAAACACGTGCAAAGTGCCTGCTGGCCAGCTATTAGCCTTAGCTAGCTACAGTTTAGGTTAGGTTAGGGAAAGTGCCACGTGCAAAGTGCCGCATGCAAAGTGCCACGTGCAAAGTGCCGCGTGCAAAGTGCCTGCTGGCCAGCTATTAGCCTTAGCTAGCTACAGTTTAGGTTAGGTTAGGGAAAGTGCCACGTGCAAAGTGCCGCATGCAAAGTGCAAAGTGCCACGTGCAAAGTGCCGCGTGCAAAGTGCCACTTTGCACGTGGCACGTTGCACTTTGCACGTGGCACGTTGCACTTTGCACGTGGCACTTTACACTTTGCACATGTTTGCACGTGGCACTTTGCATGTGTTTGCACGTGGCACGTGGCACTTTGCATGTGGCACTTTGCACGTAGCCCTTTGCACATGTTTGCACGTGGCACTTTGCACATGGCACTTTGCGCTTTGCACGTGTTTGCACGTGGCACTTTGCTCTTTGCACATGGAACTTTGCACGTGGCACTTTGCACGTGGCACTTTGCACTTTGCATTTGGCACTTTGCACGTGGCACTTTGCACGTGGCACTTTGCACTTTGCACGTGTTTGCACTTGGCACTTTGCACTTTGCACGTGTTTGCACGTGGCACTTTGCACGTGGCACTTTGCACTTTGCACGTGGCACTTTGCACTTTGCACGTGTTTGTACGTGGCACTTTGCACTTTGCATGTGGCACTTTGCACGCGGCACTTTGCACTTTGCACGTGTTTGTACGTGCCACTTTGCACTTTGCATGTGGCACTTTGCACGCGGCACTTTGCACTTTGCACGTGGCACTTTGCACGTGTTTGCACGTGGCACTTTACACTTTGCACATGTTTGCACTTGGCACTTTGCACTTTGCACGTGTTTGCACGTGGCACTTTGCACGTGGCACTTTGCACTTTGCACGTGGCACTTTGCACTTTGCACGTGTTTGTACGTGGCACTTTGCACGTGGCACTTTGCACGCGGCACTTTGCACTTTGCACGTGTTTGCACTTGGCACTTTGCACGTGTTTGCATGTGGCACTTTGCACGTGGCATTTTGCACTTTGCACTTTGCACTTTGGACACAATGTGGGCTGCACGACCGCTGTCTGGAACCTAGGCCTGATGTTAATTGACAGCCATTTTTTTTGGGGGGGGGGTGAATTTTAAGTCCCTACATCATCAATTAGTGTTCCCCTTTAAAAAATAATGATGCTACATGGCTCATTGACCCTAAAAAAAACATTTTTAAAGCAATTTAAAGGGCGCTTCCAGGTTTTCTATCCAGATATCCGAATTTGCCCAAATATCCCGGATAGTGGGGTCAGATATCCGATCCGAGTCGGACACCAAAATGGCCAAATCCGGATATCCGAACTGGATACGGATATCTGGGTATCCGGATCCGGCCCAACCCGGATTTTGGAAAGGGGTATCCAAGCACCCCTGATCCTGATATTGCCTAGTGCTGTAGGGTAAGACTTTTTAACTTCAGGTATTAAAGTATTTATTGAGATGTACCTGTATAATTGACATCCTGAAGTAGGGATGTTTCTTTAAATGCCTATTCCTGCTGACAAGGTTGATGTAACTTTGTTCAGTTAAGACTGGGAGTCATAGTAGTGGGACTTAGCTGCTTCTGATCTTTGCGCCAATGTGTGTGCCTTCTGCCAATCAACTGTATAGCTCAGAGGAATTCCACAGCTAATGACAAGCCAGCATGCATACCCTGTATATGAGATCATGCATGCACCAAGCAAATGAGATCAAAATGTAGCACAGCTTATGAAAGGTCTTTCTCATTCCCCTTGAATAACATAATGTTGGATGAACAGGAGTAGAAATTACTGTTGAACATAGCAAAGGTGCACATGTATAACTTTTAATAACATTAACCTCCCAGCACCACATAAAATGCAAATTCTATCCAGGATGATGAAAAAGACATTCTCCAGTCATTTACATTAAATGATGTTCCTCAAAAGTCATGTCCTTTTTTCTGACAAGAACAGACCCAACAGTCTGAATGAACGTTCCTTCTATCAAGGCTCTTAAAAGTCTGTTGCGCCACTTTTAAGATTAACCTCATAAATTCACCTTATTTTTAGGTTTCCCATCAATTCCAATGCAGTTTCTCAAAGTTTCCTGAATTCAAATGATATGACAGCGACGTGAAATTGGTCACTTTCTGCCCTCCCCATGTTGTGTAGCTAAACCTAATATGCGGATGTTTGCAGGAGGAGGAGGAGGAGGAGGTGGGTCAATTTTGTATGTGCAAGCTTTTTTAGCACAGTGGTGCAGCATTTTAACATAGTATAAAAAAATGTTATGTTTTATATAATGGAGCTTGAGGGACTGTTTTATAAAAACATGGATGAGTGGATTTTTTGACTACTGTAAGAATATCCTTGTAATATTTTTGTCATTAAACCTAATGTGTGTGTTTATTTGCGGATCAGTGATGATGGTTGTTGGACTTATTATTTCTCACAATCATCTAATGTGTAAAAAGCGTTTGAAAGGCCGAAGAGAAAACCTTAATCCCTTTTTAAAGGGAACCCAAGGTGAGAAGGTTTACATGGTTATTTCCTTTTAAATAATACACATTGCCTGGCTGTCCTGTTGTCCTCAAATACTTAAAGTGAACCTAAAGCCACACAAAAAAATGAGATGAACTCACCTGGGGCTTCCCTCAGCCCCCTGCAGCCGATCGGTGCCCTCGCAGCCCCGCTCCGATGCTCCTGGACCCACCGGCGAACACTTCCGGTTTGGCCGTCACCGGCCGACAGGCATGGGAACGCGAGTGATTGTTCGCGTTCCCAGCCTGTATAACACCCCCTATGCTGCTATTGCGGCCTCCTGGACACAATAGCAGCATAGGGGGCAATATACAGGCTGGTGACGGCCAAACCGGAAGTGTTCGCCGGTGGGTCCAGGAGCATCGGAGCGGGGCTGCGAGGGCACCGATCGGCTGCAGGGGGCTGAGGGAAGCCCCAGGTGAGTTCATCTCATTTTTTTTGCGTGGCTTTAGGTTCACTTTAAAGCCATAGACCCTGAACAAGCATGCAGATCTGATGTCTATGAAAAATCTGATAAGATTAGCTGCATGCTTGTTTCAGGTGTGTGACTTAGACCCTACTGACCAGAAAGATCAGCAGGACTGCCAGGCAACCAGTATTGTTTAAAAGGAAATACACATGGCCGCTTCCATAGGTCTCACGCCTTGTGTTCCTTTTAAATAGGGGTTTGAACACTTTCTGCATTGAGTTTTGTATGTTCTCCCTGCGTTTGCAAGAGTTTCCAGCCAGGTCTTCATTTTCATCCTACCTTTCAAAAACAGCACGGTGGCGTAGTGGTTAGTGCTCTCGCCTTGCAGCGCTGGGTCCTTGGTTTGAACCCCAGCCAGGTCAACATCTGCAAAGAGTTTGTATGTTCTCCCCATGTCTGCGTGGGTTTCTTCCGGGTACTCTGGTTTCCTCCCACATCCCAAAAACATACAGATAGGTTAATTGGTTTCCCCCTAAATTGGCCCTAGACCAAGATACATACACTACATGGTAAATAACATATAACTATGGTAGAGATTAGATTGTGAGCTCCTCTGAGGGACAGTTAGGTGACAAGACTATGTACTCTGTACAGAGCTGCGTAAGATGTCAGCGCTATATAAATACTAAATAATAATAAATAATAATAATACTGATAAGTTGAAGCAAACCTGAAGAGGGGAGGGGGGGAAAGTTAGTTAGTTACTTACCTTAGTAGTTGAAAGCCTCTGGTGGTCTAGAAGCTTTCAAGAGTCTTGTTGAGCCCACATTTTTCTGAGCAGGGTTCTTCTTCATCTTTTGGCAGCACTCACAGCCATGGATGGGCGCATTTGGACTGGGCATATACTGTATACGCCAACCAGATAGTAGCGCCAGTCAATCACTTCTTCTTATTCCATATGCCCCTTAAAAACAAATAAAAATAGAGATGGGCACTCTCAGGGAGAGTATAGCCTCAGAAGTATCACCCTTTGTGCTAGCACACACTTTCATGAGGTGACTGCCACCAGAGAGAGGAGAGAGCTCACAACCCCCCTTTGTGTCCCTGCTCACCAGCTTCTTGCTGTTTTGCGCATCACAAATCCATACAGTCCATTTAAAAGACCAAATATAACGCCCAATGGCCCCCAATAAAGTCCACGTACATAAAATATACTTGTAACACAGCATATCACAATATCATCTTACAGCGCCGGTCACCTCTCATGTGTCCCCGGTCTCACTTCCTGATCGTAGTCTGACAGCGTGCGTGTCCCCCAAGCTCCGCCCTACGCATTTGGTCACCAATTGTGACTCATCAGGGGCTGGATTAACACACGTTCCCTCACGCAGTATGTTTGCGAAGCCCTGCCCCTCCCACACACCCCAGCCAACCACTGTGTGAATTGCTAAGCTGGACCTGGATGACGTGGTAGGTGGGCCGGCTTACATCTATTTTCAAACCTGAACTGCGCGTACAATGTTTAGCATAAAACAGTTCCCTGTCTAAAACAACTAAACCTAATGCATACCCTATCATTAAATCAATTCGTACAGTGTCTCTACTCGTTCTCCTTAATGCTACAACACACACACTATTGAGCAGATCTATTCTTTCATTATTGCACATAGATTTGCATGATCCAAGGACTCTCTTAGTCTGTAGGCAACAGATTTTTCCATAAACAGAATACAACTCCTAATTCCCACTTAGATCTATGCATAATAAATCACATCACAATAAGCTATAGAGCGAGTTATTTCATTATTCACAACAGAAGCAAATTGTATGTGTGTGATCACAACATTACACTAGCCATAGTGGAACTGCAACACCCCATTAATCACATAAATGTTATTCCAGACATTAGTGGTATACAAATAAGTAAGCCGTATCAGAATTACGAAGTTCATATCTACCGAGAGTCCACTCCTCCGCTAACAAGCTATATTTACATACAGTGGCTTGCAAAAGTATTCGGCCCCCTTGAAGTTTTCCACATTTTGTCACATTACTGCCACAAACATGAATCAATTTTATTGGAATTCCGCATGAAAGACCAATACAAAGTGGTGTACAAGTGAGAAGTGGAATGAAAATCATACATGATTCCAAACATTTTTTACAAATCAATAACTGCAAAGTGGGTTGTGCGTAATTATTCAGCCCCCTTTGGTCTGAGTGCAGTCAGTTGCCAATAGACATTGCCTGATGTGTGCTAATGGCTAAATAGAGTGCACCTGTGTGTAATCTGTCAGTACAAATACAGTTGCTCTGAGACGACCTCAGAGGTTGTCTAAGAGAATATTGGGAGCAACATCACCATGAAGTCCAAAGAACACACCAGAGAGGTCAGGGATCAAGTTATTGAGAAATTTAAAGCAGGCTTAGGCTACAAAAAGATTTCCAAAGCCTTGAACATCCCATGGAGCACTGTTCAAATGATCATTCAGAAATGGAAGGAGTATGGCACAACTGTACACCTACCAACACAAGGCCGTCCACCTAAACTCACAGGCCGAACAAGGAGAGCGCTAATCAGAAATGCAGTCAAGAGGCCCATGGTGACTCTGGACGAACTGCAGAGATCTACAGCTTAGGTGGGGGAATCTGTCCATAGGAAAACTATTAGTCATGCACTGCACAAAATTGGCCTTTATGGAAGAGTGGCAAGAAGAAAGGCATTGTTAACAGAAAGCATAAGAAGTTCCATTTGCAGTTTGCCACAAGCTATGCGGGGGACACAGCAACCATGTGGAAGAAGGTGCTCTGGTCAGATGAGACCAAAATGGAACTTTTTGACCAAAATACAAAACGCTATGTGTGGCGGAAAACTAACACTGCACATCACTCTGAACACACCATCCCAACTGTCAAATATGGTGGTGGCAGCATCATGCTCTGGGGGTACATCTCTTCAACAGGGACAGGGAAGCTGGTCAGAGTTGATGGGAAGATGGATGGAGCCAAATACAGGGCAAACTTGGAAGAAAACCTCTTGGAGACTGCAAAAGACTTGAGACTGGGGCGGAGGTTCACCTTCCAGCAGGACAATGACCCTAAACATAAAGCCAGGGCAACAATGGAATGGTTTAAAACAAAACATATCTATGTGGTAGAATGGCCCAGTCAAAGTCCAGATCTAAATCCAATCGAGAATCTGTGGCAAGATCTGAAAACTGCTGTTCACAAACTCTGTCCATCTAATCTGACTGAGCTGGAGCTGTTTTGCAAAGAAGAATGGGCAAGGATGTCAGTCTCTAGATGTGCAAAGCTGTTAGAGACATACCCTTAAAAACTGGCAGCTGTAATAGCAGCAAAAGGTGGTTCTGCCTTTATTGACTCAGGGGGGCTGAATAATTACGCACACCTCACTTTGCAGTTATTTATTTGTAAAAAATGTTTGGAATCATATATGAATTTTGTTCCACTTCTCACGTGTACACCACTTTGTATTAGTCTTTCACGTGGAATTCCAATAAAATTGATTCATGTTTGTGGCAGTAATGTGACAAAATGTGGAAAACTTCAAGGGGGCCGAATACTTTTGCAAGCCACTGTATAGCAGATTCATATACTGTATAAGTATAGTCCACGTATGTCCAGTAGAACAAAGGTATTTGTGCACAGATTTTCTTTCCTCTGTGCATGACTGTTTTATTCTATTTGGGCATGTGCAGATATCATTCATACATGCTCAATCCAGATGCCCTTGACCACAGCCTTGCTTGCTGCTGGCAGAAACCTATTTGACTCTCTGATCAAACTATGTATAGTGAGTCTCTACCCTGGAATGGTGAGCTGGGAAGCCTATAGACCACCTAGAGGCTTCCCATTACTGAGGTAAATAATGTTTTAAAATATTATTTCAGGTATCCTTTAATTGGCTTTCCCACAAACTGTCCCTGAAATGTTACCTAAAAAGGTGCATTGTAAGCTCCTCTGATTGGCAGTTGGTGACATGAATTGTTCAGCATACTCTGTACAATGTCAGTGCTATATAAATAAATAATCATAATAATTTTAAAAATGCACTTATATGAAACCTTGAGATAACTTGTAAAGTGTTCTTTACACATTTTTGCTGTTACAAACCAACAACTACCATTTTATGAAGGAAACCAGCAATGAAGATCACATGTTTCTCTCATGAAAACGTTTACGTTCCATGTATCAGTATCTCAGAGAGCACATTCACTCACAATTCATGATGCCATTTTCCATGGACGCTGACTCCATGAATCAGCTGTCAGCTTATTATTTATATTATTTATATAAAAAGCAAGCCAGTATCAATTTTCAAAATGGAAGTCAGCAACAGTAGCTTATACATTTCTCTCGCCTCATGTTTCCTTTTAAAAAAAAAATCCCCTGAATGGATTGATGGGTTTGAGTGAACACAGACTAATGCCAAACAACACATTTTGTACATTTCTGGGGAAGAGATAAGTCCTTACAAAGGAAAAAAAAAGTAAGCTTAGAAAACTAAGTCTCACTCTTCTGGATAGGGAAACTGTATTACTTGGTATGCAACAGCGGTGGAAACACCTGGATGTCCTGGAAAGAAAAGCCTCTTACAGGTGAGCGCTGGTCATTTTACTTGCTCTTAAAATGATGTTATTTTGGGGGGGTTTTCCACAGCCAGCCATCTGTATCTTACTTTGATTTGTGTACTGCCGGCACACAGCTGAAATGAAGACAGGGAAAGATAAACATTAGATTGCAGTCACAAATGTGCGCTCTTATAAAGCCATCGGCTTTCAGAACAACTGATTCCATCAACATACAAGTAGCTATGAAATCGGAGATGTCTTGATTAGCTTCCATGCCTTTATTGTTTTAAGAGATTGTCCAATAGCGAAAAAGAAGGATAAGGAGGGGGGCTGTGCCTGTAAGTATAATAACATGGCATTGTATGAAATTTCCCACTTTCCACGAGCATGTTTATCTGTGAACAGCAAATACTGTTGCTTCCATCTGATCTGAATGCTGAGCCTTGTGTGAACCTGTAGACAGGATGAAATATGCAGTGAAGGGAAGAAGACATTCTCACACATCAAGAGAGCCCACGTAGTGTGTTATATTACAGAGCTCCTAATGGCATGTCCCTTTGCGGCCATTGATTTAGATGAAATAACCCAGCCGGGTGTGTAATTGTGTACAGATATTGTAGCTTTTTTACATGCCTTTTTGCAGGTCTTGGGGCACACACAGGAAATGAAAGTTTTCAGGCAGATTGCTATTTATTTGGTTAGGACTGCTCAAGGAAGATTACAGGAAAAGTTGTGTGCAAACAAACCCTTATTATTGCAACAAGTCTGACGCTTACGTACATTCTAATAACTGAGGTGTTTTATACTCATGCACAGCTTTCAAATAAGCAATCAAAGTAGGATAACTGCAAAGATTGTCTGGAGTCCACTGCTAATATCTCCTTGTTCCTATATATATATTTCGCATCCTACATTTTACTGCTCTTGTGTGAATGCCCAAGACTGGTTTTATGTAATTAGGTCCAAGTTCCCTTGTTGCTGGAAAACATATTTTAAGCTGGCGTTATTAATGTTTGAGTAATTGTCTGATTTGTGTTAGAGTACATCTCTCCCTGCTGTCTCCTGTGTGGTGTGGCAAAGCTTACAAGGTCAGACAGGTTCCTGATTGCTAACTTGGCTCCCAGCAGCGGCCACTAGCCCCACAATAGACAGTCACGCTGGGTATGTTTACACGATGATTTCTATTCATGAGCACACCAATCAAGAACAGCATGAGGCAGTTCAACTGAATAAAATATCCGCGGCTGAGAGATAAATATGCAGGGTTATGTTTTTTTATTATTTCAGGTCCGGCAGTGCTTATAAATACCTAGAAACCCAGGGAGCCGCAAGTTAAAAGCCCTATTTGCAGTTTTTGTGTCACTTAAGGAACGCATAGCCTTCCTTGTGTTGATATTGTAGATGTAGATCTGAATGTTAACGATTGTCTGTACTGTCTTTCCTATTAATTAACAGTAGACAAGAAGGAATCAATTGTCTATTTAACATGACCTATAACCTCAGGGAGAACACTATCTACATGGACATGTTTATTGAGTGGCAAATGTCTGCCGCATCACAAAATGTATAACCCATGCTAGATGCGACATGTTTGGCAATGTGGTCTAATCCACAGGTTACCTGTTAACAGTATACAGAACCCCCTTTTTTTTAGCATTTCAATATAACAAAGCACATTTTCATGTTTTCGTATAGTACACTCAAAATCTTATTGTTGATCAGTGTCTCTCCAAGTAGTGGCTGGATAGTGTACTGGTTAAGTGCTCTGCCTTTGAAATGGGAGACCAGGGTTTGAATTCTGGCTAGGGTCAGTACCTATTCAGATATGGCAACCTCTTATTTGTGTCAGCATAGCACTAATAACGAGTTCAATCACCATTTCCACTATCACCACCTCCTTCTTACCACACATCTATCCCCAAAATGAATGAAGGGGCTTGTGTTTGTTTTCAGGACACATGATAGTGACAACAATTTATCTCAGTTGGACTAGGAATGTAATACTAAATACTGGGACTTACTCTCCACCCTACAGAAGGATTCACACAGTGCCAGCAGAGCAGGGACAAGGTCCTCCAGCACCCAAGGCTGAGACACCAAAGTGCGCCCCTCCATCCCTCCCACTCCAGCCGTCACACACTGATTGCTATTAGACTAAGAGGGCCACAGGGCCCACAACCTCCCCAACACCTTAATATCTAGTTATCTGGCTTGCAGTCACTGCTATGTATCCCCTTTTCTTATTTCTTCTTCTTTCTTTCTTCATAAACAATTAGGAATTACAGCTGAATGAATTGTGCGCCCCCTCCTACACTGCGCCCTGAGGCTGGAGCCTCTCCAGCCTATGCCTCGGCCCGGCCCTGAGTGCCAGTATGATACCTATGCATTAACTGGCAGTGGCCCAACCACTTGTAATCAAGCATCTTACCAAAACATGTTTTACCACTTTACCTGCCAGCAAAAGAGGTTGGAGGTTCACAAGACCACTGCAAATTAGAACCTACTAGTCACAATTGAAGAAGTCAGATGGACAAGATCCCCCACCTTCAAGCCTTTTGTACCACTCTTGCTGCTGTACAACTGTTTTTGTTGTTGCTGTTGTGTTTTATTGCTCTCTCAAGTCAAGTCCAGTTCTCATAACAATGTATTTGCCAACATGCAGCTCTCATACCACATCATGCTCATACAGTATTATCTCTGGTTTCACAGTTTCTAAGCATACATTGTGTTGCTAACAAACAGTTCTCTTTTTTCCTTAGATAAATATCAGCTCCTAAATTCCAACTAAACACAAAACTGAAGCATTACCTTTGGAACTTAACTTTTCAGATTCACAAACCTATCTGCTTGCTGCAGCTGTGTGCCTATCCATACATGTTTAAGACCACCCCTGCTTAGCAGTTTCCTGTTCCCAGACTGACTTACATCTCACAATTGCTCGCCAGCTACTTTCTGTGACCAGCAAGTTCTGTCTCCTTATAGAAACGCATGGCTTCGACCATAATACAGTAATGCTGGGAAACATATTCAGGTGTCTATAGCTTCTTCTTATTTGAGTGTGAAATGGTCACACCTGCTCCACTCTTCTACCAAGCAGTTTATTATGCAGGTCTCACAGTGCTCTCTCTAGCAACCTGAAGTCTTCATTACCCCTTCTCTCTATGACAATATGCTATGTATTTGCTTGTAACATAGCCATCAAAACCTTTTCTTTTATTAAAATGCAAGTAGTGCTAATATCAGCTGAAATGCATCCAGGATCATGGCTAGTCCAGCAGTTGGTCTATAGGCAGATGTCTGCAGGGCCGGGCCGAGGCATAGGCTGGAGAGGCTCCAGCCTCAGGGCGCAGTGTAGGAGGGGGCGCACAATTCATTCAGCTGTCATTCCTAATTGTGTTTGAAGCAGAAAGAAATAAGAAAAGGGGATACATGGCAGTGACTGCAAGCCATATAACTAGATATTAAGGTGTTGGGGAGGTTGTGGGCCCTGTGGCGCCTCTTAGACTAATAGCAATCAGTGTGTGACGGCTGGGGTGGCAGGGATGGAGGGGCGCACTTTGGTGTCTCAGCCTTGGGTGCTGGAGGACCTTGTCCCGGCTCTGGATGTCTGTCATCTTACCTAGGAGACATATATTCCTGTTTAGACTTTCTATAAGATGCTAAATCTAGTGTGAACAAAGTTTGAATATTACAACACTTTTTCCTTATTCAATGGTTGCTGGGACATTTTTTTTTCAAAGCTTAGTCAATGAACTTAACATTAAACATAAAACATAAAGTTTAACAGCACCATTGCTATTGTTACCACAGTGGCCCATTCCATGCCAGGAGTGAGTTGGTTAAATACAGGCAGTGTGGTGGAAGCTTTGCTTATTACTTCCATATCTCAAGCAGAAAGAACCATTTATCAAACGGCTTGCAATGAGCTTTTGTCACCAGAAGAGGAATGGTCAGCTGATAGAATTAGTGTGTAGCTAGGGGAGACTTAGAACTATATGTCACACCTTTTTTAATATCCTCCATAGTGCAAATAAACGCAGGCAATCTACTGAAAACAGTTTGTTCACCCTATCATAAACTACACATAATATTTTTATTATTTCTCCAAAACTAGTTAAGTTTCAATGGCTGCATTTAATGGATTGTGACAAATAATTTATCTTAACATCAGATTTTCTAATAAAAGGGGATAACCTTAAGGAGGACTGGGAAAAGGCTAAAAGATTCCCCATTATTTTTCATAGTGATGTGCCGTCCCATCGGGACAAGCCTGACAAATAAAAGTGTGTTTACAGCTTTAGTTTGAAAGTTGCAGTAACAAATCACTAGGGAGCACAAGCCTTGGAATTAATTGAGAATGAACAAATTAGAAAAAAAATGGCAGAAAATTTGGAACACTGCAGTGCCAGGTAAATGATGTGCCCAGAGGCAATACTGAGGCACCTGCAGAAACTTGTTTTTCTACCCAGGCACGGCACTGCTAGCTTGTTCTGCCTAAACACCTACTTATTATTACTTCCAGCTTATGTAATGCAATACATGTTCACACAGTCTAAGTCTTAAATATATGTGGTCGTGGTACTCATACAGTCTTAAAAATACCCATTTAACTCTTTACTTAACAAATCAAGAGCTGCCACACCAGGCAACATCTCCCTGCAGGGGACTAATTGCCAAGTAGCTGTATCAAAACCGATTTAAGTCCTCAGAGTGCCTGACCAGGGATTCAAGTATTAAGCAGAGGGAAAGGTTAAAATCATGACTCAAGGCACTTATTTTTACCCCCAAAAAAAGCTTTATGTAAGAGGTCTAATACCCTTTCATAAAAGATTTCTGTGGGAAGTGTAGCTTTACCTAGGTGCGACAGTAGCATTTTTCACAAGATTTCTGTAGCTTTTGAAATACATAAAAAGGACAAAAGTATCTACTAATTTGCCCTCTATGGGGCAATAAAATGTTTGCCCTTTCATCTTACACCAGTAGGTTCTTGGGTTTCATTCCCACCAAGGACACCATGGACCTGGTTTACAAATGCAGCAATACGTAGCAATACATTATGATTAATCATCGTTTTAATATTAATGGATAGGTACCCAAGCAAGTGCTGATAGGATCTAAGCAATGGCCTCAGTGATTGCCAGCATATATGGTAGCAGGCAACAGTTAGTTACAGCTAAGTATTTTATGAAGAAAATATTTCTTTATACCATGCTACAGGCTTTAATAATTATAATAATCAAATTCCAAAACATTTAAACAATAATTATATTATAATACAGTGATTAAACTATCTTTAGTAATTTACTGCAAAGCTACTATCTTTAACAGCAATATGTCATCATCCTCCTTACTTTAAAATTAACCTAAAGTAAATGCAGCATCAGCATACATTTTTAAATTAGTAATTATCATTTCAATTCAAAATATTTAACAAAAATAATTATTAATTACTTTTTGTAGTGCACATGCATACATGTCCAAGTTGCAACATAGTCCAGCACCGTCACTTTGCTCTTTCACGTGTTATGCCGGTCTACATCATCACTTATTGCTGAGTGTCTGGTGTGCTGACGGACAGACCGAGGCATGTTCAAAGTGACATCAGTGGTGAGTTCCTCTACATCTAGAATACGTATCCATGTTCGTGCACAGACTTACACTCCAGGCAATTTAGGGAATCACCATTTTTTTCCATATATACACTGCAGCCATGCATGTCAAGCAGCAATTGTACACAAGGTCCTATTCATTTTAATTTACAGTTACATAATTAGTTTGGTTGGAAAAAGACAGCCGTCCACTCAGTTTAACCAAGAAAGAAAAGAAAAAAGATGGTTCAACACTGACCTGCACCTTCACATATTCCAGCTGACCAAGTGGAAGGCAAAAAAAAAACAAAACGCTTGTGGGGCTTGGCCTAATTACCCTTTAAAGGAAAAAAAAATCCTTCCCAACTCCAGGTGGCAACCAGATAAAACCCCTGGATTAACTTCGGCAGGAATTACCTAGTATGAACCCCTTTCTAAATAAATGACTAAAAAACGTTTTTCCTCTATACACAGATCATGTCCCCTAGTCCTTTGTATAAGCCAAGGGACAAAAATTTCATCTGCCAAGCTTTTATATTGCCCTCTGATGCATTTGTACATGTACATGTACAAATGTTAATCAGGTCACCTCTTATTCGTCTTTTATAAGCCCAGTTCGTCCATCCATTTTGGAAAGCGAGTCCTTCGATCCTTCTGATTACTTTAGTTGCCCTTTTACCTATTCAACATTGTGGTGCCCAAAACTGGTAATTTATACAGAGAGAGTAGTATTCTTAAGTCTTGTGATATTATTTCCTTTTTTATGGGCTTGATGTAAAAAAGCGCGGTAATATTGCCGTGCATAGACAACGCACAGAAATTATTACCGTTACTACTTCAAGTAATAGTTGTACAAGGGGGTTTGCATGTTCTCCTCAGGCATATATAGGTTTCCTAATGCAATAACACACCTGTGCGCTGGTATTGTGTGATATCAGCCCTCTGGTTTGACTCCTCTCGCCCACAGGCCCCAAATATTTCACCTTAACTACTTGAGGACTGCAGTGTTAAACCCCCTAAAGACTAGGCTAATTATTGCTAAATTGGCCACTACAGCTTTAAGGTCAAGCTGCAGGGTCGCACAACATAGCACACGAGTGACCCCCCCCCCCTTTTCCCCCAACCAACAGAGCTTTCTGTTGGTGGGGTCTGATCGCTCCACAGTTGTTTATTTTTTTGTAAATATTTATTTTATTTATTTTTTAATAAATTTTGCTATTTTTTTTATTTATTTTCCCCTGCTCCCTCCCTCCCTCCCCCCACCAGCCAATCAAGGTGATCACTCCCCAGCCTCAGGAGAGGACAGCCGTGTCACACGGCTGTCCCCAGTACAGCGCTGCTGCAGATCGCAGTGCTGTACATGTAAATATACGGCGATCACGCTGTCTAACAGTCTCCTGAGCAGCAATTGCCGCTAAGAGACTAAAGGCGGGGCGGAGCTCCGCCCCCCGAGCAGGAGATGTGTGCACAGCCTGCACGCTAACTCCTGCAAAGTGCAGCCCCAGGACTTCACGCCAATTGGCGTTAGGCGGTCCTGGGGCTGCTGCCGCAGTCACGCCCGTTGGCATGAGGCGGTCCTAAAGTAGTTAAGGGGAGAAGGACCTATACACTATGCAAGATATACAGATACAACACTTCTCCTCAATAAGCACATCAGATTTTCCTGCATAAAAACATAAAAAACATCAAGTCCTATGAGAGTTAATCCAAGAGAGTCTAGCATATTCAACTTCTTTACTCAGATTCCTGCCTTGTATGCTTCTGAATCAGATGCCTTGGATAGATAGCCACCACCACACCCCAGTGAGTGAGCAACTAACTCACTGCTTATTGAGGAAAACTGTTGTATTTGTATATCTCGCATAGTGTATAGGTCCTTCTGCCCTTAAGGTGAAATATTTGGGGCCTGTGTGAGCACCATCCTCTTGCATATATAATATATAGGTCTCTTCCCAATCCCAAAAATGCAAACATTTGTTTTGCACAACATAATTCTAGCATGATATACCAGAGCACAGGCTATTAAAAACTTCATCCTAATGCTGAGATTTGTAGTAATCTCATCTAGCATCTCATATCCCTTACCTCCCTGATGCTAACTCCACCCTTGCTCTATGCCCAACCCTTACTTCCCTCTTCTTTTGGTCCATTACTATCCATAGCTCTAGCCCCACAGCTAAGTCCCAAAGGGCATGATTCACAAAACTTTTTCTGTTAAATGTTCTCAGTTTATTTATTAACTCACAATTTATCTCTCCTTAAATGACTTAACTCATGATTTAGCTCTCCTTATCTAACTTAACTCATGGTTTAGCTCACCTTAACTGATTTAAAACATGGTTTAGCTCTCCCTATTTATTTATCTCATGGATTATCTCTCCTTGTTTGTTTATCTCCTGCGTTAGCACGCCTTACAGTTAAGGTGAAAAATAAGTAACCTTTGTGAACAAACCCCAAAATGTATATATGTAGCCTTGCAGCCAACCTTAACGCTTTGCACCCCAACTGCTTAATGCTGATCTGACCTGTGACCTCAGCCTAATTCTATACTTTTGGCTTTTAGATCCCAAGCTTATATATTATTAACCCTAACCTAATCCAATGCTTTAAACCAATCCTAACCACAGGCCTAAGATGAATTCAAAGTCTTATACTAACAGCACCCAACAGTTCCCTGACATTCCTATCCGTTTTTAAAGCACTCCCTGCAAGGCAGTGGTACAATCCAACTGCAAGAATAGTGTGCATGCAAGTAGAAAGGCCATCCACCATATTTGTGTAGATCCTTGACTGGGAGTGCTTTCAAAAGAATAAAGGTAACTTTGGGAAACGCCCATGAGCAGATGTACTAGTCCAAATCCTGTCAATATGAGGTTCAAGGTGAAAGACCTCTATCAGTGGTTTGGTTGACATATGTTTGGGTGTATATATTTATGCAGATTTAGGTAATGTCTTGCAAGGCTTTGTAAACAAACCACCTTGTTTGGAATAAACAGACAAAGCTTTCATCTGTGGCCAAATTATTGGGCATGTTAGTTTTTTCTTGTTATCTGTACACTGTGAATATTCTAATCAAGTATTGAGTGCAGTCTGCTCTCAAAGGGAACCTGAAGTGAAATATAGCAAAATTGAGTCTCTACAGTAATATCATAATTAGTACTTTCCTGGAACCCCATATTCTTATTTTTGTTTTAAAAATAAAAACGCAAATTTGCAGATTAAACTATCTGACTAGTGTCCTGTAAAGATACGCAACAATTCCCCCAAACTGCAAATTGATCACTGAATGAAAATGAAAGTAATAAGCCTCAAAACAAGCTGATGTTGATTATCAGATAGTTGATAGCTGGTAAGTTAAACAGCAGCTTGCAGGTTTTGATTGGCTAAATTGAACTGTCAAACTAGATCAGTGAATATTGGGAGAATGTAATTAATCACTAGCATTCAGCCCCGCTTTCCATGTTCCTGAATGGGAAGAGTGGCTTACTGAACTTGTCTCCTTACTCCACATTCATTCCTTCCCTCCCATTCCTTCCCTCCTGTCAAATGTTTCTCATAGTCATACAGGCAGTTTACAACCTCATATGAGGTGTCTAGGAGAGAATAAACAATGCTGTCCCGTCCCACTGCAAGGAAACTGGGAATGATAGCACTGGGTTATGCTTTGCACTAAGGGCCCATTCACACTAAAGTGTTTTGCCGGTAATTTTGGCAAAACGCTCAAGCGCTAGCGCTTTTTAAAGTGCTAGTGCAATAATAACCTATGGACCCATTCTCACTTGGGCTATTTGCGTTAATCGCCGGCGATTAACGCAAATCACCAAACGCAAATTTGTATCCTGCACCATTTTCAGGCCATTTCCGGCGTTTGTGTTTAGTGCTATAGAAACGCTAACCGCGACCGCGGAAAATCGCCAGAGCAAAACACTAGCAAAAGCGCTAGCGCTTTGCAATTTGCAAGTGTGAATGGGCCCTCAGGGAGGAATAAAATGGAGAGAAGGCAAATTAGGATAAGTTCTATATAGTGTATTTACATTTTTCTCATCATGCTGCACATCACTTCTGAATCTCTGAAGTATAAAGGAGCTTCATGAATAATAGGGAATCGTTTTTTTAAAGAAGAAAATCATATTGTATAAGTGAACATATCAGTGAATTAATCATTGTTGAAATGTGGAATATCTTTCTCTCATTTAGTAAATGCAAGTATTCTACCTCTTCTCAGTTTGGGAAGACAAGAAATATATTTCTGAATCTTTGATAATGATCTTCAGTGCAATTAAGTTTCAGAAATACTTATTAATTTGAAGTAGGTTGGCTGAGTAATCTTTCATATATTTTGTCAGTGATGCATTCTAGACAGACATTATTGCAATCTGATATTGTCTGAGCATACTGTGCTGTGGTTATTAGCTGCAGCTCATCCTGAATGAGGTGCACACAGATGTAAGACTGAAGAGTGCTGAGACTCGATGACCACACTCGAGCATCTGGAATAGAAAATAAACAGAAGTGCCCTTGGCAAGCAGTGGCTGATTTTACATGTGTCTGAAGATCCCCCAGTGCTGCTTGCCAATGAGCCTGTCGATGTGGCATTTATTAAGGGATTAGCAACTTGTCTCTTCTCTCAATTGGAGATAAGTGGTGCTTGTGGTATTATCTTTCACACACTGCACACAGAATGATGACAAAGAGAAAACAGGGGTGTCATGGCCTTTGAAATATCATTAAGGATAATTTGTTTGACAGGTCAAAAATTGAAAACGAATTTAAAGCTGAGAATTGCATTTACAAATGACATCACTGGATTTACTTTATACATTTTGCATAAAGCAATACCTAAAAAAAAAAAAATAAAGAAAAAAATCAATATATAAATGTGTCATTGTCATATTATATATTACAAGGAAACTGTATCCTTTGAAGACAGGGTTACTGTTTTGTCAGAAAAAAAAACTCCAAATGAATATTAATATGAATCTATAATTTATCATTTTTGTTCCCCAACTGTGGTGGAGTTTAAACAAAAGGCCAATTGGCATGCGCAGTTATTATCATACTTAATTTTCTACATTGAAATTACCTCTAAAGACTCTGTAAATAAAAAGAATTGGCATCATTTTGATTAGCTATTTCACTTAGCTGTGTATGTCCATCGTGATATATTTGTTAAGACTTTATATAAAGTTTATGTACAGTGAGCAGGAGCAACCAGAATACAAGATGAATGCTCTTTTACCGTTATCAAATCATCAAAAATTAAAAAGGGGTTGTACAGTATTACTTCTATGAACAAAGAGCAAATATTCCTCTTTTTCTTAGTCTGTCATATCATCACTATTGGCGACGGCATAAAAAGGGAACTAATTTAGTGAGGTACACCATTTCAAGCTTCAAGATATATATGGATGATAAGATGCATGATATCTGTACAATCAGCCACTCCTTCTATCATACCTCCCAACTTTTTGAGATGAGAAAGAGAGACACCTAAGCCACATCCCTGCCACACCCCTGATCACTGTTCAGTCACACCCTTAGTCACGCATATCAAAAATGTTTCATAAGGAAAATATTTTGTTTTATAATTCAAACCACACTGGTCTTCTCTATCCTGGATCATTTTCCTTCATACTAACGTCTTAAAATTAGTAATATATCAATTGAAAGGATGGGAATAAAGCGTAGAGTCAATCAAACACATGTTTTAGTAGAGAAATATATATATTTACATAGAAAGAGGGACAAAGTCCTGAAAGAGGGACAAATGAGGAGGAAAGCGGGACAGAGGAACAGTTGGGAGCTATGCTTCTATACAAAATAAATCCACGTTGTTGGTGTGCATGTCTAATCACCAATAGACACAACTCAATGAACAAAAGCAGGTGTACTCAAGTAGTTTGGGTACTTGGTATGTAAGCTTATCAGCATGTGACATGTGTCTTGAGCACAAGACTCAGCTATAGCCAGTCAGACACAGGCTTTTGTATGGGAACTTGCCTGTGACCTTTGCTACAGGAGCTCAGCTATAGGAGAAAGGACTGGGTGCTGGATACTGTAGCTGAAATAGATGACAGAAAGTGAGCATATGTTAGGGTTAGCAGTAAATTCAGAGGGTTAGGGGAAAGGGCAAGGGAGGGTTATTTTTTTTAAAGGTAAGTTTTTGGTTTTTTTTTTTAATTTTGAAGTTTAATATAAAACCTAAAAGTAAACAATTACTTGCAACCAGTGAAATAAACACCATATCACCATAGGAGTTAGTCTCATGATACTACATAATAACATAGCACTGTGCATTTGGTCCAGGTTCGCACCATGAACCTACCCTACTTACCCAAGTAGGAGCAGCAAATCATGCAAAGGTAACGCCTCCTCTCACAATGCAGGAGATGTTCAGCCTAAAATGAGTTTATAGTGCAAGACGCACTTGTTCCATCTTTGTGAAACTTTTTAGCTTTCTTCCTGTTGAGGGGTCCTTATATGATGATTATTTTTAGTTGATAGCATTAAGGTGGCCACACACCATACAATTTTTAAATCTCTGTACAATTCAAGAATAGCAATCAATTTTTCTGACTGATTGTAACAATTCAAAAAAGTGACCAATGTACCACACACTTATGTTCATATTTTTCCCCAATCATGAATAAAATAATTGAAAGCTCAGAAAAAAATGATTGGAACTGTACATCAAGTTATTGACAATCCATCATACAATTCTTGATAAAGTTGGTCTGAAATTTCCAACATGTCCAATACCCAAAAATAAAAAAAAAAATAATGGCAAATTCGATCAGATTTATCAATCGAAAACAAAGAAAAGCTCTTGATTTTTTTGGGGGGACAACCGATCAAAATGATCAAATTGGTGAAAAAAAAAGATCTTTTAATTGTATGGTGTGAGTGGCCATCTTTTGGATTGTTAAATTTAGGTGTCAGGAAAGGGATAATGTTGTTATTACAGGAAAACAATACAGTTATGCACTGTATCCTTCTAGAAAGAGTTAACACAGAAGAGCTCACATCCTCACAAGTTTGCCTCAGGCAGCAAAAAGTCTAGAACCGGTCCTGGTCTTTTGCAGAGACCTTAAAGTAAATAACTTTCAATTTAATTTTGTGTATAGTCCATTTATATGGTTTCTAAGCATGGTATCATGTATATGGTTCCTTACCATTGCTTCAAATGCCTTTCCTGTAATGCAATACTAACTTACAAGTCTACTGTATAGTTGCTGGTCTAAGACCCTAATCCTTTTCTATACAGGCATTGAAATCTCAGCCAGGACACTGTATTCATGGAGTTTGTATGTTCCCATCAAGCTGCCCCAGACCATGGTAGGACCATTGGACTATGACTAGGGTAGGGACATTTAATTATTACCAGTCCTGAGAGAGAGATAGTGACATGAAATGTCCCCTGCATACAGTTTGCTTCTCATTGACCATCTCTATGATGGCAGTGAAGGCACTACACTCTTGTCATTTTCCTTTGCTGTCGCATGGTTTCTGTACTGAGCCAAGTGATAAAGTATCCAATTATTACTTAATAATTGTAGACAATTAAGTTGGACACTCACTGTTCAATTTTTTGGGATCGATATACGTCTGATATGATCATTTGATTTAATCTGCTAGAAGTCGATAAAGCGAACAGTTCCCAATCAATATTCAGCCAAAATAAATAATTTCGGTTGATCATGCTGGATGGGAGCTTTCACTTGATTGGTGGTGGGTCAGGAGCACTTCTCTAGTGGCATTTGATTATGCAACGAATGATGCAGCAATGGAGCTTGCGCGTACCTCTCCGCCACATGTCTTCTCTCCACCGCCTGTGTCAAATTACAAATGCTAGAAGAGACATAAGAAGCATCTAGTGGTCATGTAAGGTATGTTCCACGGTGCCTGTAGTATTTGGCCTGTAGTGTGTATCACAAGAAACGGGTCCCTGGGAGAGAAGATACAGGAAGCAGATCTTGTCTGTGGATAGAAGATGCAGAGCAGACAGTTGCTTCGGTAACTGCTCAGCCCAGTGGGGGGGGGGGGGGCTGGGAATAAAGACCCAGCAGGCAGTGTGCAATGATTTTCAATAGATTTCCAGCTGAAATCTATTGTAAATCTGAGTGTAGTGTTAGGAGGGATTCTAATTCTGGGAATACACCATGAGATTTTTTGGCAGATTGATGGTTCGATAGATAATTTGCGACAGGTCCGATCTGAATTTTGATAGTTTTTGTGATCGATTTCTCATAGAAGTGAATGGAAATCGATCAGAAAAACGATCGGAACATTGAAAATCGGACAGTAAATTTGCTGAAAAATCTCATTGTGTATTCCCACCATACATCTTTGATCAGATAAATATTTGGGAAGGATCTATCAACCACATCAGCCAGTGCATGGAGGAGCTTTATAGTAGATCGACAAGGTAGATGTGTGGAAAGAACCTATGAAGGAAACCTGTGTTCCTAGCAAGACATTCTGTTGATATACTGTATATATATATATATATATATATATATATATATATATATATATATATACATACATATATACAGTGATGTGAAAAACGATTTGCCCCCTTCAACCTACATGGCCCTGTGTGAAAAAGAAATTGCCGCCTGAATCTAATAACTGGTCGAACCACCCTTAGCAGCAATAACTGCAATCAAGCGTTTGCGATAACTTGCAACGAGTCTTTTACAGCGCTCTGGAGGAATTTTGGTCCACTCATCTTTGCAGAATTGTTGGATTCAGGTCAGGACGTTGACTAGGCCACTCCAAAGTCTTCATTTTGTTTTTCTTCAGCCATTCAGAGGTGGATTTGCTGGTGTGTTCTGGGTCATTGTCCTGCTGCAGCACCCAAGATCGCTTCAGCTTGAGTTGACGAACAGATGGCCAGACATTCTCCTTCAGGATTTTTTGGTAGACAGTAGAATTCATGGTTCCATCTATCACAGCAAGCCTTCCAGGTCATGAAGCAGCAAAACAACCCCAGACCATCACACTACCACCACCATATTTTACTGTTGGTACGATGTTCTTTTGCTGAAATGCTGTGTTACTTCTACGCCAGATGAAACGGGACACGCACCTTCCAAAAAGTTCAATTTTTGTCTCGTCGGTCCACAAGGTATTTTCCCAAAAGTCTTGGCAATCATTGAGATGTTTTTTTAGCAAAATTGAGGCGAGCCTTAATGTTCTTTTTGCTTAAAAGTGGTTTGCGCCTTGGATATCTGCCATGCAGGCCGTTTTTGCCCAGTCTCTTTCTTATGGTGGAGTCGTGAACACTGACCTTAATTGAGGCAAGTGAGGCCTGCAGTTCTTTAGATGTTGTCCTGGGGTCTTTTGTGGCCTCTCGGATGAGTTTTCTCTGCACTCTTGGGGTAATTTTGGTCGGCCGGCCACTCCTGGGAAGGTTCATCACTGTTCCATGTTTTTGCCATTTGTGGATAAAGGCTCTCACTGTGGTTTGCTGGTGTCACAAAGCTTTAGAAATGGATTTATAATCTTTACCAGACTGATAGATCTCAATTACTTTTGTTCTCATTTGTTCCTGAATTTCTTTGGATCTTGGCATGATGTCTAGCTTTTGAGGTGCTTTTGGTCTACTTCTCTGTGTCAGATAGCTCCTATTTAAGTGATTTCTTGAATGAAACAGGTGTGGCAGTAATCAATCAGGCCTGGGGGTGACTACAGAAATTGAACTCAGGTGTGATAAACCACAGTTAAGTTATTTTTTAACAAGGGGGGGGGGGGGCAATCACGTTTTCACACAGGACCATGTAGATTTGGAGGTTTTTTTCTCACTAAATAATAAAAATCATCATTTAAAACTGCATTTTGTGTTCAATTATGTTATCTTTGACTAATAGTTACCGTTTTTTGATGAGAAGAAACATTTAAGTGTGACAAACATGCAAAAGAATAAGAAATCAGGAAGGGGGCAAATAGTTTTTCACATCACTGTATAGTGGGATGCAAAAGTTTGGGCAACCTTGTTAATCGTCATCGTTCCTGTATAAATCGTTGGCTGTTACGATAAAAAATGTCAGTTAAATATATCATGTAGGAGAAACACACAGTGATATTTGAGAAGTGGAATTAAGTTTATTGGATTTACAGAAAGCGTGCAATAATTGTTTAAACAAAATTAGGCAGGTGCATAAATTTGGGCACCACAAAAAATAAATGAAATCAATATTTAGTAGATCCTCATTTTGCAGAAATTACAGCCTAAATGCTTCCTGTAGGTTCCAATGAGAGTCTGGATTCTGGTTGAAGGTATTTTGGACCATTCCTCTTTACAAAACATCTCCAGTTTATTCAGGTTTGATGGCTTCCCAAGCATGGACAGCTCTATTTAACTCACACCACAGATTTTTAATTATATTTAGGTCTGGGGACTGAGATGGCCATTCTAGAACATTGTACTTGTTCCTCTGCATGAATGCCTTAGTGGAGCAGTGTTTAGGGTCGTTGTCTTGTTGAAAGATCCAGCCCCATCTCAGCTTCAGCTTTGTCACTGATAATGGACATTGGTCTCCAGAATTTGCTGATACTGAGTGAAATCCATGCATCCCTCAGCTTTGACAAGATTCCCAGTCCCTGCACTGGCCCCACAGCATGATGGAACCACTACCATATTTTACTGTAGGTAGCAGGTGTTTTTCTTGAAGTGTTGTGTTCTTCTTCTTCCATGCATAATGCCCCTTGTTATGCCCAAATAACTCAATTTTAGTTTCATCAGTCCACAGCACCTTATTCCAAAATGAAGCTGGCTTGTCCAAATGTGCTGTAGCATACGTCATGCGGCTCTGTTTGTGCTGTGGGTGGAGAAAAGGCTTCCTCTGCATCACTCTCGCATACAGCATCTCCTTGTGTAAAGTGCGCCGAATAGTTGAACGATGCACAGTGACTCCATCTGCAGCAAGATGATGTCTTTGGTGGTGGTCTGTGGGTTGACTCTTGACTGTTCCCACCATTCGTCCCTTCTGTCTATCCGAGCTTTTTCTTGGCCTGCCACTTCGAGCCTTAACTTGAACTGAGCCTGTGGTCTTTCGTTTCCTCAATATGTTCCTAAGTGTAGAAACAGACAGCTGAAATCTCTGAGACAGCCTTCTGTATCCTTTGCCTAAACCATGATGGTGTGCAATCTTTGTCTTCAGGTCATTTGAGAGTTGTTTTGAGACCCCCATGTTGCTACTCTTCAGACAAATTTAAAAGAGCAGGGAAATGTAACGATTGGGTGCTGCTACTCAGACGTCTGATTATTGGGTGATCTGCAGTATCACCAATAATGCAGACACTATACCTGATAATGTGGTGATCTGCAGAATCACCAATAATGCAAGTATAGCTCACAATGTACTGTGTGATGGTGATTGGTGCAACAGTAAACAATAAGAAGACAGAGCCTCCCAGAGGAGCTGGGAGGCCTAGCAACACTGTACTTTAATAGTTTGACTAGACCTTACCAGAGGGGCTAGTAAGGTACTATCCGTACAGGTACTGGCTATATAAAGCAAGACCTTACCAGAGGAGCTGGTAACATACTGTCAGAATGCGTGCCTGTATACTTTAACCGGACCTTACCAGTGGAGCTGGTAAGGGACTACAGTGAACGTAGCTATGAAGTAGGTACAAGGCAAGATCCTATAAGTAAGTACTGAGTGCTCCCTAGAGGAGCTGGTGGGCACTAACTGAGAACAACTCTAGTCCTCACCAGAGGAGCTGGTGGGTACTAGCTACAACAGAACTGAATAGGTTGACAAGACCTTACCAGAGGAGCTGGCAAGGTACTATCAGAGATAAGTGACTGGATAGTTTGACAAGACCTTACCAGAGGAGCTGGCAAGGTACTATCAGACACAGTAACTGTATATTTTGGCAAGACCTTACCAGAGGAGCTGGCAAGGTACTATCAGACACAGTAACTGTATAGTTTGGCAAGACCTTACCAGAGGAGCTGGCAAGGTACTATCAGTAACAAGTGTCACCTCACCAGTGGAGCTGGTGGGTAATACTACAAACACCTCACCAGTGGCAAAGGACCACTGGTAAGAGGAGTGGTCAGACAGGCAAGGTTCAGCAACAGAGAGGCAGTATTAGTACAGAAACGACAGGCAGGAGAATAATAGGTAATCAGGCAGAGGTTCAGCAACAAGGGTCAGATAGGCAGAAGTACAGAATCAGTAAGCAAATGCGAGGTCAGAGAATAGCCAGAATCATACACAGGTAATCAAATAGTAACAATATACAATAGTCCTAGTCTTGTGTGAAATCCCTGGTTTCCTCCCAGATCAAAGCACACCGGATACTAGTCTAAGGTCTGAGCGCTAACGCGAAGTATTCACGACAGCAGACAGCTAGCTAACGGAGAACGGAGGCCTAAGAAGCGGAGGAAGGCTCTCAGACGCGCCCAGCTCAGAAACAGCCAATCCGAGCGGCGAGAGTCACCTCTGACGTCAGCCGACCGGCAGGTCAGCTGACGCGCCTTCTCCCAGCATAAAGGTCCTGTCTCCGTGCGCGCCTGCACGAGACAGCGAGCCTATGAGCTGATGACAATACCGTTCCCGGTGTGCTAGGCGCCGACGGAACGGATGAGGTCTGGGAAGAGTGAACAAAGGCGGCTGTGGGTACACCCTGCGTGTCCCCAGCCGCCATTCCTACAGATGTTACAGGAAACTTACAATTGACTTCCTTAAGGTGGATTCGAGATAAACTTTTACTCATTGCATAATTGTGTTCCTTTCATATAGTTTATATGGCATTCCTCAAGCCAAATACTTTTTTTTGTTTTGTTTTAATATTCTAATTCCCTATAAACCAAACAAGCCTTGCCCACAGCTTCAGAGAGCCTTAGCATTTTTAGACTAATGTACCAAGGGCTTATGGGAGCTCAGTCTGGGCAGGAGGAGGAGGAGGTTACTAGCCATAGATTTCAGAGGCAGGAGGGAGGAGGTTAGGCTGAGGGCTGAGATGATATCAGCTTGCCTGTGTACTGTGACAAGCAGAATCTGGCTGCTCTCATCGTATCACAGGAATCAAAAATATCAATAATCATAAACTGTTGAAGCTGTTTGCAGCTAGATTTGCTGTGTAAACTATGTAAACTTTAGATAAGATATATACACAAGTTACTTGTTATAGTTAGTTTTTCATCTCGGATCCGCTTTAAATACTCTTTCTCATAATTAGATTCATCTGTGTATGCAGGTCAGAGGTCACTGAGCTTACCAAGCCAATTTGAGTTTCAGTAATTATTTCTAAAGGTTTTCGAATCAATAAAATGACAACAGTGCCCACATTTATGCACCTGCCTAATTTTATTTAAACAGGTATTGCACACTTTCTGTAAATCCAATAAACTTCATTTCACTTTTCAAATATAACTGTGTGTCTCCTATATGATATATTTAACTGACATTTTTTATTGTAACATCCAACGATTTATACAGGAAGATCATGACCATTAACAAGGTTTCTCAAACGTTCGCATCCCAATATATGTGTGTATGTGTGTGTGTGTGTGTGTGTATAGAGTCAGATATTTCATTGTCTTGAGAAATGTCACACACACACACGCACGCACACACACACACGCACACACACACACACACACACACACGCGCGAGCGCGCACACACACACACACACACACACACTCCTCTTATTGACAGGAAGTGAGGATAAATCCTTCCAAATGGATTAACCTCCTTGCTGGTTTTCCCGACCTGAGCTCGGGGTAGAAAAAATAAGCTATTAGCGGTGATCCCGAGCTCAGGTCGGGGTAGGCATTGCAGAGCTTTACCTTTAGTTGTGGAGTCCCGCACGCGATCTCGCTGCACAGCAGGACTCCAGCCTTTCTCCCTGGCAGTGTGGGGTCTTTCCCTGGCCACCGGGATCCCCCATGTCCCCGCTATTCTTCCGGGGACCCGGCAGCCAGTTGGAGCAGCGCAGCCGTGGTGGCAGCAGAGCGGTGGTGGCAGCGTGACGTCATCGGGGGCGGGGCTAATATTGAAAACGAACTTCTCTATATTAGAGAAATATAGAGGTTTGTTTATATGTATATTAGCGCCATCTTGTGGGCAAAGAGAAAACTGCAGCACAGGAGCCCAGGAAGGTACATTTTTTTTTATTTTGCTGCAGATCTCCCTGCCAGAATTATTTTTTTCAGGTTTTAGGGTCTGAAAGAGTGAAAAAAAAATTGCATCGCTTTTAGACCCTAAAATCTGGAAAGAATCAGACCGCCAAGGAGGTTAATAGCCAGTTAGCAATAAAAATTTTAAAGAGTTTCTAACCCTTCCTAATGCAAAACAAAACTAAATGGAAATGTTTGCGCTGATTATCCCTAGGCTTGGTGGAAATTAGATAAATGAATACATTTTGGCAATCTTTGGAGAAGCCAACAGGGGTGAACAATGAATCATTTTACAGTCATCTCAATGCATTCATCTTTAATTATATTTGCATGGAGACTTCCTTCCCACTTCCAAAGCACTGTTGCTATTACTGATTTCCTTTAGCTATGGCTGTAATAGGTAGTAGAATAATTAACTATTTGCAAAGTGCATGGAGCAGCACAGACTGTGCTGAGATACTACATTAGTTATTGCTTGTCAGCTAGTCTTTTACAGTAAAGATTTGTTACCAGGGATCTGAATATTCTAAGGGCTCCCTTTCCCTACTGCCAGACCTGAAGGGACACTCAAGGACTTAGCAAAACAAAGCAACAAGAATATTTGCCAAAGGCTGTATAGAAACCAACATTAAAAATAAGCAGTGAGCAAGCAATTTCTGCCACTAGGAACCACTTGCTTACTTACTGTAACTAATTGTGCTATTGTGTGTAATGCTTCCATACACACAAACAGTAAGTAGCAGAGAGGATTTTGCATTCCCTTGGTGCATGCTTAAAACTGTCACTTATCAACGTCTTTACCATTGAAACTGTATCAATGCCTCCATAGGCTTGACTGAGAGTAGTGTCTGAAGTCATTGCAAACATAAGCAGTGCAACCTGGGTTTGTGAGCATAATTTGTCCCAGAAACATGTTTGTAATCCCAAGCATTCTTATAGCTAAGATAATTTCCTCAAAAAGCTTCTTTGGCGGTATTCCCGAGTGTAACTCAGAGTTACTTTTAACAGCAATCAGCAGTAACCCCGAGCTACAATCATGGATACCGCTGGGAGGATCATGTGCAGCGATCACAGGAGAACACTCACCTCCACACGGTCCATTGCCAGCAGCTCTTCTTTTCTGTGTCAGCCCGGGGTCCCATCACTATGCAGAAATCGTTGCGTGTCACATGACAACAGAGGGCGATCTCAGCATAGAGATGCAGTGCCCCCTGCAGGAAAGGAGGAAGACTTCCAGGATGTGGCCAGATCCCGAGGGGGTAAGTGATCTAGGCTCCGCTGCACACTCTGCATAGAGGATGGAGGGGCACTATCTGGCAGCCTGTACTGAATATGGGGGGCACCCACTGAACCACTGACTACATATGCTGAAGGGGGGGTATTCTCTGGATACCAGCACTGGTGGGGGCCCTCTGGCTACTTATAAATGGTGAGGGAACTTTCTGGCTACCTAAACTAGGGCGAGCACTGCCTGGCTACCTATAAAAGGGGGGCACTCTCTGGCTACCCATGACAGAGGTTACACTCAGGCTATCTATACGATGGTCACTCTCGGGCAACCTAAACTAGTGGGTACACATTGGCTACCTACACTCGGGGGTCATTCTCTGGCTGCTTAAACTGGGGACGGGGAGCTCCATTGGCTGCCTACACTTAATGGTATGATTATATCCAGAAAAAGAATTGTATCATTTTCAAAAACTAAATCTGAAAAAAATCATACCACTAAGGAGGTTAATGGTTAATGATTTGTTCCAAAATCCAAAAACATTTATAGAAAAATATTTAATACAACGTACTGTATAAAGTAAAAAATGTAAAAAAGACTTTCACTATAACTTCCAGAATCATTACTATTTTTGGCTCACCCCAACCTTTTTTTGTGTGACTTTAACAAGGAACTTATCCAATGATAGTCAGTTTTGCCTACTTTTGGGTATTTCACAGAAATGTGACATTGTATAGTCCCTACACTTATATTAAAGAGAATCTGAAGCCAAAATAAAAATGGCTTTTTAGCTTATATCCCTATGAGGCATGTATGCCCCAGCTAAAACGCCCCTATTGCGCTGCATAACGAGGGGACTTTACCCCTCAAATCTCCCCTGTGCTGCCCGGGGAGCGCTTCCGTGTGAGGCAGGGCTATGAGCTGCAGCCCTGCCTCACCCGCGTCTGTCAGTGGCGCATCGCCGCCTCTCCCTTGCCCCTCTCAGTCTTCCTTCACTGAGAGGGGTGTGGGAGAGGCGGAGATACACGCTGACAGATACGTGTGAGGCAGGGCTGTGGCTCCTGGCCCTGCCTCACACGGAAGCGCAAAGGGGCAGCAAATTCCACGACCAAGTTGGTCGTGGATTTTGCGGGGGGGATTTGGGGGGTATTGCAGCGCAATAGGGGCGTTTTAGCTGGGGCATACATGCCTTATAGGGATATAAGCTAAAAAGCCATTTTTATTTTGGCCTCAGTTTCTCTTTAAGTACAATCCTGCAGCGTCAAAGAGAGAAGAACCATCAGCTCAGGTGTTATGACATGATGCGTGTATACATTCTGTGGTTGTATACCAAGACATTGCTTGCTTATCAAGTCAAAATTTTTTTAAAAATGTTTGCTTGTCTTGCAAAGCGATCTTAAAGAGAACCTGGGGCAGAAAGTCCCAGTTAAATAAGCCTACTTAGCGGAAGCAGCGTTCCTCCTTGAGAAGATCGAGCTGCTTCACAATGTTCCATGTTGCTCCGCCCACCGGCAAGCAGTTTCACTTTTAGGCCCCCCGGGGTCACGATGCTGCACACACAGCTCTGTGTGTACAGAACAGACAAAGGAGAGAAAGGGGGTGGGTAAAAGGCGGGGAGAGCCAGTAGGATGGCCTAAGGGGGAGAGGAAGAGCCTGGGGGATGACATCAGAGGCAGGGAAGGGGGTGTTATGCTGGAGTGCCTCCCCTGCTAAGGACGCCCCTTCCCCTCTAGGATTGCTCCTTGTTGGTAGAGTCCAGGGGGCTGTGGGGTGTAAGGGACACAGAGGCATGTCCTTTAGATGCAAACATGCTTCTGCGTCCCATTTGTGCCTATTGTATCCGCCTTAGGTAAACTTTAAACCAAACTTTAAACCCAGTTATTTGCAATCCAAGGTTTTACTGTATGCTTAATGTATCCAGCATTAGGTAGGCATACATGGATTGAACATAGGACATAAAGTGGACCACAAGGCAAGGAGTGGAAGTGATGTAACAGTAGAGAGTAGAGAAGTTGGCTGACAAAGTGGACACTCCTACATAGTTACGTAGTTTGGTTAAAAAGAGACATCTGCCCATCAATTCCAACCAGAATAATAAAAATAAATAAAGAATAAATAAGCAAACCTTACTTAGTAGACACTTTTCTATTCTGCCCCTCACATATTCCAGGTGGTCCTCTCCCCTTCTACTTTCTCTCTGTACCTCCCTCTCTCCCTGTCTAATTCACTTCTCTCTTTTACCTCACTCTCCATTCTCTCATTCCCTCTCCCCCATCTCTCCCTCTTCTTTATTTGTTTTTTTTTCTCACCCCGCATCTTCTCTCTCACATATTCATTTCTATCTCTCTCTCCTTCCCTTGGCTCTCTCTTTTATTCACTTCCTGATTTCTCATTGCCCATCTCTTTCTCTTGCTCTGCCTCCATCCCACCTTGCACACCTTTCTGTCTCTTTAAATTCAAATTCTTTCATTCCCCATCTTTTCCCCTCTTCCCTTCCCTTTGTCTACCTAATATCTTTTTCCTCTCTTTCTCTCTCACTTTGGCCCATATGCAATTCACTTTTTCTCCTGAGTTTTCTCCTAGGTCATATTTTCATAACTGAATTTTAAGTGACCAGTAAGCAAGAAAATACTCAAAATAAATTTGATAGTTCTTTTTCATCAACTTTTGGGTACATTTTCAATTGTGAAGTGCTAAAAAATTAGTTTAAAGAGAAGATGAAAATTCTCTCCTAGGAGATAACTCAGGTGAAAAAGTTAATTGCATATGGGCCTGAGATTACAAGGGAATAGGATACAGTTTGTCATAGGCAGGGATGGGCTTTCGAGTAGCTTCATACTCAAAACTATGGTACTAATGGTACTAATTCAGTGAGTTAATTAAAGCACCTGTGGGGGTGAGTGAGGGAGAGTTAACTTGCGCATGCTGCCTTCCGATCTGATGGGTCCCACGGCCGTTCCAATGCGCTTTCACGTCACTACCACGCTTCCTCCTTCAATCCGCTGTGGGACGCATCATAGTTACATAGTTATTTTGGTCGAAAAAAAGACATACGTCCATCGAGTTCAACCAGTATAAAGCACAACACCAGCCTGCCCCCCGAAACATCCCCGTTGATCCAGAGGAAGGCGAAAAAAAACCACAAGGCATGGTCCAATTAACCCCAAAAGGGAAAAATTCCTTCCCGACTCCAGATGGCAAGCAGATAAAATCCCTGGATCAACATCATTAGGCATTACCTAGTAATTGTAGCCATGGATGTCTTTCAACGCAAGGAAAGCATCTAAGCCCCCTTTAAATACAGGTATAGAGTTTGCCATAACAACTTCCTGAGGCAATGCATTCCACATTTTAATCACTCTTACTGTAAAGAACCCTTTCCTAAATAAATGGCTAAAATGTTTTTCCTCCATGCGCAGATCATGCCCTCTAGTCCTTTGAGAAGGCCTAGGGACAAAAAGCTCATCCGCCAAGCTATTAAATTCCCCCCTGATATATTTATACATGTTAATTAGATCCCCTCTAAGGCGTCTTTTCTCTAGACTAAATAAACCCAGTTTATCTAACCTTTCTTGGTAAGTGAGACCTTCCATCCCACGTATCAATTTTGTTGCTCGTCTCTGCACCTGCTCTAAAACTGCAATATCTTTTTTGTAATGTGGTGCCCAGAACTGAATTCCATATTCCAGATGTGGCCTTACTAGGGAGTTAAACATGGGCAATATTATGCTAGCACCTCAAGTTTTTATTTCCCTTTTACTGCATCCCAAAATTTTGTTAGCTTTAGCTGCATCGGCTTGGCATTGAGTACGATTATTTAACTTGTTGTCGATGAGTACTCCTAAGTCCTTCTCCAAGTTTGATGTCCCCAACTGTATCCCATTTATTTTGTATGGTGCTAGACCATTGGTACGACCAAAATGCATGACTTTACATTTGTCAACATTGAACTTCATCTGCCATGTATGTGCCCATATAGCCATCCTATCCAGATCCTGTTGCAATATGACACTATCTAACTGAGAGTTGATGATTCTGCACAATTTTGTATCATCTGCAAAAATAGCAATATTGCTCACTACTGCATCTACTAGGTCATTAATAAATAAATTGAAGAGCACTGGACCCAGAACAGACCCCTGTGGTACCCCACTGCTAACAGTCTCCCATTTTGAGTACGATCCATTGACCACAACTCTTTGTTTTCTGTCCATTAGCCAGTTCCCTATCCATGCACACAGACTCTTCTCCAGTCCTTGCATACTCAACTCTTGCACCAGATTTTTGTGGGGAACAGTGTCGAAGGCCTTTGCAAAGTCCAAGTATATCACATCTACAGCATTCCCAATATCCATATTAGCATTCACTACCTCATAAAAGCTGAGCATGTTAGTCAAACAGGACCTGTCTTTAGTAAACCCATGTTGATGCTGAGAAATAAGATTATTTTCTACTATGAAGTCATGTTTAGTATCTCTTAGTAACCCCTCAAATAGTTTGCATACAACTGATGTTAAGCTTACAGGTCTATAATTTCCTGGATCTGATTTTTTGCCCTTCTTAAATAATGGGAAAACGTGGGCTGTACGCCAATCCACTTAGTGTTGGGCGAACAGTGTTCGCCACTGTTCGGGTTCTGCAGAACATCACCCTGTTCGGGTGATGTTCGAGTTCGGCCGAACACCTGACGGTGCTCGGCCAAACCGTTCGGCCACATGGCCGAACTAAGAGCGCATGACCGAACGTTCCCCGAACGTTCGGCTAGCGCTGTGATTGGCCGAACGGGTCACGTGGTTCGGACCCGAACGCGCTCTGATTGGCCGAACGGTCACGTGGTTCGGGTAAATAAATACCCGAACCACGTCATATCTCCGCCATTTGTCTGTGGGTTTAGCTTTGGGTAGGCAGGCAGGGTAGTTCGCGCTCCAGCCACGCTAGCCAGGGTCCCCCCTGTCATTGTGTCACTGCTGGGAACAGTAGTACACCGCTTGCTCAGCCACACTATATAGCATTCTGTTTACTGCCACTCTGTGTACCTCGCTCAGCCACACTATATAGCATTCTGTTTACTGCCACTCTGTGTCTGCTGGGAATAGTAGTACACCGCTTGCTCAGCCACACTATATAGCATTCTGTTTACTGCCACTCTGTGTACCTCGCTCAGCCACACTATATAGCATTCTGTTTACTGCCACTCTGTGTCTGCTGGGAATAGTGGTACACCGCTCGCTCAGCCACACTATATAGCATTCTGTTCACTGTTCTGTGTCTGTTTGGAATAGTGGTACACCGCTCGCTCAGCCACACTATATAGCATTCTGTTTACTGTTCTGTGTCTGCTGGGAATAGTGGTACACCGCTCGCTCAGCCACACTATATAGCATTCTGTTTACTGTTCTGTGTCTGCTGGGAATAGTGGTACACCGCTCGCTCAGCCACACTATATAGCATTCTGTTTACTGTTCTGTGTCTGCTGGGAACAGTAGTACACCGCTCGCTCAGCCAGAGTATATAGCATTGTGTTTACTGCCACTCTGTGTACACCGCTCAGCCAGACTATATACCATTGTTTACTGACACTCTGTGTACACCGCTCAGCCAGACTATATACCATTGTTTACTGACACTCTGTGTACACCGCTCAGCCAGACTATATACCATTGTTTACTGCCACTCTGATTCTGCTGGGAACAGTAGTACACCGCTCGCTCAGCCAGACTATATAGCATTGTGTTTACTGCCACTCTGTGTACACCGCTCAGCCAGACTATATACCATTGTTTACTGACACTCTGTGTACACCGCTCAGCCAGACTATATACCATTGTTTACTGAAACTCTGTGTACACCGCTCAGCCAGACTATATACCATTGTTTACTGCCACTCTGATTCTGCTGGGAACAGTAGTACACCGCTCGCTCAGCCAGACTATATACCATTGTTTACTGACACTATATAGCAGACTATATAGCATTGTGTGTACACCGCTCAGCCAGACTATATACCATTGTTTACTGACACTCTGTGTACACCGCTCAGCCAGACTATATACCATTGTTTACTGCCACTCTGATTCTGCTGGGAACAGTAGTACACCGCTCGCTCAGCCAGACTATATACCATTGTTTACTGACACTCTGTGTACACCGCTCAGCCAGACTATATACCATTGTTTACTGCCACTCTGATTCTGCTGGGAACAGTAGTACACCGCTCGCTCAGCCAGACTATATACCATTGTTTACTGCCACTCTGATTCTGCTGGGAACAGTAGTACACCGCTCGCTCAGCCAGACTATATACCATTGTTTACTGACACTCTGTGTACACCGCTCAGCCAGACTATATACCATTGTTTACTGCCACTCTGATTCTGCTGGGAACAGTAGTACACCGCTCGCTCAGCCAGACTATATAGCATTGTGTTTACTGCCACTCTGTGTACACCGCTCAGCCACACTATATAGCATTGCGTACTCTGCCAGTCAGTGTGTATATTGCTGGGATCAGTAATACTCCACTCACCGTCAACCACTATATGAGCTCAACATGAGTTCCCCAGAGACCTCCGCTGTGAGCAGCACTCCCAACAACAGCAACAGCCAACGCCCCACGCAAGCTATAACATCCACCCCAGCAGCCAGTGGTCAGCAGCAGCCCTCCCCGGAGGAGAACGTTGTGTCCATCAGTCCGTCGCCAGAGCGATTAATGAGGGCTGCCATTGAGGAGATGATGGGGCCTGATGTGGAGGAGGAGGTCTGGCTCAGGCCAGCATCCCAAGTTAATGTTGAGGACGATGAGGGGTCTGTGTCTGGGGATGTTGGGGTGGCAGAGGTGGTGGGTGGGTCAGACTCAGGAGAAGAGTTGTATGATGAGGATGATGATCGGGACCATCTGTATGTGCCTCAGAGTCCGACCCCGGAAAACATGTTGTATCGTGTGTTTAGGTACTAAAATCTGCGTTCCCTCCCAGTAGTGTTGGGCGAACAGTGTTTGCCACTGTTTGGGTTCTGCAGAACATCACCCTGTTCGGGGTGACTATATAGCAGACTATATAGCATTGTGTTTAATGCCACTCTGTGTACACGGCTCAGCCACACTATATAGCATTGTGTTTACTTCCACTCTGTGTCTGCTGGGAACAGTAGTACACCGCTCACCCGCCACTGTATAGCATTGTGCTCTGTGTCACTGCTGACAATAGTGGTACACCGCTCACCCACCACTGTATAGCATTTCTGTACTGCCACTGTACTGCTGCCAGTCAGCGTGTACTTTAAGGATAAGTGAAATGAGGAAGAAATCCGGTGAAAGAGGGAGGGGCAAGGGAAGAGGTGTTTCCCCTGACGGTTCACGTACAGGCCACAGGGGAGCACCCAAGAAAACCCACTCAATACTGCCCATGTTGTCCAGGACAACAACCCTCACAGATCCAAAAGAACAGGACCAGATAATTACTTGGATGACCTCTCAAGCGTCCAGCAGTGGGTTAAGCAGCACCAGCACATCACGCACGAGGTCCGAGTCCTCAGCCAGTTAAAGTCTGGGCTTTCTTTGAAGACTGCACTGAGGATGTTACCATGGCGATTTGCAAGGTGTGCAAGACCCGCCTGAGCAGGGGGAAAAGTATTAACAACCTCTCCACCACCAGCATGAGCCGCCACATTCTATCCAAACATCCCACTCTGTGGGCAAACGCGGCAGGACAGGGTACCACCAGCAACACTGCCTCCCTTGGGTTCACCAGACTCACCACCAGACCCGCCTCAGCAGCAGCAGTAGCCCAGCCATTGCGTGGTTCACAACATTCACAAACATCAGACGATGCTGACACTGTCACTTTCCGGACTAGTGCTCTTGAGGTCTCCCAGTGTTCATCAAACACAACAACCAACAGCCCTTCGGTGTGCAGCGCTACGGTTGAGTTGTCTGTCTCTGAGATGTTTGAGCACAAGAGGAAATTGCCAGCAAATGACCCCCGGGCCGTGGCAGTAACAGCCAGCCAGCATAGCCAAGCTTCTGGCCTGCGAAATGCTGCCATATCGAGTGGTGGAGACAAACAGCTTCAAGGGCATGATGTCAGTGGCCATCCCACGTTACGTGGTTCCCAGCCGCTACCACTTTGCGCGCTCTGCAGTGCCTGAGTTGCATGAGCACGTGGTCAGCTAAATAACCCGAAGCTTGAAGAATGCCGTTGCCTGCAAGGTTCACCTCACCACTGACACCTGGACGAGTGCGTTCGGCCAGGGTCGATACATCTCCCTTACCGCGCACTGGGTGAACCTTGTGGAGCCTGGCAGCGATTCCTCACCTGCTACGGCGCGGGTGTTGCCCACGCCGCAAACAGCTGGATAACAACAGCAGCACCTACCTCTCTGACTCCTTCTCCTCCAACGCATCTCAAAGCTGTACCTCATCCGGAAATGCTAACCCAGCACCAGCAGCAGTAGGATCGTGGAAGCAGTGCAGCACAGCTGTTGGCATGCGTCAGCAAGCGTTGCTGAAGCTGATCTGCCTTGGGGATAAGCAGCACACAGGGGAGGAAATTTGGAGGGGAATAAAGGAACAGACGGATTTGTGGCTGGCACCGCTGGACCTGAAACCGGGCATGAAGCTAGACACCTGGCACGAACTGGCAATGTACGCAATAGAGGTGCTGGCTTGCCCGGCAGCCAGCGTTATGTCGGAACGCTGTTTCAGTGCTGCCGGAGGCATCATCACAGATCGGCGTATCCGCCTCTCCACAGAAAATGCAGACCGTCTGACTCAAATTAAAATGAATCAATCCTGGATTGGAAACGACTACGCAACACTCCTGGACCCCAACCAAGTAACATGACCGATGAACATCTGGGATGGTTTAGCGTTTCCGGTCCCTGTTTATTGAACCTCTCATCTGTATTACATTTATGACTGCATGGCGGCAAAAAGCATTGCTGCTATATCCGCACGCTTTTTGTCCTCATGCAAGGCCTGGGTTCTTGTGTCTCACAAAGCGTGGCCTTCTCCTCCTGCGCCTCCTCCTGTTCCATCACGTGTGCTGCTGCTGCTGCTGCTGCTGCTGGGTTACCGTTGCCGGTCCCTGTTTATGGAACCTCTTATCTTTATTACATTTATGACTACATGGCGGTACAAAGCATGCTATCCGCACGCTTTTTGTCCTCATGCAAGGCCTGGGTTGTTGTGTCTCACAAAGCGTGGCCTTCTCCTCCTGCGCCTCCTCCTGTTCCATCACGTGTGCTGCTGCTGGGTTAGCGTTGCCGCGTGGTCCCTGTTTATTGAACCACTTATCTTTATTACATTTATGACTGCATGGTGGTACAAAGCATGCTATCCGCACGCTTCTTGTCCTCATGCAAGGCCTGGGTTGTTGTGTCTCAAAGCGTGGCCTTCTCCTCCTGCGCCACCCTCCTCCTGTTCCATCACGTGTGCTGCTGCTGGGTTAGCATTACCGGTCCCTTTTCCTGGAACCTCTTATATGTATTACATTTATGACTGCATGCCGACAAAAAGCATGTTACCTGTGCAAAGAAAACAGACATTTCCCGCATTTAAAAGACAGTTTTCCCTTTGAAACTTTAAAATCGATTTTCTCAAAAACTATAAGCTCTTTTTGCTAAATTTTTTTTCCTCTTGTACCCACTCCCAAGGTGCACATACCCTGTAAATTTGGGGTATGTAGCATGTAAGGAGGCTTTACAAACCACAAAAGTTCGGGTCCCCATTGACTTCCATTATGTTCGGAGTTCGGGTCGAACACCCGAACATCGCGGCCATGTTCGGCCTGTTCGGCCCGAACCCGAACATCTAGATGTTCGCCCAACACTTGAATCCACTGGGACTCTGCCAGTTGCTAGAGAGTCACAAAAGATAAGATAAAGGGGTATATCTATAACTGAACTTAATTCCCTTAAGCCTTAATTCCCTTATGCATGCCATCCAGGCCAGGTGCCTTGTCTATTTTTAATTTATTTAGTCTTGCCTTCACTTCTTCCTGCGTTAAGTATTTAATATTACAGTTAGAAGATTGAGAGTCTTCTGCCTCTGTAATTTTCAACAGTGCTGTTTCCTTTGTGAAGACAGAAGCAAAGAAAGCATTTAATAACTCTGTCTTACCTTGGTCTCAGATTGGAAGGCAGCATGCGTAAGTTAACTCTCCCTCACCCGCCCCCACAGGTGCTTTAATTAACTCACTGAATTCGAGTAGTTTTGAGTATGAAGCTAATCAAAAGACCATACCTAGTCACAGGAGCCAGAAGATCATGTACGATACATAGAACAGATGTAAAAAGTTGCTGGAACAGTGTCTGTCTGTTAGACTCCCTGCTTAAAACTTAAATGTGTTTCCAACTGGGATCTGGATATAGCTTTATTAAGACTGGGCCTGATATTAATAGGTGTTGTATGTGAGTTGCAGAGAAAGACCATACTGGGTAAAGGATGAGGACTGGGTAAGGACAGCAGACTAGGCAAAGGATGGCTGCTGATTGTGTAGGGACAGCAGACCGGGCAAAGGTTGTAGACTGAGGATAGAAGATTGTAATGCCATAGGATATAGATTGTAAGGGACAGCAGACTGGCCAAATTATGAAGTAAGACCATACAATGTGGATAAGGGCTAATCTGCAATTTGGCAAAAGGAGCTAAATCAATGAAGAAGAGATTACCATAGAAAGAGATCAGTGGAGGGAAGATGCTGGTGTCTATGCTCGGTAAAAGTACAATATGTTGATTTTGGAAGGACATTGACTGTCCATTGTGTAAATTATGTAAACAGGCTGAGTAGAACTGACATAAGTCAGAATCAGAATCAGAATTTATTGTTCGCCAAGCACGACTGGGTCGTGTCCGGAATTGGGCTTGGCACAAGCAGGGCATAGAAACAGTAAATGACACACACCAGAGATAGCAATACATCAAACAAGTACAATACGGTAAAATAAATTACATAACAACCATTTTTAAAAGAAGAGTTCTTCAGTGCAGGCCTGCTTAGAAGGACTATTCCAGCTAGTAAAGCAAGAGGCCTAAGGAGGGTCCGCTCTTCTTTTGGTGGTGGGAGGTGGGAATGAGTCCAGAGAGTTCAGTGATTTGACAGCTGAAGGGAAGAAGCTGTTCCTGTGTCTTGAGGTCCTGGTGTAGATGGCCCGATACCTCAGGCCTGAACGGAGACGACAGAAAAAGCGGGAGCCTGGGTGTGAAGGATCATTTGCGACCCGCAAGGCTCTGGAGCGCAGTCTAGTGTTGAAGAGTAGGTCCAGTGGGGGAAGTGGTTTTCCGATGATCCTTTCCGCTGATCTGTTGACTCTCAGTAGTTTGTAGATGACGGATTCGATGGTGGCTGAGTAGAAGCTCGTCAGAAGTTTCTGGTCCATGTCGAACTTCCTCAGTTGGCGGAGGAAGAATAGTCTCTGCTGGGCTTTCCTCTGGGTGTAGGTGGTGTTGGCCTTCCACCTCAGATTGTTGGAGATGGTTGTGCCCAGGAGACGAGCGCAGGGGACTCGTGCGACTACCGCGCTGTGGATGTGGATTGGGGGTGGTGTGGGTGCACACTTCCTAAAGTCGATGATCATCTCAACGTTTTTTTTGCGGTATTGAGGACCAGCCCGTTCTCCTTGCACCAGTTGCAGATTCTCTGAACCTGATGACGGTATGCCTGCTCATCGCTATTAATGATGAGGCCCACAATGGTGGTATCATCTGCAAATTTGATAACTTTGATGCAGCTTTCAGTGGATCTGCAGTTTTTTGTGTACAGGGAGAACAGGACTGGTGACAGGAAGCAGCCTTGTGGGGCACCTGTGTTGGTGGTCCTTGGTTGGGAGAGGATAGTACCTAGCTTGACGACCTGAGATCTGTTTGTGAGTAAGTCAGTTATCCACAGGCGCAGGGTGGGGTGGACTTTGAGCTCAGCAAGGTTCTCCTGAAATATTTGAGGGCTGATAGTGTTAAACGCTGAGCTAAAGTCAAGGAGGAGGATCCTGGCAAAAGAGTTTGGTCTATCCAGGTGCTCGTTGACTGTCTCCAGGCAGATGTTAATGGCATCATCAGTGGATCTGTTTCCTCTGTACGCAAACTGGTGTGGGTCCAGCAGGGGCTCTGTGGAGACTTTTAGAAGAGGTATCAGAGGTATGCTTTCAAAAGCTTTCATAATGACGGATGTGAGAGCCACAGGTCTGTAGTTGTTGAGGTCGGTGATTCCCTGTTTTTTGGGAACTGGGATGATGGTCGACCTCTTGAAGCATGCTGGGACTTTGCCTTCCTGGAGGGATCTGGTAAAGATGGAGGAGAGAATAGGAGCTAGCCGTTGATCACAGGTTTTTAGGCATGCTGGTGACACTCCGTCTGGGCCTGAGGCTTTCCTAGCATTTGGCCTTGACAGGTGGCGCAGGACGTCATCCTTGTTCACAGCCAAAGAGGGTGAGATTGGACATGGAGCAGATATGGTGGAGGAGGGAGCAGGTGGCTTCGGGAGACCTGCAGATGCTGCTTGGTTCTCAAATCTGCAGTAGAAGTCACTGAGGTTCTCGGCAAGCTCAGTGCTAGGAGTTGCATGTTGAGGGGGGGGGGGGGGGGGGCTATAGTTGGTGACGGTCTTAAGCCCTTTCCAGACAGCTCGTGAGTCATTTGAGTAATCATTATGTGGAACTGCATAAGAGTTTCCAGTGTTCTAGCCTTTTTGTTTATTTTTGGCTTGAGGGAACATTTAAAATATCAGCTTTTAGCTTTTTTTTTTTTCAAATGAAAGATTAGACTGATTTGGAACAGAACTTACTACCTACACATCAGTTAATGTTCATAAGTATAATCTGGTATGTCCAGGTCATCTTCTCCTGTGTCTATATTTCTTGAAGTACTGGAAAACAATGAGGGATTTAATGTGCAAACTTGAAATCGGTTGACTTATACAGATACAAAACCTACCAAAGTTAACAGTGAGGGTAGAATAGCGGTAAATATCAAGTCACTGAAAAGGTCGTTCTTACAACAATCTTTTCTTTTATGCTATCACTCACATCTTTTTTTGGGACTGGTCCCTTAAATTCTTCCATTTTCTTTACATTAATTCAACTACTGGTAATACATATAGCTGTTTAAATATACACACATGTCATAAATAACAATTACTAGATCCCTAAACCAAACACAAACATAGAAAGCAAAGTAAGTACAGAGAGTGGAAAAGGGGAGGGAGGAAGAGGAAGAGAAAGTGAGACAAAGGCCCATATGCAATTCACTTTTTCACCTGAGTTTTCTCCTAGGTGATATTTTTTAATTTGTCAATAAAATACCTTTTAAGCCACCAGCAAGTAAGAAAATACTCAGAATAATTTTGATAATACTTTTGCACTTACTTCGCAGTACTTTTTCAGTTGAGAAGTGCTGGAAAATTATTTAAAATAGAAGATGAAAAATTATCTCCTAGGAGAAAACATAGGAGAAAACTGGAATTGCATATGGGCCAAAGGCCCATATGCAATTACATCTTTCACCTGAGTTTTCTCCTAGGTGATATTTTCACAACTAGTAAATAAAATGCCTTTTAAACCACCAGCAAACAAAAAACATACTTAAAATTATTTTGACAATACTTTTTCACCTACTTTTTGGTACTTTTTCAATTGCAAGGTGCTGAAAAAATATTTTAAATAGAAAATGAAAAATTATCTCCTAGGAGAAAACCTATGCAATTCACTTTTTCACCTGAGTTTTCTCCTAGGAGATTATTTTTCAACGTCTCTTTGAAATAACTTTTCAACACTTTGCAATTGAAAAAGCAGTAACAATTAAGTGAAAAGGACTATCAAAATTATTTATCACTTGTTAATGGTTTAAAAAGCATTTTATTGACGAGTGAACTTATCACCTAGGAGAAAACTCAGGAGAAAAAGTTGCATATGGCCCCTGGACCCATATGCAATTACCTTTTTCTTCTGTCTTTTCTCCTAGGTGATATTTTCACAACTTGTCAATTAAATGGCCTTTAAACCACCAGCATGCCAGAAAATACTCAAAATAATTGCAAAGGTACCCTTTCACCAACATTTTAGTGCTGAAAATTTTTTTAAAAGAGAAGGTGAAAAATGATCTCCTAGGAGAAAACTCAGAAAAAAAAAGTTATTTGCATATGGGCCCTTGGCCTATATGCAAATAACATTTTCTTCTAAATTTTCTCCAAGGTGATGTTTTCAAACTTGTCAGCAAAATGCCTTTTAAACCAGCAGCATGCAAGTAATACTATAATAATTTTGTTAGTACTTTTTCACCTACTTTTTGGTAAAATTAGGAAAAGGTATTTTAAATAGAAGATGAAAAATGATCTCCTACTCAGGAACTCAGGAGAAAAAGTTAATTGCACATTTACCAGTGAAAGGAAACCACAGCCGTCTAAAGAAAACGTTTTATACATACCTGTGGGTTCCTCGAGCCCCATACACACGGATCGCTCCCTCGCTTCTGTCCTCAGTCTTCCCGCAGGTCCGATACTGGGACACGTCACTTCAGTCAGTCAGGCCAGTCTACACAGGAGAAGTGCGCAAAGAGCGCACTTCACTTACGTCAGACTGGCTCAGACTGACAGAAGTGCGGTGACCCTGGACCGAAGCTGCGGGCAGAGGAGGACGGCGGCGTGGGAGCGATCCGAGCATATGGGGCTGGAGGAAGCCCCAGGTTTGTATAAAAAGTTTTCTTTAGAACAGCTCTGGTACACTTTAAACCAGTTAAATATTTTCCCCAGCAATCAAATACTCAAGATAAGGTTTATATCACTTTTTAGTACTTTTCCAGTTGTCAGATGCTTCAAAAAGAACTTTGAAGACAAGATGAAAAATTATAGCCTTGGAGAAAACTCAAGAGAAAAGTGTATTGAATAGGGGCCATGGAACTGTAAAGTCCTTCCAAGGAATTCCAGTAAAAATTCAATTTTGGAGTGTTTCACACATGCTACTTCATATTTCTCAATCACATCCTGTGTGCACATTATGAATACAGTAGTTACAGTTACAAAGTTAGTATGGTTGGGAAAACACATCTGTCCATCAAGTTTTAGGCCAGGTTCACACTTGCATTAAAAAACGGTCCATTCTAGGATCATAACGGATCTTAACATATGCGAACGGATCCAATGTTAACCTATGGATCTGTACACAATGGTCTATTAGAACTGATCCATTCTGCATGATCCGCTGAACTGACTGGAAATTTCCTGCTGCTGCAATTTTTCCAGACCACTGAGCCCAGTGTAATGGAAACAGACGCTGAAGCACTGCATTGCGGGCAATGAGAAAATGGAACGTTTCGTCACACTAGTGAAGAAACAGACCATTCTAGCCAGCAAAATCCACTTTGGCGATGGGGGTCTGGGGGAGGGGGGGGGGATATGGGGAAACAGAACGGAAGCAGCTGAGTGGAAACAGAGTGAAAACGGAACTAATCGACAAGTAATCAGAGCTATTTTTATGGATCTGTTTGACACTTAATTGCCAGTGTGAACCGGGCCTAACTACCAGTCCTAACTGGAAGAAAAAATAAAATACATCTCTGTTCTGCATACTCATATTTCAGTTGATCCAGAGGAAGGCAAAAAAAACCCTTACAAGGCTTGACCAATTAACTTTTAAACAATTCCTGCCCAACTCCAGGTGGTAGTCAAATAAAATCCCTTAATCAACTCTGCTGGGATCTACCTAGTAATACAGCCATGTATGTCCTTCAACGCAAGGATAGCATCAAGGTCTTTAAATGCAGATGGAACATTTGACATAACTGCTTCCTGTGGTAAAATATGCCACATACAGTATTAACCACCTTACAGTAAAGAACCCCTTCCTAAATATATGGCAAAACCTTTTTTCCTGCAGATGCAAATCATGCTGCCTTGTCTTTTGTACAAGCCTAGGGAAAAAAAGATCTTATGTATTGCCCTCTGATGTATTAATACATGTTAATCGGGTTAATAATTTCACCCCTTAGCCATCTTTTTTCCATGCTAAATAAGCCAACTTTGTCCAACCTTTCTTGGTAAGTGAGACCTTCCATCCCTCTGATTAATTTACTTGCCTGTCTTCATACCTGTTCTAGTATGTCAATGTCCTTTCTATAGTGTGGTGCCTAAAACTGTATCCCATTATCCAGATGTGGCCTCACAAGTGATTTATACAAAGGGAGTAGTATACTAGTATCTCCTGATTTTATTAAGTACTTTTCAAAATATGATGTTCCCAGCTCTTATCTTACATGGTGCTCTACCATTAGCATACTGTATCCAAGGTGCACAACCATACATCTATCTACATTAAATTGTATCTCCCATCTGTCTGCCCATATGGCCATGGTATTGAGATCTTGTTGTAAAATGTCACTATCCTCGACACCAAGCGAACACCGAGTAAACGCCGCCACAGAGGTAGGAGGGCGGGGGCCCAGGTCCGACTCAAAAGGAAGGGCCTTAGCTCCCCTGTCCCTGCCATCCTACTCACAAACGTCTGCTCACTCCCCAACAAACTAGACGAGCTGCTCCTCCTACTTGGTAGCAAACCCCTGATCGGCAAGAACACCCCTGTTCTCTGTTTCACCGAGACCTGGCTGTGCGACAGCACCCCCGATGACTCTATACATGTTGCAGGCTACAACCTCCTAAGAGCAGACCGTGATGCTGCCCTCTCTGGGAAAATGAGGGGGGGCGGGATCTGCTTTTACATAAACACCTCCTGGTGTTCCAACACCACCACTCTCCACAAGGCTTGCACCCCTGATGTTGAGTTCCTTGCCATAAACTGCAGGCCTCGGTACTCCCCGCGGGAGTTCTCTTCCCTTGTCCTCGTTGGAGTCTACATTCCTCCTGACGCATGCACCAAGACTGCCCTGCATGCACTCAGTGACTGTATCTCGCGGTGGGAAACTGCCCTACCGGAGGCCCTGTTCATCATCCTGGGCGATTTCAATAAGGCGAACCTTTGGCACGAGTTGCCCCGCTACAAGCAGCACATCACCTGCCCTACCAGAAACAGTAACACCCTGGACCACTGCTACACGGTCCATAAGAATGCCTACAAGGCCACCCAAGGCGCCCCCCTGGGGAACTCCGACCACAACACAATACACCTGATCCCCACCTACAGGAGGCTCCTGGAAACCTCAAAGCCCACCGTCAAAACCACTAAAAAATGGACTGCGGAGGCCAAACTGGAGCTCCAAGCGTGTTTTGAATCCACTGACTGGACGACTCTGGAGGCACCCACCCTTGATGAATGGGCCGAGAATGTCACCTCCTACATTAGCTTCTGCGAAGAAGCATGTATCCCATCCAAGTCCTTCAGAGTCTACCCCAACAACAAGCCTTGGTTCAATGACAAGCTTCGCCGACTCCGGAAATGCAAAGAGAATGCGCACAGGTCTGGCTCCCCAGAGGAATTCAGAGAGGCCAGGCTCGCCTTGAAAAGAGAACTGCGGACTGCAAAGAGGGCCTACGCCAAAAAGCTGGGGCTTTGCCTACAGTCCTCCAACACACGGGAGGTATGGAAGGGCCTGAGAGCAGCCACGAACTTCAAACCAGCACCCCAAACGGCGCCCCCGAGCCCTCGACTGGCTGAGGAGCTCAACGAGTTCTACTGCAGATTCGAGCAGCATCCCAACCAGCCCGTGGGCCAAACAGCATTGGCATCGACTTTGGTGACCACCCCCTCTGGTGAACTCGTCCCCCTGGCTTCTGTCGCTGTTCTGGAAACAGAGGTACTCAGGCACCTCCGCAAGCTAAACCCAAGGAAATCCTCTGGCCTGGACGGAGTGTCGGCTATCTGCCTGCGATCCTGTGCCGACCAGCTAGCCCCTGTGCTCACCCCCTTATTTAAGCAGTCCTTATCGGATGGTACAGTCCCCTCCTGCTTTAAGAGATCAAAAATCGTACCGGTCCCAAAAAAAACAGGCAGTACAGAGCACAATAACTTCCGACCAGTGGCCCTAACCTCTAACATCATGAAGCTCTTCGAGCGGTTAGTCCTGGCCCACCTGAAGAAGTCCACAGACGCCCTTTTAGACTCGCACCAATTTGCGTATAGGGCTAACAGATCTGTGGAGGACGCCATCAATGCCAGCGTGGCATACATTACGAGCATCTAGACAGCCCTGCCTCCTATGCTAGGATCCTGTTCCTAGACTTTAGCTCAGCGTTCAATACGATCTGCCCAGACATCTTGATCACCAATCTGACGCAGGTCGGAGTTGATCCTATGCTTCGGGCATGGATCAAAGACTTCCTGACAAACAGAATGCAGCAGGTGAAGCTCGGCAACCACCTCTCCAGTGTTAGAACCACCAACACAGGGGCTCCACAAGGCTGTGTTCTGTCACCTCTACTGTTCTCCCTCTATACCAATAACTGCATCTCATCCACGGACTCTGTGAAAGTCATCAAATTTGCAGATGACACCACTATCATTGGCCTTATTGGTAGTAACGGGGAGTCGGAGTACCGCAGCGAAGTAGAGAGAATATGTAACTGGTGCAAGGACAACAACCTAGTCCTCAACGCAGCAAAGACTGTCGAGCTAGTCGCTGACTTCAGGAGAAACCCTCCCCCCCTCCCACCTGTCCTCATTGGGGGAACCGAAGTCTCTAGGGTGACATCTGTGCGGTTCCTCGGCACGACTCTAACAAACAATCTGAAGTGGGAGCAGAATACCACCAAAATCCAGAAGAAATCTCAGCAGAGGCTGTTCTTCCTGCGCCAACTGAAGAGATTTGGCATGCCCAGGGAGCTGCTGACCAGTTTCTATACCTCCACCATAGAATCCATCCTCTGCTCCTCAGTCATTGTCTGGTATGCTGGTGCAACGGCCAGCGACAAACACAAACTGCAGAGAGTCATAACGGACGCGGAGAAGATCATCGGATCTCCTCTTCCACCTCTCGATCTCCTCCACTCAAATAATAATAATAATAATAATGGCAGTATTTGTATAGCGCCTTTCTCCTGTCGGACTCAAAGCGCTTGCGAGGCAGCCACTAGAGCGCACTCAGTAGGCAGTAGCAGTGTTAGGGAGTCTTGCCCAATGAACTCCTTACTGAATTACTGGCTTACTGAACAGGCAGAGCCGAGATTCGAACCCAGGTCTCCCATGTCAGAGGCAGAGCCCTTAACCAGTACACCATCCAGACATCTGCAAATAGGATGATGAAGAGGGCCACCATGATCTCCCGTGACCCCGCTCACCCTGGCAGCCACCACTTTAAGCTTCTCCCGTTGGGCCGTCATTATAGGGCTATACCTTCCAAAACCACCAGGCGGAAGAACACCTTCTTCCCCCAAGCTGTTCGGCTTCTGAATTCCAACCTCCCCCTATCTGGCCCGCATACCAGCGTACTCTAGCTGGGTTGGTCAGCCGGTTCCCGCAGCTGCCTGACTGGGCTCATCAAATTTGACTTGAGGCCACTACCTGCATCTTTATTATTATCATTATTATTATTTTTACCTGTGTTTATGGCCCATACGAACTGACTACTGCATTTCAAGTGTACGTGTTGTGCGTCTGTCTGTATTATACCAATTATGCCTATGCCATGTGTACCACAAGCAATTTCGATTACAGCTCCTGCTGTTCTTGGCGAAATAAAGTGATTCTGATTCTGATTCTGATTCCTGCTTAGACCTCGATTCATAAAAAGCAGTGCGATAAAAAAAATCTGGGAGGGAAAATACCGCACTCTGTATTTTCCCAGTCTGTGTGCTAATTCATAAAGATTTTTTCAGCTGCCTTTGAAGGTCGGTAAAATACTGCAGCCCATTGAGCGGTAGAGCAGTGTGGCGATATCTCTCTATTGCCCTGCACAGATGACTCACACAGACGGCTCTCTGCACAGATGACTCACACAGACGGCTCTCTGCACAGATGAGTCACACAGACTTTCCCTGCACAGATGACTCACACAGACGGCTCTCTGCACAGATGACTCACACAGACTTTCCCTGCACAGATGACTCACACAGACGGCTCTCTGTACCGATGACTCACACAGACGGCTCTCTGCACAGATGACTCACACAGATGGCTCTCTGCACAGATGACTCACACAGACGGCTCTCTGCACCGATGACTCACACAGACGGCTCTCTGCACAGATGACTCACACAGATGGCTCTCTGCACAGATGACTCACACAGACGGCTCTCTGCACAGATGACTCACACAGACTTTCCCTGCACAGATGACTCACACAGACGGCTCTCTGCACAGATGACTCACACAGACGGCTCTCTGCACAGATGACTCACACAGATGGCTCTCTGCACAGATGACTCACACAGATGGCTCTCTGCACAGATGACTCACACAGACGGCTCTCTGCACAGATGACTTACACAGACTTTCCCTGCACAGATGACTCACACAGACGGCTCACTGCACAGATGACTCACACAGACGGCTCTCTGCACAGATGACTCACACAGACTTTCCCTGCACAGATGACTCACACAGACGGCTCTCTGCACCGATGACTCACACAGACGGCTCTCTGCACAGATGACTCACACAGACTTTGGCTCCCTGCACTTTGCATTGTTAAGACCTCACCAGAGATGTCGGTAACTATCGTCCGGCTTACCGCTTGTTAAAGGCTTTATGAATTGACATTTGCTGACAATTTACTGACATGTGTTGGAGGTAACTACAACCAAGTCGGTAATTGTAGCTTTTCATGTGGTAACGAATCGAATGAAAGTGGAAAATATTTTTTTTTTCGATCAAGAAATTCGAACGATTATCCTGTTTTTTCAAAAAAAATCTCATCGGACATGCTGGAAAAATCTTTATATTCGATCTAACGGAATAATTGAACTAAATTATCTAACCTATCCTGGGGGGCAGCTACCCACCTAACCTATCCTGGGGGGGGCAGCTACCTACCTAACCTATCCTGAGGGGCAGCTACCTAATCTAACCTATCCTGGGGGGCAGCTACCTAATCTAACCTATCCTGGGGGGCAGCTACCTAACCTATCCTGGGGGGCAGCTACCTAACCTATTCTGGGGGGCAGCTACCTACTCTAACCTATCCTGGGGGGCAGCTACCTACTCTAACCTATCCTGGGGGGCAGCTACCTACTCTAACCTATCCTGGGGGGCAGCTACCTACTCTAACCTATCCTGGGGGCAGCTACCTAATCTAACCTATCCTGGGGGGCAGCTACCTAACCTATCCTGGGGGGCAGCTACCTACTCTAACCTATACTGGGGGGTAGCTACCTACTCTAACCTATCCTGGGGGGCAGCTACCTACTCTAACCTATCCTGGGGGGGCAGCTACCTACTCTAACCTATCCTGGGGGGCAGCTACCTACTCTAACCTATCCTGGGGGCAGCTACCTAATCTAACCTATCCTGGGGAAAAGCTACCTAATCTATCCTGGGGGCAGCTACCTAACCTAACCTATACTGGGGGGCACCTACCTCATCTAACCTATACTGGGGGGCAGCTACCTAATCTAACCTATACTGGGGGGCACCTACCTATCTAACCTGGGGGCACTTACTTGTCTAACCTGTATTCGGGGCACCTAGCTAGCCTATACAGGTGGCAACTATACTGGCTACCTATATTGGAGGCACCTACCTAACTAACCTATACTGGGGGCACCTACCTATCTAACCTATGCTGGGGGCAACTATTCTGGCTACCTATATTAGAGGCACCCACCTAGCTAATCTGTACTGGGGGCACCTGTCTAACTTATCTAACTTATACCGCGGTCACCTGCCTATCTAACCTATACTGGGGGCAACTATACTGGCTACCTATGCTGGAGACACCTACCTGGCTAACCTATACCGGGGGCAACTATACTGGCTTACCTATGCCTGGCTACCTATACTGGGGGGACCTATAGCTGGCTATAGGGTTTCGAATATGTGTGTGCGTCTGGTGTTGCCGGGGGGAGGGGGGCTGATGTTGCCGTGGGGGGGGGCCCACATCCAGATTCCGCATCGGGGCCCAGAGGTTTGTAGCTACGCCACTGGGGCCATCACTACACAAACAGCGGTTTGCGGTGCGTTCCACAGTGAGTTTGGTGTGTCAGTGTGAAGCAGTACTCTAATTACACTCCCTGATTGATGTATACACATGCAAGATGTTTTAAAGCATTTTAGGCCTCCAATTTAGCATGCAATGTGATTTCTGCCCTTAAAACGCTTCTTTGCGTCAAATCCACATTTTTCCCCGGGACTTTTGGCATCCATCCCACTCATCCATGCAAAAACTCAGATGTTAGACCCCTTGAAACATCTTTTCCATCACTTTTGTGGCCAGCATAAATGTTTCTAGTTTTCAAAGTTCGCCTCCCCATTGAAGTCTATTGCGGTTCACGGAAGCTCGCGGTTCACGAACCGAAAACCGGAGATTCGGGCCATCTTTACTGCTAATCAGTGTTGCACCGCAACATCCCGACATCCATGTCATAGATTATAATGCTTGCAGAAAATTGGTTCCTACAAGCGTTATGTAATGTGAAAGAGTCCTAAGAGAAAACTCTTTGCAAAATGTAACTGGATCAGGGCCCAGGTGTTGAACTACACTGGACATTTGCTAGTTTATGCTGCTTGTTTCAGACTATATACAAGGAAAAGTTCAGCAGGCAAGCTATGCAAATCTATTCTGTGGAAATATATAAATGTGCTTGCCTCAATATTACATTTTTAAGTGAAATTTAACGTCTTCACAGAGAATACATCTGAAAAGAGATGGCACACGTTCAACTTCAAAATCTGCACTTCACAACGCAACAGCAGAAATGGCCAATGAGATGCCAATAACTCGAATTGTATGCAGTTAGAATAAGGCCAATAAAATGCACTTCCTGATGATTTTGATTGGCTAAGTTTCAAGATGCATTCAATAGGCATTCAATTTGCATTCACATTGGGATTAGTTGTAAGTAAGCAGCAGGAAGGTGAAATAAAAAAGCTTTTATGCTTTTTTTGTAAAAAAAAAAGAGATCTTACAGTTTTTGTCACTACAATGTAAATTGTTCCGTGCACAAAGATCTTTAAACAAGTTGGTCAGGTCAACTGTAAGAATGGCAGATATACATTGTTGCCCCTGTGAACTTAAATGAACATTTGTAATAGTAACACAGTCATTGCCTGTGGAATTCTACATAGCCTGCAAAGCAAAATTTTGAAATAATGTTTTTGTTGACATTTATCTTCTATTGCCTTTATAACACATCCTAGTTGATGCTTCTTTTTCCTTTTCATAACAAAAGCTATTTTTATGTTACCAAAAATATTGACCAATAATGGTTTGTTGACTGCATTTTGCTGTTTGCTTAGCTTCCTCAGTACCAACCAACCACTAGAGTACTAGTACATTTATCTGAACACCAATAACAATGTTAATAAGGGCATGGCATGCAAGCAGTAGGGCCAGCAACGTGCAATATCAAAAGGAAAGAAGCCATAGAAAGAGCAGCTGCACCCAGGGCTGTTTCTAGTTTTTGTGGCCTGAAACAAATGTTGTGAGGAGCCCACCACCACCACCATTCTATGCACTGCAATCATAGGTTAAAAATGCCTTCCCAAGCTGCTTAACCACCTCATTGTGCAGCTACTTCACACCATTGCCACTCCATGTTGTCACGGCCCCCCCACCACACCCCACAAAAAAAATAATTAACCACTTAACATCTCAGTCGTTTTCAGCTTATGCATCCGAGCAATGTTCACCTCCCATTCATTAGCCTATAACTTTATCACTACTTATCACAATGAACTGATCTATATCTTGTTTTTTCCGCCACCAATTCGGCTTTCTTTGGGGGGTACATTTTGCTAAGAGCCACTTTACTGTAAATGCATTTTAACAGGAAGAATAAGAAAAAAAAATGAAAAAATTCATTATTTGTCAGTTTTCGGCCATTATAGTTTTAAAATACTACATGCCTCCATAATTAAAACCCACGTATTGTTATTGCCCATTTGTCACGGTTATTTCACCATTTAAATTATGTCCCTATCACAATGTATCGCGACAATATTTTATTTGGAAATAAAAGAGCATTTTTTCCGTTTTGCATACATCACTATTTACAAGCTTATAAAAAAAAATAGAGAGAAATATTTCATCTTTACATAGATATTTAAAAAGTTTAGACCCTTAGGTAAATATTTATGTTTTTTTTTTTTTATAGTAATGTTTTTTTTTTTTTTTTTTTTTTTTTATTAAACATTTTATGTGGGGATTTTTGGGAGGGTGGGATATAAAAGTGTTTAATTTGGGGAAATATTGGTGTATTGTAATGTTTTTGAGGATTTTCTTGTAGTTTTACTTTTTGGCCACAAGATGGCAATCTCGATTTTTTTTACATGACGTCACTCTAAGCGTACAATGTACGCTTAGAGAGACACAGCTTCAGAAAGAGCGAAGCTTCCGAGAGAAGCTGTCGCTTTTTCAGAGGGGGAGAGGAATCAATGATCGGGCTCCATAGCCCGATAAATTGATTCCGTGGCTACCGACTCCGCGGCCGGGAGTGCGCGTGCACGCGCGCGATCGGCCGCGGGAGCGCGCGGGAGCGCGCCTGTCCTCCTTGACGTTTTTATACGTCAAGGAGGACAAAGTGGTTAATTAATAGATATTGAATCATGGCCAGGACACAAATCGCACAATCCACAAGGCAGGACAGACAGAGCAAGATAACAGGCAATAGGTCAACCACAGATAATCACAGGTAGTACTAAACAGTATAACAGAACGAACTATTGTACAAAATCCCTGGGGTCCTGCCAGTTCAAATGTACCACGGATCTGACTAAATATAACCAGGACTTGAGACAAACAGAATGAACACTTGCTAATCCAGTCACTGACCCAAAACACAGACCAACATACAAGGCAACAGAAACAGGACTAGGAAGGATTCGCTACTTCTACGCAGAAGTGAGCGCAATCCTAGCAAGGTAACAGGAACAGGACTAGGAAGGATTCGCTACTTCTACGCAGAAGTGAGCGCAATCCACGCAAGGTAACAGGAACAGGGACCCAGAGTAACAGGCTGAGACTGAAACTATGATAGCACGTGGAGCACTGCAGGAAGCAGCTCTTTATACTGAGATCATCCAATGGGAGCAGACATGCAGATTCCCACACAGGTCAAGTAGCATAGGAGGAGCACCACAGAACTGAGTAGCAATCAGTGTGCCACGGTCTTCGTCCCAGTGTCCCTTGGGACGCACCAACACCAGCTTTTCTCCAAAGAGACCGGCACCACTTGGATAGACTAGTATAAAGCTCTTTTATTGCATATGAAGTGGCAATACAATTATATTGTATTGCCACTTCATATGCAATAAAAGAGCTTTATACTAGTCTATCCAAGTGGTGCCGGTCTCTTTGGAGAAAAGCTGATTCCCACACAGGTGAATGATAATCAGTCACAAGCTGGCAGCAGGAAAACGCAGACAAAACTATGCAACCTGCATGAAAGGGATTGCAGCTCCACTGCAACAGACAATGTTTGATTTCACAAGAGCATCCCAAACTGCTATGAACTGCAGAGCGACTGCAGATGGAATCAACACTTAGTGTGAGTGCAATCAAAACTATGCGAGCAAATGCATGTAAAGAAATCAAAAACTGCTTGGCTACAGTACAACTGCAGCCAGCAGTACATGCTGCAGAAGTGATCATAACACACAGACAGAATTACAATATAAGATGAATCCCAAATTCCCTTTAGATTTGCATGTTTTGTTATCCTGTTTGTTACATTGCCTCTTCTGGGCTCTGAATGTATCTATTAGTCTTTTGTAACATTTTATTTAATTGCCACATCTTAAATGAACATCTAGAAGATGTTACACATGCCCTACTCAGATGATTTCCCTATACTAGCTACTTACAGTGGAATGCAAACCTTTAGGCAACCGTGTTAATCATCAAGATTTTCCTGTATAAATTGTTGGTTATTACGATAAAAAAATGTCAGTTAAATATATCATATAGGAGAGACACACAGTGATATTTGAGAAGTGAAATGAAGTTTATTGGATTTATGGAAAGTGTGCAATAATTGTTTAAATAAAGTAGGTAGGTACATACATTTGGGCACTGTAATCATGTTATTGATTCCAAAACCTATAGAACTAATTATTGGAACTCAAATTGACTTGGTAAGCTCAGTGACCCCTGACCTACTGTACATACACAGGTGAATCCAATTATGAGAAAGAGTATTTAAGGGGGTTAATTGTAATTCTCCCTCCTCTTTTAATTTTCTCTGAAGAGTAGTAACATGGGGGTCTCAAAACAACTCTCACATGTCCTGAAGTCAAAGATTGTTCATCATCATGGTTTAGGGGAAGGATACAGAAAGCTGTCTCAGAGATTTCAGCTGTCTGTTTCCACAGACAGGAACATATTGAGGAAATGGAAGACCACAGGCTCAGTTCAAGTTAAGGCTCGAAAGTGGCAGACCAAGAAAAATCTCAGATAGACAGAAGGGATGAATGGTGAGAACAGTCAGAGTCAACCCACAGACCAGCACCAAAGACCTACAACATCATCTTGCTGCAGATGGAGTGACTGTGCATCATTCAACCATTCGGCACACTTTACCCAAGAAGATGCTGTATGCAAGAGTGATGCATAGGAAGCCTTTTCTCCGCCCACAGCACAAACAGAGCCGCTTGAGGTATACTAAAGCACATTTGGACAAGCCAGCCTGATTTTGTAATATGGTGCTGTGGACTGATGAAACTAAAATTGAGTTATTTGGGCATAACAAGGGGCGTTATTCATGGAGGAAAAATCCAAGAAAAACCTCTGCTACCCACAGTAAAATATGGTGGTGATTCCATCATGCTGTGGGGCTGTGTGGCCAGTGCAGGGACTGGCAAACTAAACTTGTCAAAGTTGAGGGACTCAGTATCCGCAGATTCTGGAGACCAATGTCCTGGAATCAGTGACAAAGTTGAAGCAGCACCAGGGCTGGATCTTTCAACAAGACAACGACCCTAAACACAGCTCAAAATCTACTAAGGCATTCACGCAGAGGAACAAGTACAACATTGTGTAATGGCCCTCTCAGTCCCCAGACCTGAATTTAATTGAAAATATGTGGTGTGAGTTAAATAAAGAGAGCTGTCCATGCTCAGAAGTCATCAAACCTGAATGAACTAGAGATGTTTTGTAAAGAGGAACGGTCCAAAATACCTTCAACCAGAATCCAGACTCTCATTGGAACCTACAGGAAGCGTTTAGAGGCTGTAATTTCTGCAAAAGGAGGATATACTAAATGTTGATTTAATTTCTTTTTTGTGGTGCCCACATTTATGCACCTGCCTAATTTTATTTAAACAATTATTGCACACTTTCTGTAAATCCAATAAACTTAATTTCACTTCTGAAATATCACTGTGTTTGTCTCTTATGTGATATATTTAACTGACATTTTTTATCGTAACAACAACGATTTATACAGGAAAATAATGATGATTAACAAGGTTGCCCAAACTTTTGCATCCCACTGTATCTTCAAACGGGAATGGAAGAGGTTAAACACTGCTAAAGGGCTGCAAGGGAAACTTCTTTTGTTCCTATCTCTCTGCTCACACAGTTACCACTCTCATTTCACCAGCCTAGAGAAGACGGTATTTTTTTTGCGTTGTTACCGCATGATCTAGTCTTTATGAATTGACATTTACTGACATTTGGTGACATTTGTTGAGGTATTTACCACACAAGTTGGTAATTTACCTCACTGCTTGGTAACTGCAGTTTTTCATGCGGTAACAGCCTTTATGAATTCTCATTTTCTCAAGCGCTCGGTAAAGTCATCTGTTTTCTTCATTACCGAATGCGGTAATGCTTTATGAATGATAGCCATTGTGGGTAGCTTTCAGGCACATATTCACATTTTTCTTTCGCTTGGGGCCACACGCTGAAAGGTTGATTACTTATCTGACACAAGCCTACAGTATGTGCTTTGGGTGCTACGGAAGAAAAGCGCTTTACAAATGTTTTGTTGTTACCTCAATATAACTGAGCAATTTACTTAAAGGAAACTTTAAATAAACCTACTGTGGCCAGTGTAACTTACCTAGGGATTCTTTTAGCCCCCTGTAGTCCTTCTGGTCCCTTGCCATCATTTCTGTCAGCTCCACTCAGGCGTTGTCCACTTCGAAAGCTGCATGAGTGGAAGGGAATGGTAGTGATTATCCTGTGAGCTATTCTGAGGAGAGTCTGTGATATGACTATGTACTCTGTAAAGTGCTGCAGAAGATGTCAAGAGGGTTGATATGGGAAGTAAGAAGATAACATGGAGTGAGAGGTTTAAGTGGAGGCCTGAACTGTGGACAAAAGAACTAGGAGGATAGATGAAAAGTGGATTAGGGTGAGGAGACATGACAAGGAGGTGAGAGTCAAAGCAAACTGAAGTGGCTCCTGTACCATAATATTGTAGCATCAAAATGTCATGTAAGGCTTGAAGGTGCAGAACCTCCCGGCCACAGGAGTGCGACAGAGGGCACACGCGGGCGGGTCATGCATGCCTGATGGAGCACGACTGGTCAAATATCAGAACTGACCATGGGGCAACGGAGAAGACCTCGGTCTGCATGGGGGCTGGAGGAAGCCCCAGGTAAGTATAAATGCAGCACTACTGTTAGTTAATTGCACTTAAAAAGCAGCAGGTAACTACAAGTTTTCCCCTCTATAAATATTATTTTGATAAATGTATATGTCTGTTCGTGGTCACATATGTAGACTGGCACTGGATCCCTGGTTTAAATTAGGGCCAGAACACTGACTGCATTGAGTTTATATGCTCTCCCTGTGTTTGCATGGGTTTCCCCTGGGTACTCTGTTTTTCTTTCACATGCCAAACATGTACAGAGTGGTTTAACTGTTCCTTTAACCACTTCAGGACCAGAGGTTTATACACCCCCCCCCCCCCCCCCTAGTGACCAGGTGATTTTTTTACAATTTGTCTCTTCACAACTTTAACGGTTTATTGCTCGGTCATACAACTTAGCCAAATAAATGTTACCCCTTTTTCTTCTCACAAATAGGGCTTTCTTTTGGTGGTATTTGATTGCTGCTGCATTTTTTTTTTATTTATCAAAAAAGGCCTTATATTTTATTAAAAAAAATGTTTGTTTATTTATCTTCCTCCCCCCTAAATTAGCCCTAGACTATGATACATACATTGCAGAATACATACATAGCCATATGTCTATGGCAAGGATTAGATTGTGAGCCCCTACGAGGGACAGTTAAAGAGAAACTCCAACCAAGAATTGAACTTTATCCCAATCAGAAGCTGATACCCCCTTTTACATGAGAAATCTATTCCTTTTCACAAACAGACCATCAGGGGGCGCTGTAAGGCTGATATTGTGGTGAAACCCCTCCCACAAAGAAATTCTGAGTACGTATTCTTGGCAGTTTCCTGTCTGTGAACCTTGCTGCATTGTGGGAAATAACTTTACAGCTGTTTCCAACTGCCAAAAAAACATGCAGCAGCTACATCACCTGCCAACAGTAAAAATGTCACCATGTAATAAATGTCAGAATGTAAATCAGGGGTTTATACGATTTTACAATGGGCAAACACTGACTAAATAATTTATACATAAACATTGTAAAAATGAAGCACTTTTTTTATTACATTATTTTCACTGGAGTTCCTCTTTAAGCGACAAGGATGTCCACTGTCCAGTGCTGTGGGAGATTGCACCGCTATATAAATATATGTTCACATGTAAATCAAAAAATCAGGCTGCCTGCTCCAATTGCGGGCTGGGAGGCTGATCACTGCGGCATTTGTTTTTGTTTTTTTTACTGACTGGCGCTCATGCCTGTGCGAGCACGAGCTCCCGCCTAATCTTGCTCCTCGCGAGATGACACCATGAGGCATGACCGAGGAACAACAGAGCCACTCTGCTTCCGTCAATCTGCGTTAGGCAGTCGCAGAGTGGTAAAAAAAAATGGCCTCAGATTTCAATAGAAACTTAAGACAATAACTGACTATGGTGAGGATTACATTGTGAGACAGTCAGTGATATTACTGTATACACTATGGAAAGTACTGTGAAAGACGTCATCACTATATAAATACATATATATTTTAAATATGCAAATGTTAGCAATGTTTATTTAAAATTATTTTATAAAGCAAACACTTTATTCCTAAAGAACGTAAAATGTAGAAACATTGTAACAAACAGAAAATATGAATGTATTTGTTCCTTGCAGTGGCCAGGTACTGTATAATTTATGGCTCCTACCTATAAATTTAAACAAAGGGGGTAATTTAGTAAAGGAGCTGTGCAGTGGAGAGCAGTGAAGTTCCACTCAGTTCACTTCAAACATTCAGTTAGGTTGAAGGTAATGATGGTCCTTATGGATTATTGATGTCCCATTCCTCCATCGCAGTTTGTCACACTAAAAATGATATAACTATTTCCTCTTTTTATTTTCCAGCTACAGGCTTTTCAAACGCAGCTCTGTCCTGTACGGGATTATTTTATCCTTTCATGTCTACATTTTTTTTTTTGAGAACACTAAAAAGTCAGGATTTACAAAATGACTTACCCTCAGGTGTGATGGGCTTTCTGTCCTGTAATTGTAGCCATCCAGATTTTTCCGCCTGTAACCTATAATGAGAAACAAATCAATACAAGTCCTCTCTACTCAATTGTTCTATCCTCTGGACATTAATAAACATGCTGTCTCCATCATGTAAATCATCCTAGTAGCAGAACAAACCATGACCTTATTTACCTGTGCACTCCAGATAAATAAATGCTAGCTTTATATTATATAAATAATAAGAATATTTGTACTTTCATTTGTATTCATTGTTCCGAATATTAAATATACAACTTGTAACAAAGGCTTTACATTTGCCACCATGTTTCTGTAGATGTATAATATCTGTGGTGGTTGCCTTTGATCGCTTTAAAGATATGCAGAGTTATGCTGTAAAATCGCTCATCTCTTTCATATCGTACCCACTCAAAATCCCTAAATTTTAAAGTGAGTACTCTTCTCTTTAATGTTAATATGAAATGATAATTTTAGTTTAAAGAGACTCTATAACAAAATTTTCATCCTTATTTCTTCTATCCTAAAAGTTCCTATACCTGTTCTAATGTGCTCTGTCTAACTGCAGCCTTTCCTATTTGCACAGTGGCTGTATTATCTCTGTTATATGATCTAATCTTCTGTCCTTTATCGGCTCTGTCGGGCTGAGGCAGTCAGACTGGAATGTGCTGTGCTGCTTGTGATTGGCTAGAAGCCATACACACCCTCTCCAGGCCCCCTCCAAGCTCTGTATGACACACACACTGAGCTATGTCTTTTGTTTGTAAACACTGGATAAAACTGGCAATTACAAGCCAGGATTGCAGCAGGGAGAGGCAGAAACAGCACAGAGGGGCACAGGAGAACATAATGAATAGAATGGTATGCTTTTTATTGTAAGAATTTTAGAGTACAGATTCTCTTTAACTCCAGTTCCAGGAAAAATAGTGGGATAGTGTTTTGCAGGGTTTATTGCTGTATATGCTTGCAAGACGACAGCAAGTGTGCAAAATTCTTCAGCAGGAGCCAAGACAGCAGCAAATGTGTTTACTGGTACCCATCATGCTTGAGACCAAAGGTTTATATTAATAACTATAGAGGTCCAGGAAGTGAAATAGGGTAAATTGGGGAACAGCTGGGATTGAGAAATGTGGTGCCATCATAGACTGCAATATACATTTGTGGCTATGGCATGCTGAGCTCTTAAATTGGGAGCCAGGGGGAGTCCGAAGTTGGATATCATGCGGTGGGAGTCACAGCTGGCATCACGGTTTGGCTATAATAGCTGAACTCCCGCTACACTGTGGTGTGGGTGACAACCAGCACCAAACAGGGGCATAACAATTGCCCCTGCAATAGATGCAGCCATGGGTTTCCCGAGGGAGGAGACGCTGGTCTTCTATGTCTCAAACACCGCTGACTCTACTTCCTGATCAGCCTATAACTGACTACCTATACTGGGGGCACCTATAACTGGCTACCAATACTGGGGGTACCTATGACTGGATATCTATATTGGGGGTACCTATAACTGGATACCTATACCAGGGGCACCTATAACTGGCTATCTATACTACAGGCACATATAACTGACTACCCATACTGGGGGCATCTATAACTGGCTACTTATACTGGGGACACTTATACCTGTCTATTTATACTAGGGTTACCTATACCTGGCTACCTATACTGGGGCACCTTTGCCAGGCTACCTGTACTGGGGGCACATATACCAGGCTAATTATCCTAGGGACAACTATACTATACACTTACCTATAGTGTAAGGGATTTGTTTTAATATCCTGCCTGGCCTGCCTTTCCAATTTATGTTTTTGTGGTGGGGAGGGTGGGGGGGCATCCAAAGTTTTGCAGGGGAGCCTAGTTACACCCCTGGCACCAAAGTTTGGCTACTATACAGACTGGTTAAACACTGGACTGATTGGGAGACGCAAACGAAGTAATGTATGTATAGCCGACTACCGTTATTGGCTGCAGCACTTGGGTGTTAGGCGGAGGTAGGGGAAGGATAGTGCTAGGCATAGCATAGGTAGGGGTGTTAAATGTTAGAGTATAGGGCAGTGGGAGGTCAGCTTTACAAAGGGATAGCAATAACAGAACTCACAGTCGTCACCTAAATATCATAAGCAATGTTTAAATAATGGCAGTACCCAGGGCCGGGCCGAGGCATAGGCTGGAGAGGCTCCAGCCTCAGGGCGCAGTGTAGGAGGGGCGCACAATTCATTCAGCTGTCAGTCCTAAATGTGTTTGAAGCAGAAAAAAATAAGAAAAGGGGATACATAGCAGTGACTGCAACCTAGATTACTAGATATTAAGGTGTTGGGGAGGTTGTGGGCCCTGTGGCGCCTCTTAGTGTAATAGCAATCAGTGTGTGACAGCTGGGGTGGGAGGGATGGAGGGGCGCACTTTGGTGTCTCAGCCTTGGGTGCTGGAGGACCGTGTCCCGGCTCTGGCAGTACCGGATTCTGTTCTTAATTTTAGGAATGATTGCTAAAATTATTAACTGAATCTTAAACTTAAAGTGGACACAAATTAAAAATACAAGATTTCAGAAATAAAATCTATTTTCTAAATTATAATGATAAATAGCAGCCTTTTTTCAGCTGCATGATGACAAATATAAAATATTTACTTTCAAATTGCCAGGATTTTTCCGGCAAACTGGTGGAGGAGATAAAAAGCAAAAACTAAACACAGGCTGCTACTGATGATGTCACAGGGGAGGTGATCTCAGCTTGTGTGAGATTTCACATAGACGATGCCCCTGTGAGGGAGGGTAGCTGATGAAAAACACACCCATGATCTAAAACCTCCTACTAAGCTCAGAAGTAATGGCTGCCACCTGTATAACCCTAGTTATGAAAAGAGAAGGGTGAAAAGCATACACTGAAATGCTCATAGGATTAAAGGAGTGTTTATTGATCTTTGTATGTGTCAGAGTGGTGCAACTAAATATTTTGAATTAACAAAAATGTTTGGTTTGGGTCCGCTTTAATGACAGGTTGCCATACACAAGCTGCAGGCTGGCTGTAATCTCCCTGGCCGAAGAGGCAGCAGGAGGGGAAGAGCTACATCCTGCCTGTGTGTGCTCCTCCCCTCCATATCTACTGCATGTAAGAATAAATACAGCGTTGAAAACTTAAGGACTGGAGTGATAAGATAACACTCTCATTGTGAAAGCTTACAGTATCACTACATGTTAATAAAGCAGGCTTCTTTAGTGAATTAAAGGCAGCCATACACTGGTCGATTGCCACCAGATTGACAAACAGATAGATCTCTCTCTGATCAAATTTGATCAGAGAGGCATCTAATGGCTGCCCATACACTGCAAACAGAATTTTTTTATTGATTTCAGCATGAAATCGATTCACAACCTGTGGAACTGCTGCTGCTCGCCACCCCTGCTCCCCTGGCCAGCCGCAATACATTACCTGTCTGCCGGCGCGATATCCCGGGGCCCTACAGTCTCTCACTTCTTCCTGCGTACTCCATTTTCCCTTCACTTCCTGTCACAAGCAGAAAGTTTAAACAGTAGAGCGCCCTCTACTGTTTGAACTTCGCTTTCTCACTGGGCAGGAAGTGAAGTGAAGTGAAAAGAAGATGCCGGAAGAAGTGAGAGACAACAGGGACCCGGGGACTCGCGCCGACCGGACAGGTGATGTATTGCTGCATCGGTCATCACTGTATCGAACACCGATGACAACGCGCTCCTGTCCTGCCGACGATCGAGCAAATTTTTCGCCTGGGCAGACCGACGGAATAAATCAATTTCACATGGAAATCGGTCGATCGGTCCGCATTTGCATTATCGATTTCACAGCAGATTCTATCGCAGTGATCGAATCTGCTGTCTATCGGCGGGAAATCATGTTAGTGTATGGGCACCTTAACACTTATAATACTGTTCGATGTGTGATGATAAGTTGTCACTTTCCTTTTTATCACTAACATGATCTTATTGAATTTTGGCCATTCTTACACAGGGACATTACAGAGTTGAACAATGGTACACAAAATAGTCATGTAACAGTGTAGGGATACATTTAACAGGAAAGTCATTGAGTCCATATTGTGGAGGAGAAGAGCACACAGGGAGGAGAGCCTTTCCAAATAAGCTTACAATCTAAGTGATTATTCCATATTACAAATTGGCAACATAAGAAACCTAATCCTTAACCTCAATACCATCTTCCTGTTTTGTCTACTGTCTGCTCTCTTTCTATTCTGTGAAACTCTGCACCTATGCTTGTAGGGTGAGAGTAAAAAGAAAGTGGCAGCAAATGTTCATCATCTGTTGTCACCCTGGACCTACACACTCCTCCAGCATGTGTACAGCAGCCCCTGATGAGCGATGGCCAATTGCTTTTGTGCACGCCGCTCGCCCCGCCTGCCGTTTGACATGACTTATGCACTGCTCTGTCGGCTCTCCACCTCCACACATAGTAGCAGAATGCATTGTCAGCTGTACAGCTGACTTACATCCGATGTAAGCATGGGAGGAAAGCAGGCCACTGTCGCTCCTCCCTCCACTCATTTATTTCTGCATCTGTGGATGGTAATGTCATGGTAATCTAAAGCTGCATTTTAAATAATAAACTGTTGTATGGCTATCTGCTGAGGAGCGTGTTCTGTTCTATGAAGAGGGACATGCAGGAGCAAGGGGAGAAAACATGCAACCATTTATAGATATAAGAGCTTCTCCCTGTGGGACTGTAAAAGTGTAGTCAACAGCTTCCACAGGAACACCACTGCAACTGACTCTGATTGTATGTTGCTACGCTGCCCCTACGGCAGCATCTATGGGACCCCAGGAGACTTGTACTACGCATGTCACAAAACTGTGCACACAGCATAGAAAAAAGAGCTTCTTTTGTGACTTCCATCCAGCAGCCATCAGGGGCGTTTCAGGTCCTGCATGTGCTTTTTACAGTACATTTTCTTCTTCCATCTGCGCACCAATTCAAAGAACAAAACTATGTTTTGCCTTGGACAGACTATATCCCATAACCCGGTGAAGTGTGCTGTGCATGCTCAGCTTTGTGACATGCACAGTACACATAGCCAGGTCTGGTGACACAGGGACGCTTTCAGCTATAAAACATAGTTTTTCCATCTGATGTGCAGTTGGAAAAGGAGCATGTGCAAGAAAAACACATGCTGGTCCTTTTTTATTCTAGCTACTGCTCAGGGTCCCTTTAGTTGGCTGCTAGCTAAAAGTCACAAGAGAAGTTTTTGTTTCTACTCAGTTTACTCGGTCATTTAAAGTGGTGCTCCCTTGAGATATTTTTTACAGTAATTATGAATTATATTAAAGGGCCACTATCTCGAAAAACTGTAACATTAACCACTTGAGGACCGTGGGCTTTACCCCCCTTAAGGACCAGGCACTTTTTTTCCATTTAGACCACTGCAGCTTTCACGGTTTATTGCTCGCTCATACAACCTACCACCTAAATGAATTTTGGCTCTTTTTCTTGTCACTAATAAAGCTTTCTTTTGGTGCTATTTGATTGCTGCTGCGATTTTTACTTTTTATTATATTCATCAAAAAAGACATGAATTTTGTAAAAAAAAATGATTTTTTTTAATTTCTGTGCTGACATTTTTCAAATAAAGTAAAATTTCTGTATACATGCAGCGCGAAAAATGTGGACAAACATGTTTTTGATTAAAAAAAAACCCCATTCAGCCTATATTTATTGGTTTGGGTAAAAGTTATAGCGTTTACAAACTATGGTGCAAAAAGTGAATTTTCCCATTTTCCAGCATCTCTGCCTTTTCTGACCACCTGTCATGTTTCATGAGGGGCTAGAATTCCAGGATACTATAAATACCCCCCAAATGACCCCATTTTGGAAAGAAGACATCCCAAAGTATTCACTGAAAGGCATAGTGAGTTCATAGAAGATATTATTTTTTGTCACAAGCAATTTCTTCTAACTTGCGACAAAAAAAAATGAAATCTGCCACGGACTCACTATGCTCCTCTCTGAATACCGTGAAGTGTCTACTTTCCAAAATGGGGTCATTTATGGGGTGTGTTTACTGTCCTGACATTTTGGGGGGTGCTAAATTGTAAGCACCCCTGTAAAGCCTAAAGGTGCTCATTGGACTTTGGGCCCCTTAGCGCAGTTAGGCTGCAAAAAAGTGCCACACATAAGGAATTGCCGTACTCAGGAGAAGTAGTATAATGTGTTTTGGGGTGTATTTTTACACATACCCATGCTGGGTGGGAGAAATATCTCTGTAAATGACAATTGTTTGATTTTTTTTTTACACACAATTGTCCATTTACAGAGAGATTTCTCCCACTCAGCATGGGTATGTGTAAAAATACACCCCAAAACACATTATACTACTTCTCCTGAGTACGGCGATACCACATGTGTGGCACTTTTTTGCACCCTAACTGCGCTAAGGGGCCCAAAGTCCAATGAGTACCTTTAGGATTTCACAGGTCATTTTTGTTTCAAGACTACTCCTCACGGTTTAGGGCCCCTAAAATGCCAGGATAGTATAGGAACCCCACTAATGACCCCATTTTAGAAAGAAGACACCCCAAGGTATTCCGTTAGGAGTATGATGAGTTCATAGAAGATTTTATTTTTTGTCGCAAGTTAGCGGAAATTGATTTTAATTGTTTTTTTTTCACAAAGTGTCATTTTCCGCTAATTTGTGACAAAAAATAAAATCTTCTATGAACTCACCATACTCCTAACGGAATACCTTTGGGTGTCTTCTTTCTAGAATGGGGTCATTTGTGGGGTTCCTATACTTGAGGAGTAGTCTTGAAACCAAATGTCGCAAAATGACCTGTGAAATCCTAAAGGTACTCATTGGACTTTGGGCCCCTTAGTGCACTTGGGGTGTAAAAAAGTGCCACACATGTGGTACCGCCGTACTCAAGAGAAGTAGTATAATGTGTTTTGGGGTGTATTTTTACACATACCCATGCTGGGTGGGAGAAATGTCTCTATAAATGACAATTGTTTGATTTTTTTTACACACAATTGTCCATTTACAGAGAGATTTCCCCCACCCAGCATGGGTATGTGTAAAAATACACCCCAAAACAAATTATACTACTTTTCCTGAGTACGGCAGTACTACATGTGTGACACTTTTTTGCAGCCTAGGTGCGCTAAGGGGCCCAACGTCCTATTCACAGGTCATTTTGAGTCATTTGTTTTCTAGACTACTCCTCACGGTTTAGGGCCCCTAAAATGCCAGGGCAGTATAGGAACCCCACAAGTGACCCCATTTTACAAAGAAGACACCCAAGGTATTCCGTTAGGTGTATGGCGAGTTCATAGAAGATTTTATTTTTTGTCACAAGTTAGTGAAAAATGACACTTTGTGAAAAAAAAACAATAAAAAACAATTTCCGCTAACTTTTGACAAGAAATAAAATCTTCTATGAACTTGTCATACACCTAACAGAATACCTTGGGGTGTCTTTTTTTTCTAAAATGGGGTCACTTGTGGGGTTCCTATACCGCCCTGGCATCTTAGGGGCCCAAAACCGTGAGTAGTCTGGAAACCAAATGTCTCAAAATGACTGTTCAGGGGTATAAGCATCTGCAAATTTTGATTACAGGTGGTCTATGAGGGGGCGAATTTTGTGGAATCGGTCATAAGCAGGGTGACCTTTTAGATGACAGGTTGTATTGGGCCTGATCTGATGGATAGGAGTGCTAGGGGGGTGACAGGAGGTGATTGATGGGTGTCTCAGGGGGTGGTTAGAGGGGAAAATAGATGCAATCAATGCACTGGGGAGGTGATCGGAAGGGGGTCTGAGGGGGATCTGAGGGTTTGGCCGAGTGATCAGGAGCCCACACGGGGCAAATTAGGGCCTGATCTGATGGGTAAGTGTGCTAGGGGGTGACAGGAGGTGATTGATGGGTGTCTCAAGGTGTGATTAGAGGGGGAATAGATGCAAGCAATGCACTGGCGAGGTGATCAGGGCTGGGGTCTGAGGGCGTTCTGAGGGTGTGGGCGGGTGATTGAGTGCCCTAGGGGCAGATAGGGGTCTAATCTGATAGGTAGCAGTGACAGGGGGTGATTGATGGGTAATTAGTGGGTGTTTAGGGTAGAGAACAGATGTAAACACTGCACTTGGGAGGTGATCTGACGTCGGATCTGCGGGCGATCTATTGGTGTGGGTAGGTGATCAGATTGCCCGCAAGGGGCAGGTTAGGGGCTGATTGATGGGTGGCAGTGACAGGGGGTGATTGATGGGTGGCAGTGACAGGGGGTGATTGATGGGTGATTGACAGGTGATTGACAGGTGATCAGTGGGTTATTACAGGGAAGAACAGATGTAAATATTGCACTGGCGAATTGATAAGGGGGGGTCTGAGGGCAATCTGAGCGTGTAGGCGGGTGATTGGGTGCCCGCAAGGGGCAGATTAGGGTCTGATCTGATGGGTAACAGTGACAGGTGGTGATAGGGGGTGATTGATGGGTGATTGATGGGTAATTAGTGGGTGTTTAGGGTAGAGAACAGATGTAAACACTGCACTTGGGAGGTGATCTGACGTCGGATCTGCGGGCAATCTATTGGTGTGGGTGGGTGATCAGATTGCCCGCAAGGGGCAGGTTAGGGGCTGATTAATGGGTGGCAGTGACAGGGGGTGATTGATGTGTGATTGATGGGTGATTGACAGGTGATTGATAGGTGATTGACAGGTGATTGACAGGTGATCAGGGGGATAGATGCATACAGTACACGGGAGGGGAGGGGGGGTTCTGGGGGGGGGGGGGTCTGGGGAGAATCTGAGGGGTGGGGGGGGGTGATCAGGAGGGAGCAGGGGGCAGTTTAGGGAATTTAAAAAAAATAGCGTTGACAGATAGTGACAGGGGGTGATTGATGGGTGATTAGGGGGGTGATTGGGTGCAAACAGTGGTCTGGGGGGTGGGCAGGGGGGGGTCCTGAGGGGTGCTGTGGGCGATCTGGGGCAGGGGGGGGGATCGGTGTGCTTGGGTGCAGACTAGGGTGGCTGCAGCCTGCCCTGGTGGTCCCTCGGACACTGGGACCACCAGGGCAGGAGGCAACCTGTATAATACACTTTGTATACATTACAAAGTGTATTATACACTTTGTATGCGGCGATCCGGGTGCTAGTAACCCGCCGGTGCTTCCGAACTGCCGGCGGGTTACAGCGCGAGGTGGGCGGAGCCTGTCCCCGGCGGCCAATCGCGTCACGAATGACGCGATCGCGCCGCCCATGCCCCTACAAGGACCGCCGCCTCTGTGCATGCGGCGGTCCTTGTGGGGTCCACTTCCCGGCCGCCTCTGTTCGTTGGGCGGTCGGGAAGTGGTTAAAATGACATGCAAATACATACAAAAAAGAGGTACATGTCTTCCAGATTAAAATGCACTATAAAATGACTTTTCTCCTATGTTGCTGTCACTTACAATAGCCAGTAAAAATCTGACAGAACTAACAGGTTTTTAACTATGATATAAAGTCTTTAAAGGGACCCTGCGCAGTAGCTAGAATAAAAAATGTCACTTACCTTGGGCATCCTCCAGCCCACCATAGGCCGCAAGGTCACCCGGCGTCCTCTTGGCTCCTGTCCGTGTCTCTCCAGCGGCTCCCGTTACTGGCGACAGCCAGGCCGGCTCTTCCTGGATTTTCACGCTCGTCGTCATCACACCAGCCGCTACGCATCTTCACGACGTGACAGGTCTGCGCATGCACGGTTTAGAAGTAGAAAACCGCGCATGCACAGACCTGTCACGCCGTGGTGACGTGTAGCTGCCGGCATGATGACGACGAGCGTGAAGATCCAGGAAGAGTCGCCCGACACCCGGCCCGGCTGTCGCCGGTAGCGGGAGCCGCCGGAGTGACACGGACGGGAGCCAGGAGGACGCCGGGGGACCTCGCGGCCTATGGTGGGCTGGAGGAGGCCCAAGGTAAGTGAATTTTTTTATTCTAGCTACTGCTCAGGGTCCCTTTAAGACTAGCCACCCCTCTGAACATATAGCATAATTTGAAAACAAAATTCAAAATGAGGGTTTACTTTTGAGGCCCGTAATGACATGCCAGTAATTATAAAATGTAGCTTTTCATTACAAATCTCCAATAATAGACAGATATGAACACAATAAAAGTCCATGAGTCACGTGATGTTAGTAGAAATGGCCTAACGCAGGTTTTATGGCTTGACAAACAGCCGCTTACAATTCAAAGTTGTGGGGACAGGTTCCCATTCTCTCAGATGCTACATTTTCTAATTACTGGTATGTCATTACAGGCCTCAAAACCCTAATTTGGGTTTTGAACTAGTCCATCTCCTCTTGGGGGATTCTTGGCATTTCATTTAGCTTTACAAAAGCTTTCCCTGGAAAGGAGCTGTACAAAGATGCCGGCCTTCCCTATTTGTTTGTTCAATATTTTGGCAGTTGGACTGAGCAAATGCCATTCTTTAAGTGCTTGTGAAAAAAAAAGAAAACCCTTTCACGCTACAGCCAATGCTTTCAGTTATAACTGAAAGGACAACTGATGTGCAACATAATGTCCATGTTTCCCTATGGTCTCTTTCACTCTGTACACTGAAAAACTGAAGCTTTTTCACAATGCACTTCTATGCAATAACTGATTAGTTTAAATGCATACATTTTTCAGCGTATAGTGTAAAAGAGTCCTAAGAATCTCCCATGACGAGATGAACTAGTCCAAAACCTGTCAGATTTGCCAGATTTTTGCTACCTACTGTGACAGAAATATAGAGGAAAGGACATGTTTGGCTCATTTTACTCTAGAAGAAACCTACTTCTTATTTGTATGAATTTACATATATTTTTATTTTTTATTTTTTTTACCATTTTTAGCATTTTCCTTGTCCAACCCACTTTTAAATGTGAGCCCAAACTCTTGCCCAGCACACAACAAAAAGTCTTTATTCCACATATAGCTACTGAAGAAATTCTCTTCTCTATGTTCTGTGTTTGTTTAGACAGATCAAGGTGTCTAATTAGTTCTTATCAGCAAATGTGAATAGACTTCAGGAGAGCTCTGTTGGGGAAGCTCGCCATACAGTAAACACTAAAGGTAGCCATACACCCAACGATGATGGGCAGATTCAACCAAGAGACAAATCTCTCTCTGATCTAATCTGATTAGAGAGAGATTTGTCGGCTGCCCATACACTGCAGGCTGATTCCTGATCAATTTCAACATGTAGCTGTAATGATCTGCTCAGCTGCCTGTGCAGGCAGGCAGCTTTTTGACCATTGTTTAGGTTTGCATGCTGTAGGACTCTGGAAAGGAGAGCTTCTGTCAGTTTTGCAGCTTGTGCTTGCTGAGGAATTTGCATACGTTGTCATGCAAATTGCCTGGCCACATTCATTGGAGGCGTGTACTATAAGTACTATGTGTTTCCCACAATGCTTGGCTGTTCATAAGGATTCCTTCCTGTGAAACACTCCTGGAGAAGTGTCAGCCTTACTCTTTGTTTGAAGTTCAGCTCAGAGTAATTTCTGAAACTGCGCTAGGCAGGTTCCCCTAGTGCAGTTAGGATTGCTTATCTGTTTTGTTTGTTCTGTTGCGATTGTCCTGTCCCAGCGGTGGTCGACAGGAAATCGTTCTGATCTCTGTTCTTGGAGTATAGCTGGTGCAGCGGTTGCTACCAGCTATCTCTTCTGATCTGTCTCACTTGGATCGCACTAGCATCTTTGTGGATCCTTCTGTTCTGTCTCCTTGGATCGCGCTAGCCACTTTCCGCTAGTGCTGTGGATCCTTCTGTTCTGCCTTCCTGGATCGCACTAGCATCCTGCGCTAGTGCTGTGGATCCTTCTGTTCCTCTACTCTGTCTGCCTGGATCGCACTCGCCTAGCGCTAGTGCTGTGGATCCTTCTGTTCTGCTACTCTGTACCTGGATCGCACTAGCATCCTGCGCTAGTACTGTGGATCCTTCTGTTCTGTCTTCCTGGATCGCGCTAGCCACTTTCGCTAGTGCTGTGGATCCTATCTCTCGCTTGTCCCTGTTTTCGTGTGTCTGTCTTGTCTGCTACGAACGCTTGCTGGAGGCTCGGTAAGGTAACCGTTAAGCAAGCGCTCGCGCCCCCTGTTACATGTTTGTCTGTCAATGGTTAGTTAGGCATGCTTGTCTCTATTGTGCTTATCACGTGGAGACCGCGCATGAACGCGTGCACTGTTGCGAATAAGTGCGGTGTTCGCGTTCAGTTAGCGTTTGTTATTTTCCGTATCTCCTCATTGTATGATTTGCTGTGCCTTTGCTATCCTCGTATTCTGTTCTGATCTGCCTTGTGTCACTTTTGGCAATCGCCTTTCTTGCGGTTGCGTTTCTGTTTCGTATCTGCTGTTGTGTGTGCGCTGTCGCGGGGTGGCGACTAGATTGGCGCACACACATACAACCTGTCTCTTTGCTTGTTCTCATTCGCAATCGCTTCTCTTGCGATTGCGTTCTGCGCTTCGTACAATACCTGTCTGGCATTTCTGGAGGTACAGAGGATTGGTTCCTCTGCACTCCTCAGCGCCATCTGCCGACAGGAATTTCCCTCTACGGGTGCGTAGCACCTTTTGCTGGGTTCCTGCAATTATACGCTTGTGGAGGATTTCTGCCGTATCGGCGCACGCGTTGTGCGCCGATCACGGAGAAAGTTCCACAAACGTTACAGTAACCTCTCAAGAATCAGCCACGCCCGCTGCAATTGCCGCCTCGTCACTGTTCCCTAATGTATTAACCTCCCTGCCGGTTATCCCGAGCTCAGCTCGGGGTAACCTGCCGCGGAGGATTCCTCAGGCCCTGCTGGGCCGATTTGCATAATTTTTTTTTTGTTACACGCAGCTAGCACTTTGCTAGCTGCGTGTAACTTACGATCGCTGCCGCTCCGCGCCGATTCGCCGCAACCCGCCGCATCAGAGGGTGCCCCCCCCGAGACCCGTGCGCTGCCTGGCCAATCAGTGCCAGGCAGCGTCGAGGGGTGGTTCGGGACTCCCTCTGACGTCACGACGTCGATGACGTCGGTGACGTCATCGCGCCCATCGCCATGGCGACGGGGGAAGCCCTCCTGGAAATCCCGTTCAGAACGGGATTTCCGGATGGGTGTATGCGCCGGCGGCGATCGGCGCATTCGGGGGGACGCTGCAGCAAGGGGGGAAGCATGTAGCTAGCGCTAGGCTAGCTACATGCTAAAAAAAAAAAAAAAATGCCAAAAAACACCCTCCCTGCCGTGCGCAGCAATTTTTTATAACGACAGGGAGGTTAATGTGTGTGGCATCACAGGTGCGCCGGCAGCGTGTATGGGAACAGCGGTGGATTCGGAAGACAGACGGGCACCGGGACACAGGACAGGTAATGTATAAATGCACACACATTTATACATGCATAAACAGCACAGGGAGTTTTGTAGCTCGTCCTGATATCGCTCGCCGTTACCGCAGTGGACCCGACCGACCACCAAGGCCCGACATCTCTGACCGATTAATGTGACCAATTTCGGCCTGAAATTGGTCGCATTGTCGATCAGGCATAAACTTGGCAGCACAAATTTTCATCCAATGCGATTAAAATAATCGGAATCGTATGGTTAAAAGCCAAGTCGCCTGATGTATGGCCACCTCAAGGCTTAAAGCGGACCCCCGCCCCCCCCCCCCCCCATACAGGATATCATGCTGTGGATTATCTTTTAGAGCACAGAGGAAGTTCCATGTTTAATTCCACTTTAAACGAAAAACTTCTGAGCTGTCCCCAAAGAAGATTATATGTTTTTGTAGAGTTCATTGAGACTGGGTATGTTCACTACAACCACTGGAAACTGATTAAAGTGATTGCACAAGACTCTTATATTCAAACAATCCAGTCCCAGAGACTTCTGATTGGTTTCAGTTAGTTATTAAATGAGATGGGCAGTGAAAACAAGTGAATTTTATTTCTAACTTCAAAAATCCAATTAAATACTGAAATATATTTTTTGTTGTTTTTGAAATATTAAGGCAATATATTATATATTTTGAGTTATAAGTTCAAAATGAAGTAAAGAATAATTTTGTCTGAATACATGTGATGATATCTTCTAGGACAGTGTTTCTCAACATTTTATTGGTGTGTACCCCCTTTAAAACCCGTGTACTCATCAAGTACCCCCTAGCATAATAACCATTATGAGAAGTACCCCTTAACAAATATATATTGAATTGTAGTGCATGATAATGGTTCTAAACAACTTCCAACTATTTACTATTGCTTTTAATTAGCTAAACTACTAATTTGGCATTGTTTAAATAAGATTTATAATTTTCTAAAACTCTAAATTGGTTATTCTTGGTTAAGGGTATCAAGCCCAAGTACCCCCTGGAACCATCAGAAGTACCCCCTGGGGTACGCGTACCGCATGTTGAGAACCTAGGTTCTAGGAGACTGTCATCACTATGGAATGTGCCTGGCTAAATGTCTCTTTCAAGTATTCAGAAAACTTAAAGGGGGACTCTTATATACAGTATGGCTGTTAAAAAAATGTCTTTAAATAAAAACTATTATGTAAAAGAAAAAAAAAACAATTGTTATTGTGTGGTTTTTGATATGTCCTGAAAATAAAGTGGATCCTCTTGATTATGTGTGGTCCATCCTCCATTGTCTACTATACTGGTTTTGCTAACCTGGTCGAGTACTAACTAATGGTTGCATGGAAAGAAGTGGTATTCCTTCCTTTCTAGCAATTTTAAAACCAATCTTTTTTTTTTTTTTTTTTTTTTTTTTTGCTACAAATTGATCAGAATTTTTCCACCAAATCCAATAGATCAACAGATCGAAAAATGTGGGAAATCTGATCGATTTTTCTCAATAAAAAAGAAAATAATTATATACGGTTTTTCTAAATGGTTTATCATTTTTTTTTTAAAAAAAAATAACAAAAAACAGGAATATATAACAATTTGGTTGAATCACATATTGCCAATTTTAGCTGAACAGTACTGTTTTACCTATGGAGTCACCAAGACATATGTAAGATTTCTCTGGTTGGTTTAAACATTCATAACACACCAGGAAATGAAATGTCTGCTTTGGGTGCCCTTACCCTAGTGGACCTGATCTCTTGCATAGGACAGAAGGTTAACCTGTCTAATTCCCCCTCATCCATGACTAATCACAACTGTAATTTGATCTCTTGGCTGTGTCAGCTCAGCAATCTATGCTGCCTCAGCAGAACAGTTAATTTGTAAATATATAGGATGTTAATCCTATGTCTGCTTCCATGAAAGCCGATGAAAGCAGGAAGCAGACACACTGCAGATTTATTGCAGGATTTGTATTCGCTGTAGCAAAAAAAAAAAATCTTAAAAGGTTATTATGCTGTTGCTTATCTAATAGCAAAGAGGAATTCTGAGTTTAGATCTGCTTTAATACAAAAGTCAGTTGGATTAAGGAAACAACTAAAAAAATATGTCTCTATATCTAACGTTAATATTAACTGCATTCCAAAAATACACATACAGAAAGGCTAACTCATCTTGTTTGATTTTTCTCATGCACTTAAAATAATTTACCATAAACCACTTATTTGCACTGATTTGTAAATGTCTTGCAAACTGTTATTAATGTTACTCTGAATCTAGCAGTGAATTTCCTAAAACAATGATTTTCTGTAGCAGCTGATCTTCTTGTTGTACGTTACACTTACTCCAAACATTGTGGCTTGATAAGCAGTTATCAAGTATAATTGTATAACAGAAAATATAAGATAGAGAAATCCTATTATCAAAAGATGTATCGCCTAATCTTCTTATCACCTCATATAGAATCTCATCAACTTAATGTCTACAGGTTGCCAATGTGGCAGAGGTTCTCTCCGTAGGGAGCAGATACAAATAATCTTTCCATGTACCAAGTACTAATAAAATGTTCTAGGCATTCCGAAGAAGTAGTGCTGTGTAATTATGTGTGTTTACTGTTAAAATGGTAAAGGAAAAGTATGGGAGTAAGCTTATACTCTACACATTCTGTCAGAGCAGCTTTTTAGCGATGTGAAAACAAATAAAATGAAATATTGATCACTCACTTTGAAGATTCCAAGCCAGAACACAGCTGGATCAATATATTGTTCCCAATCATTGCGATCCTAACAAAACGCCCATAAAGCAATGGAGTTAGAACCAAGAAAATGAGAATGTTTCCATAGTCTGACAGGCTGTCATAACAAAGTTCAATATGCTTACAGAGAGCATGATCCTGGCTTGCCTGCTTGCTTTTACTTAATAATGTGTTTATGGCAACAACCTCTACTTCTCTTTAAAATAATTACAAGCCTACTTTTGTTTTCTGATTTAACTTGCTCGGGTAATTCATATTACTGTAGCTGGAATATAATGAGTGGTTCACTTTTCGTATTACAGGGAGCTTTGTCATTTGTAGTGATGGTCATGTCTAGGAGAACTCATGGAGAAGCATGTGATTTGTTTGAACAGCTGATAGATTTGCAAAGCTCTGATTTGCTGCCGGGATCACATCTTGCTTTAGCACATGATCATGACTAGCAAATCAGAAACTTGCATATCTATCTCCTGTCCAAAATGATCACATGCTTCTCAGTGATTTCTTCTAGACATGACTATGTGACTAGTCATGTGACCATTTTTTTCAGGTTCCCTTTGATAAAGAGCTAACAAAGCCCTGCATTACTGTACTAGCCTGGGATATGCCCCTGGCTGTTACTCCTGTATTCTTTGATTTCTCTTTGTATCCTTGTAATGTGATGCTGCATTTTTAGATCACAGGGGACGGATGAGCATTACAGATATACACAATGCAAAGTGTATGAATTATTATGATATAGCAAGAAGTTTTGAATCAGGATGATACCAGGTCCATTTATTATATTATGATATATTATGATATAGCTAATGCAAATTACCTAGAATTGTATCCCAGGGCCACCTGAATTTGAAAAATTATAAATGAGTTTACAGACTCCAAATAAAAGGACCACTATCAGAGTTTTTAATTAAAATAAAATTCGTACAGTACAGTACAGTAAAAATAGTGCATTTCTCCCTACCTACTGGCAGTAACATAGGGGGGAAAAAGTAAATTACTTTGCATTTTACTCAGAGAGCAATGTATATTTATATGTATGCATTTTCCATTGTACAGTTTTTCACAAAAAATGTCTTTTAACCACTTTATCCACCACTACAGTATATCTACGTCCTCTGTGACTTCATCTAAGCCACGAGTCAGTAGATATACATCGTGTAGCAAAAGCAGTGCTGTGCAGGATTGGGCTTGCTCCTGTGCACTGTCTGATGCAGCACTAATTGGTGAACATATATTCAATTCATATGTTTCCTAAACTAATGAGATTGATTTTTACTTTTATTTTCTCAGTTCATAGTGAAAAATACACTCTGTAGCATTATTTCAGATTTAAATATCTTCATCATAAATTGTGACATGAACATAATCTAAGTTTTGTGATAAGCAGTAAGAATAGCCAAACAAAATTTGCGTTTTTTATCTACAGTAGCACTTTTTATTTTTAAACTGGAATTGGTAAAACTGAGATATAATGTGTTTTTTTCAATTTTTTTCCTTGGCACAAATTGCAATGGGAAGAGCACCTGAGCAAAAGCAGCACACAAAAGAAAAGCCACCCCCCTTCTCCTCTTCCTCCTTCAGGTGCAGCATCTTCAGCCGCTTTCTCCCTTGCTCCTTCACAGCCACCCTCCTCCACTCCGCCTCTGACCTTGAGCGGTTCCTGCTCCTCTGCCCACAGCAGCCAGGTGTCCGTGAAGGAAATCTTTGAGCGGAAGAAGCCAATTTCTGCCAGTCACACCCTTGCCCGGCGTCTGACAGCTGGCGTGGCGGAACTGTTAGCTCGCCAGCTGTTGCCATTCAAGGTGGTGGACTCTGAGGCCTTCCGTAAATTTGTGGCCATTGGGACACCGCAGTGGAAGATGCCAGGCCGCAATTATTTCTCTAAAAAGGCGATACCCAAACTGCATCGTGAAGTGGAGAGGCAAGTGGTGTCATCTTTGGCACACAGCGTTGGGTCAAGGGTCCACCTGACCACGGATGCCTGGTCTGCCAAGCACGGTCAGGGCCGCTACATTACTGACACAGCCCATTGGGTCAACCTGGTGACCGATGGCAAGCAGGGAGTACGTGGCTGTGCAGCGGAAAAACTTGTGACACCTCCACAGCTTGCAGGCAGGCCTCCTGCCACCTCCTCTCCACCTGCTACATCCTCTTCGCTGTCATCATCCTCCTCCTCCTTGGCTGGCTCCTCTCCAGCTACCCAGCCCCAGCTCCCCAGGGCCTATGCTGCATGCAAGGTACGATGTAGTCACGCCATCTTAGACATGTCTTGCCTCAAAGCGGAGAATCACGCTGGAGCAGCTCTCCTGGCTGCTCTTAACAAACATGTGGATCAGTGGCTGACCCCACACCAGCTGGAGATCGGCAACGTGGTGTGTGACAATGGCAGCAATCTCCTTTCTGCTTTGAATTTGGGAAAGCTGACACATGTACCCTGCATGGCACATGTGCTGAATCTAGACATTCAAAGATTTGTGTCTAAGTACCCAGGTTTAGAGGACGTCCTGAAGCAGGCCAGGAAGTTGTGTGGGCATTTCAGGCGGTCTTACACGGCCATGGCACGCTTTGCGGACATTCAGCGGAGAAACAACTTGCCAGTGAGACGCTTGATATGTGATAGCCCGACTCACTGCAATTCGACACTGGTCATGTTCTCTCGTCTGCTAGAACAGGAGAAAGCCGTCACCCAGTACCTGTACAATTACAGTAAAAGGACACAATCTGGGGAGATGGAGATGTTGTGGCCCAACAACTGGATACTGATGCGAAATGCATACAGGCTTATGCGGCCACTTGAGGAGGTGACCAACCTGGTGAGTCGCAGTGAAGGTCCTATCAGCGACTTGATCCCGTACGCTTACTTTCTGGAGCGTGCCATGCGTAGAGTGGTGGATCAAGCTGTGGAGAAGCATGAAGAGGAACAGTTATGGCAGGAACAGTTGTGGGAGCAATTTACATCAGAACCAGATGTTTCCTCAACACCTGTGGCAGCACAGAGGAGGAGGAGGAAGAGTCGTGTGGGGAAGAGGAGTCAGACTCAGATGATGAGGAAGGTGTTTCTGTGGAGGAGGAGGAGGCAGCGGCAGAAAAACAACCGCAGCAGGGGTCGCAGGGGGCTTGTGATGCTCAACGTTTCTTCCTTCATAAAATAAGCCATAAATTACTTCTCTCCTATGTTGCTGGCATTTATAGTAAGTGGTAGAAATCTGACATTACCGACAGGTTTTGAGCTAGTCCATCTCTCCATAGGGGATTCTCAGCATGACCTTTACTATTTATAAAGACAATCCCTGGAAAAAATGCTGGAAAGCCTCCCTGCTCACTGTACACTTTTTTTGGCAGATGGACGGAGCAACTGCCATTCACTAAGTGCATTTGAAAATAAAGAAATCCTTGTGAACCCCCCATGAAGAGATGGGCTAGTCCAAAACCTGTTGGTTCTGTCAGATTTCTACTACCTACTGTAAGTGACAGCAACATAGGAGAATAGTAATTTATGGCTCATTTTACTCTGGAAGAAAAGTACTTTTTCATTGTATATGTGTACATACATTTTACATTTTAAGATTTTCGCGACGGAGGTCCTTTAAGGACATCTAGAGCCTCCAAAAATATAATGTAATGATAAACATTAGAGAGAGCAAAGCAAACTGCACCTGTATTCATTTGAATAGAATAACATATGTATTAAATTGTGTTAGGTATATTTCATGACCCAGCTGACCCTCCAAATAACTGGCGAACCTACAAGCTAGCATTAATAGGTTCAGGTAATAACAAACCTGCAAATCCCTATGTGAATGTGGGCGCATCAGCTTTATCGCACTACATGTGTGAGCCAATCACAGTGATTACAGCGCTAAAATATATTTTTTAAAAAGGCTCTGGTCCCTAAGGGTCCAGATCCTGCAAGTCTTGAAAGGGTTAAAAAAGTATTTTAATTTTTTTTAAACAATAAATACTTACCTTTTATTAATGATTCCCCACCATTATGCTCTGAGTAATTTAGACTGCATAACCCCTTGAAGCATGCCTTATGATACTGCTTACTATTGCATAATACCTTTGCAGAGGCTGCTGGGATCTCCTGACAATGGTAGCCAAACAAGGATTATGTTTGGGTAAATAATAAGGGGGACTTTAATTTGAACAAAGGGACCCTCATTCACATTAAACTCCTCTCTACTTTTGATGCAGGAGGATTTGGCTTCTCATGATTAATATTTTCCTTATTAAAATGTTTTATAGTGCGGAACATAATAAATAATAAAATCTATGAATCACTCTGAAAAGACTAACCAGAGTGACTGATTTGAAACCAAAAACATTCGAGTCAGCAGTCATAAAACTACAATATATAGACAGATAAAGTCGGATGTCAAAATTAAACAAAAAAGATTCAGACAGCAGGTGCCATTGGTATTATTGCTGACAGGAACTGGGCTAGTAACTTGAGTTGGACAGAATGGTATGTCTCAGAGCCAAACCACTACGTGAGATCCAGGAACTCAGTTTTGGCTTTCGCTCGGATCTATAACAGCTGCATTTTTCTTAAGGGAGGCTCTATCTAACCCATAGAATGTACTATACAAGAACATGGGAGGCAAAATAAAAGCAAGAAGCCAGAAATCAGTTTTAAAAGCACTTGAACTATGACAGTCAGACACAGTCATAGCTAGCAGAGCTGGATGACTCATATTTTAGGGCTTGTAGCAGCTGCACCAAACATTTCCCTCTTCTGTATCTACCGTTTTGACAACTAAACATTGTTCATCAAAGGTGATTTAGTAAAGAGACATGCCAAAAGAATTATTGTCATTATTAACCATTTCAGCCTGCGGGTATTTTTCACCTTATGGACGAGAGGAATTTCCCCCTTTCAGCGTTCCTCCCTTTCATTCCCCAATAACTTTATATCACAAAGAAATGATCTATACCTTGTTTTTTTCCGCCACCAATTAGGCTTTCTTTGGTTGGTACATTATGTTAATATTTTTTTTTATTCTAAATGCATTTTAACGGGAATAATTAAGAGAAAAATTGAAAAAATAATTTTTCTCAGTTTTCGGCCATTATAGTTTTAAAATACCACATGCTACTGTAATTAAAACCCACACATTTTATTTGCCCATTTGTCCCAGTTATTGCAACGTTAAAATTATATCCTTAGTATAATGTATGGTGACCATATTTTATTTGAAAATAAAGGTAAATTTTTTCAGTTTTACATCCATCGCTAATTTTTAGCCCATAAATTCATAATATTGCCCTCTTGGCATACATATTTTTTTAATTCCCTGAAGTCTGTAGGTGTAATTTTACTATTGGGCCACATGATGTCCCCGCTGAGCAAAATACTATGTAGCGTACAAGTACGCTCAGGCTCGGGCAGGGCCGGTCTGAGCTCGGGATTTCACCTTTTAGTGGCCCCCGGGGGCCCCGAGCACTGCAGGAGGGGGCACAGCGCAGGAAGGAGGAACAGCGGCAGGCACAGAGCAGCGGGAAGGGGGGCAGTCCCTCCTCTCACCTGGGCCTCCCCCATGCTTCCCCCTCCAGATCAGAGTGGCAGGCAGACCGGCAGCGAGTGGGGAACCGATCAACTTACTACTTCCTGGTTCCCGCTCTTCGTGCCACTGCTCTGGTGTTGTACTGTTCAATCACCCTCTCACTGTGCTTCCTGTGAGAGCGTGATTGGACAGCACAGCAGAGAAGACCAGAGCAGCGGCAGGCAGAGCAGGAGGCAGGAAATAGTAAGTAGAAAGTTTTTGCTTGCTGCTGCTGCGCATTCTAGCCTGGAGGGGGGAGCGGCAAAGGGGGGGCCCAGGTGAGGGGGGAAACTGCCCCTCTCCCCGCTGCTCTGTGCCTGCCGCTGCTCCTCCTTCCAGGCTACCTAGTCTGGGGACACCTATAGATCTGGCTAAACTGGGGAGACACCTATAGACCTGACTAAACTGGGGACACCTATAAACCTAACTAAACTGGGGACACCTATAGACCTGGCTAAACTGGGGACACCTATAGACCTGACTAAGCTGGGGACACCTATAGACCTGACTAAACTGGGGGCACCTATAGACCTGACTAAACTGGGGGCACCTATAGACCTGACTAAACTGGGGACACCCATAGACCTGGCTAAACTGGGGACACCTATAGACCTGGCTAAACTGGCGACACCCATAGACATGGCTAAACTGGGGACACCTATAGACCTGGCTAACTAAACTGGGGACACCTATAGACCTGGCTAAACTGGGGACACCCATATACCTGCCTACCTAAACAGGGGACACCTATAGACCTGCCTGCCAGGCCCTCTCTTTTTTGGGGAATCTGTTGCCAATCTGATTGCATTTTGTGGGGAAATGTGCTGCCAATCTGATTGCATTTTGTGGGGAAATGTGCTGCCAATCTGATTGCATTTTGTGGGGAAATGTGCTGCCAATCTGGTTGCATTTTGTGGGGAAATGCGCTGCCAATCTGGTTGCATTTTGAGGGGAAATGCGCTGCCAATCTGGTTGCATTTTGTGGGGAAATGTGCTGCCAATCTGGTTGCATTTTGTATGGAAACTGCTGCTAGATTTTTTTTCATTTTTTTTCTTTGGGGGGGTCGGCCCGCCACCATGTGGTCTGGAAAAAAATGGCCCTCCATGCCCGCGAAGTTGAACAGCACTGGACTACTTAATATTTTTATTTTGCGCCATTTGACTACTTGATGAATTATCATGAGGCATGTAACTACTTGATTATTTTATCTAAAATGTATCTGGTCGGACCCAATCTCCGTGAATAACACCGCTACTTATTTTGTGTATTTTTTTGTTATTTTGTGTATTTTTAAGTCTGCCCATGACCCATCATGACCACGTCCATGTTGCAGTGCGTGGTGACACCAATTTACTTTTGCTGCGGCGCTCTGCGCACGCTGCATGTGGACATCTCCCTGTTGGGGACTGTCCTCAGAAGTGCTCACAATCTATTCCCTACCATGATCTAATGTCCTACCAAATTATGTGTGTGTATATATATATATATATATATATATATATATATATATATATATATATATATATATATATATATATATATATATATACACACACAGTGGCTTGCAAAAGTATTCGATCCCCTTGACGGTTTCCGCATTATGAATCAATTTTATTGGAATTCCACATGAAAGACCTATATAATGTGGTGTACTCGTGAGAAGTGGAACAAAAATCATACGATTCCAAACATTTTTTACAAGTAAATAACTGCAAAGTGGGGTGTGCATAATTATTCAGCCCCCTGAGTCAATATTTTGTAGAACCACCTTTTGCTGCAATTACAGCTGCCAGTCTTTTAGGGTATGTCTCGACCAGCTTTGCACATCTATAGACTGAAATCCTTGCCCATTCTTCTTTGCAAAATAGCTCCAGCTCAGTCAGATTAGATGGACAGCGTTTGTGAACAGCAATTTTCAGATCTTGCCACAGATTCTCGATTGGATTTAGATCTGGACTTTGGATGGGCCATTCTAACACTTGGATATGTTTTGTTTTAAACCATTCCATTGTTGCCTTGGCTTTATGTTTAGGGTCGTTGTCCTGCTGGAAGGTGAACCTCCACTCCAGTCTCAAGTCTTTTGAAGATTCCAAGAGGTTTTCTTCCAAGATTGCCCTGTATTTGGCTCTGTCCATTTCCCATCAACTCTGACCAGCTTCCCTGTCCCTGCTGAAGACAAGCACCCCCAGAGCATGATGCTGCCACCACCATATTTGACAGTGGGGATGGTGTGTTCAGAGTGATGTGCAGTGTTAGTTTTCCGCCACACATAGCGTTTTGCATTTTGGCCAAAACGTTCCATTTTGGTCTCATCTGACCAGAGCACATTCTTCCACATGGTTGCTGTGTCCCCCATTGGCTTGTGGCAAACTGAAAACGTGACTTCTTATGCTTTTCTGTTAACAATGGCTTTCTTCTTGCCACTCTTCCATAAAGGCCAACTTTGTGCAGTGCACGACTAATAGTTGTCCTATGGACAGATTCCCCCACCTGAGCTGTAGATCTCTGCAGCTCGTCCAGAGTCACCATGGGCCTCTTGATTGCATTTCTGATCAGCGCTCTCCTTGTACAGCCTGTGAGTTTAGGTGGATGGCCTTGTCTTGGTAGGTTTACATTTGTGCCATACTCCTTTCATTTCTGAATGATCGTTTGAACAGTGCTCCATGGGATGTTCAAGGCTTTGGAAATCTTTTTGTAGCCTAAGCCTGCTTTAAATTTCTCAATAACTTTATCCCTGACCAGTCTGGTGTGTTCTTTGGACTTCATGGTGTTGTTGCTCCCAATATTCTCTTAGACAACCTCTAAGGCCGTCACAGAGCATCCTATATTTGTACTGACATTAGATTACACACAGGCGCACTCTATTTAGTCATTAGCACTCATCAGGAAATGCCTATGGGCAATTGACTGCACTCAGACCAAAGGGGGCTGAATAATTACGCACACCCCACTTTGCAGTTATTTATTTGTAAAAAATGTTTGGAATCATGTATGATATTTATTCCACTTCTCACATGTACACCACTTTGTATTGGTCTTTCATGTGAAATTCCAATAAAATTGATTCATGATTGGGACAATAATGTGAAAAAATGTGGAAAACTTCAAGGGGGCCGAATACTTTTGCAACCCACTGTATATATTTAGCAAAATTTCTAGAGTACATGCATATGTGAGCCCAAAATGGGGGTGGGGAGAGGGGGCACAGGCTGAAGCTTTCCTGGTGGGCCCTTAGTGTCTCAGTCTGACCCGGAGTACGCTACATAGGAAACAATGTGTTGCTACATTGGAAGTACTAGGGAAGTGATGCAGGTTTCAATGGAAGCCTGCATCACGTTTGGGCTGCGGGAAGATTAATGAATGAGAACAAAGTTCCCATTCAGAAATCTAATGATCGGGAGGTGGAAAGCGGCGGAAATCGTCGGCTCGAGGAAGCACGGTGGCACTATTTAACCTCCCTGGTGGTACGCAGTTGCAGTGGCTGCGTCCGCGCAAGGGATTTTTTAAATAAAAAATGTTTTTTATTTGTTAGCTAGCACTAGGCTAGCTAACTATGTGCCCCAAGTCCCCCGGCACCTCTCTGACCCCCCCCACCCCCCCCCCGATCCCCGCCGGCTATATTTACCCGTTTAATTGTGCTTGCTTCAACCAATCATGAGCAAAGAAATGTCTTGTTTTTTATTTCCCTGCATATGCTTGAATTGCTTGTATGTAGGTGTGATTTGAAAAGCGATCAGAAGCACTCTTTGTGTGCACTAGCCCTCAGTCTGTCCAGTATGAGAACTACACTCTGCCCAAGGGGCATATGCATTTTATGTGCATTATCTGGTATTAAAGCGGAATATAAAACTGCATTTCAACTTTGCTCTAAAACATTATTTACAGCATATTATATGCGACCAGCATTTTTTTTTTTACTAGACCAGCATTGGAAGGGTTACACACAGAGTTTTAAAGTTTGGTGGAGAGAACTGCAGACGCATTCGAAGCTTAGATAGATACATTTAACTAAACAGAATGTAACAACTGTGGAATGTGACTCACTCTCTCTGACTGTGCAGGAGCTGGAGGACAGCCAAAGAGTGTGTAACATTCCTCACTTGTTACATTCTGTTTAGTTAAATGTATCTATGTAAGCTTCGGATGCGTCTGCAGTTCTCTCCACAGAACTTTAAAGCTCTGTGTGTAACCCCTTCAATGCTGGTCTAGTAAAAAAAAAAATGCTGGTTGCATATAATATGCTGTAAATAATGTTTTAGAGCAAAGTTGAAATGCAGGGTTATATTCCGCTTTAATGAGTTTCCTCCCACCAATCTATTCTTTAAAGTGAAGCTGCAACCAAAGCAGATACCCCTTGTTTCAGCTATGCTTCACCAAACCTCCCAACTTCTTGAGATAAGAAAGAGGGACACTTAATCCACGCCCTTGCCACACCTCTAACCATGCCCCACCACACCCCTAGTCATGCATACCATGAAGATTACATTCGAAAAATATTTTGTTTTATAATTCAAAACACACTGGGCCATTCTATGCTGGTTCTTTATCCTACATATTAACATTTTAAAATAAGAACTATATAATAAGAGAAAAGGTTATATGAGATGTGAATAAAGTTTAGTGTCAAACACGTCGTTTTGTAGAAAAAAATACATATACAGTATTTACACAGGTCTGTAAATCAGTCCTGAAATGGGGACAAATGAGGAAGAAAGAGGGACAGAGGGATTTAGTTTCCAAAGAAGGACTGTCCCTCCAAAAAAGGGACAGTTGGGAGTTATGTTTCACAACAACTGCACTATTCTTCCACTCTATGCGCTATTAGAAGAGATACTCAGATCATTATGGAGGTGAGGCATTTGTGATACTATTTTTTCCCACATATTACCGTTGTGGTGGTGGTGGTTCATGTTCTCATGGGATGTTTTTCAATGTGTGTTATAGCATTCAATAAACTTTTGTATTGATTTATACATGGTGGTGCAGCCTCATATTTGACAGGAGTTCTGCTTCTTCTATCATTTAAAATCAAAATGTGGACAGTGAAATACATATGCTATGTAAGTAGAGAAAGTATTTATCTTTATATATGTGGTTTTTGTTCTAAGATAGTATGGCCTACAGCTCCTCTTTAAGTGTGAACTAGCCCATTGATTAACATGAGTTCTCAGTTTTCTGTGCAGAAAATGCGCTCAAAAACAATCAAGCGTGTCCCCTGCCTTAAAATTCAGGTTAATTCATTTTTTAAAAGGTTGTTGCAACTATTCATGCAGAACCTTTTATATGTCATCTGTATCTATATTTCCATACTACAACTAGAGATGGCCTGAACTGTTCACCGGTGGACAGTTCCCGGCAAACAACACGTGTTTACGTTCGCGTCGGCAGGCAGACCCATGGCAAGTTCGACCCACCCCTAATACATCATCATGGAGCCAAAATTTGAACCCTCACTCCAGAGTCAGCAGGCACATGGCAGACAATCAGCTACACCTCCCTCCTGGACCACCCCCCCCCCTAAATAAAAACGCCAGCATGGCAGCCATTTTACACTCTGCCTGTGTGCTGTGTGAAGGAGTGTAGGGAGAGAGCTGTGCAGCTAACAGACAGGGATAGCGTTCGTTAGGCCTGTGTTCTGTGTGTTCAGTGCAGTATCTTGCTGCCTGCTACCACAGCATCCTGATCAACCACCTGTAGCCCTTAAAGAAAACCTGAACTGAAAATTAAAAGTCAAAATAAACATACACAAGTCATACTTACCTCCTGTGTAGTCTACTCCTCAATCTCTTTTTCCTCTCCAGCGTCCTGTTTGTCCACTGTGATCAATGGAATTCTCCGTCCTCCATTTTGAAAATAGCCATTACACCATAACAGCTTCCTGGTCAGCACACAGTTAAACTGTAACATCACCCACTTGAGCCATAGGGAAACATGGACACATCAGTTCTCCTCTCAGCTGTAACTGACAGCAACTGATATATTTCAGTTCTGACAAAATGTTGTCAGAACTGGAAGGGATCACTGTAAGAAGAAAATGGTGAGCTTCTGAGAGGAACTGATGGCAAGGTAACTATGTAATGTTCATTTGAAGTTACCTCATGTGTTTATTTTAAATGATTTTACTCAGTACAGGTTCTCTTTAAGGGCTGGTTTATTGTTTAACAGTGAGGAGAACGCCAGCGCATACCATATTGGAAGCTAAAGTTCCTCCTAGTTTAATAAATGTTAGCACTTGTCTAGGATGCAGGGCATGCATTTTTCAGTCTGACAGAGGCGGTGTATGCCTGTGTGATTAACCATTCAATTGCAACATGTGTTTAGGGACGCGCAGCCTTTCCCCCCACCTTTTTTTAACTTTGTAACTATGTAACTATCAGGTTAGCTGCTCCCAGCCCCTCCTCCTGAGTTTCCTGTTTGCATAATAAGTAGCAGCAGATTTGCATATGATTTGCATCTGAATTGAATGCAAAGTGTGCAGAAAATCTATTTAGGTGCTTCACACTGAGCTGGTGGTCATTTCAGATGCAGCCTTAGTGGTATGCGCTGGCATTCTCTCGCTGGTTTATTGTTTAAATTGCTATTCATAGGCTTCCCCATGTTGAGCAAATTGGAGTGTCTGACCCCCCCCCCTGGCCGCCTGCTGCCCCCCCCCCCCCCCCCTACTTGGCTGAATCAGTGGCGGCGCCCCTCGGTAATCCCCCCCACCCAACTCAGCACAGTGAAGGGGAGTAGCAGGCAGAGCGGCAGAGAAGGGGGGACGTCTCCCCCCTTCCCTCACCTTGGGGCTCCCCCTTACTCGCTCCCCCCTCCATAATTGAGCGGCAGGCGGCAGCAGAACACTTCCTCTATTCCCTGCATGCAAGGAAGATCTGTGCGCAGCTGGTCTGGTCTAGTCAGTGACGTCAGACCAGCGACGCACAGATCTTCCTCTCGCGCAGGGAATAGAGGAAGTGTTCCGCTCCGCTGCCAGCCGCTTAATTATGGAGGAGGGACCGAGGAAGGGTGAGCCCCAAGGTGAGGGAAGGGGGGACGTCTGCCACTGTCCCTACCGGCCACACCTGTCACTACCTAACCTGGGGGGTCCCTGTCACTACCTGAACTGGTGGACTCCTGTCACTACCTAAACTGGGGGGTCCCTGTCACTACCTGAACTGGGGGGTCCCTGTCACTACCTGAACTGGGGGGGCTCCTGTCACTACCTAAACTGTGGGGTCCCAGTCACTACCTGAACTCAGGGGCTCCTGTCTCTACCTAAACTGGAGGGCCCTGTCACTACCTGAACTGGGGGGTTCCCTGTCACTACCTGAACTGTGGGGTCCCTGTCACTACCTGAACTCTGGGGCTCCTGTCACTAAACTAGAAGGCACCTGTCACTACCTAAACTGGGGGCGCCCTTTCACTACCTGAACCGGGGGGGTTCCCTGTCATTAGTTGAACTGGGGGGCTCCTGTCACTACCTAAACTGTGGGGTCCCTGTCACTACCTAAACTCGGGGGCTCCTGTCACTAACTAAACTAGGAGGCACCTGTCACTACCTAAACTTGGGGGGCCCTGTTACTACCTAAACTGGGGGACCCTGTCACTACTAGAGATGGCTCAAACCTCAGATTTTTGGTTCGCAAACCTCGAACGTGAACTTCGGCAAGAAGTTTGGTTCACGCGAACTTTTCGAACCGCAATAGACTTCATTGGGGAGGCGAACTTTGAAAACTAGAAACATTTATGCTGGCCACAAAAGTGATGGAAAAGATGTTTCAAAGGGTCTAACATCTGAGTTTTTGCATGGCGGAGTGGGATACATGCCAAAAGTCCCGGGGAAAATCTGAATTTGACGCACAGCAGCGATTTAAGGGCAGAAATTACATTGCATGCTAAATTGGAGGCCTAAAGTGCTTTAAAACATCTTGCATGTGTATACATCAATCACGGAGTGTAATTAGTGTACTTCTTCACACTGACAGACCAAACTCACTGTGTAACGCACCACACACAGCTGTTTGTGTAGTGACGGCCGTGCTGGACTCGTGCGCAGCATGACGAGAGTGCAGGTGATGGCGGCTTTCCAGCCCATATGGTCGCCGGGCTGAGGTAGCTCAATGACAGAACAGTGACTGTCCAGCAGATCGAATTTGATCTATCCACAATGAAGCAACGACCTTATTATCTTGGGTGTGCCCGAGACACGGCCCGAGACACTCATATAGCCGTCGGTCATTGCTTCATTGTGATACGCAAGCCCCTTCACCGTGGCAAGGTAACAATCACGAAGGGGAATTGACACATGTACATGCCTTTTGTTTTGTTGTTGCAGCTGCAGTGCAGCCAGAAAAATTAGGCAGGCATGTACACGCACCAGAAAAATTATTATAGTGGCAGCTGCTAGCAGCGGCCTTAAAAATTCAGGAATACGCCTGGAGTCCTGGACCCTGTTGGTGGTTGCGGAGAAGGCAGTCAAGTGGCCTGAAGGCGGAGATGCTGTGTGGGGAGCGACTTAGTTTTGGGGCAGGCAGCCAGTCATACGGCGTGCAGGCAGAGATGCTGTGTGTGGGGACTGACTTAGTCTTCGGACGGGCAGTACCCCTCCGGGATCCATACCTAATTAATTCTGAGGTGAAAGGTGAGGTACTGAACACTTTTGTGACCTAGGCGACTTCTCTTCTCAGTGACAATGTCTCCAGCTGCACTGAAGGTCCTTTCTGACAGGACGCTTGAGGCAGGGCAAGACAGAAGTTGGATGGCAAATTGTGACAGCTCTGGCCACAGGTCAAGCCTGCACACCCAGTAGTCCAGGGGTTCATCGCTGCTCACAGTGTATACATCCACACTTAAGGCCAGGTAGTCGGCTACCTGCCGGTCGAGGCATTGGTGGAGGGTGGATCCGGAAGGGCTAAGGCAAGACGCTGGACTAAAGAATGTCCACATGTCCGACATTACCGTAAGATCGCTGAAGCGTCCTGTCCTTGCCTGCGTAGACGTGGGAGAAGGATTAGACGCCATCTGCACAAATTTGGATGCAGACGTACTAGCCATCTCCTCTTGCTCTTCCTCAGTGATGTCAGCTAAGTTCTCCTCCTCCCCCCAGCCACGAACAATACCACAGGAACGTTGAGCAGCACAAGCACCCTGCGATACCTTCAGCGGTTGTGTTCTTCCGCCTCCTCCTCCAAAAAAACACCTTCCTCCTCATCTGACTCCTCTTCCCCACACGACTTTTACTCCTCCTCCTCCTCCCCCTCTGTGCTGCCGCAGGTGTTGAGGAATCGTCTGCTTCTGCTGAGAATTGATCCCACAACTCTTCCTCCTGTTCCTGTTCACGCTCCTCCACAGCTTGAGCCACCACTCTAAGCACGGTACGCTCCAGGAAAAAGCATATGGGATCAAGTCGCTGATGGCGCCTTCACTGCGACTCACCAGGTTTGTCACCTCCTCAAACGGCCGCATGAGCCTGCAGGCATTTCGCATGAGTATCTAGTATTTCGGCGAGAACATCCCTATCTCCCCAAAGCATGTCCTTTGACTGTAGTTGTAGAGATACTGTTTGACGGCTTTCTCCTGTTGTAGCAGGTGGTTGAACATCAGGAGCGTTGAATTCCAGGCAAGACATGTCTAAGATGGTGTGACACCATCATACCTGGCATGCAGCATAGGCCCTGGGGAGCTGGGGCTGTGTAGCTGGAGAGGAGATCGCAGCACCAGTAGAGTTGAACTGCCACTCAGCCAAGGAGGAGGAGGACGACGACAGCGAAGAGGATGTAGCAGGAGGAGAGGAGGTGGCAGGAGGCCTGCCTGCAAGCCGTGGAGGTGGCACAACTAGGTCCGCTGCACAGCCACGTACTCCCTGCTTGCCAGCGGCCACCAGGTTGACCCAATGGGCTGTGTAAGTAATGTACCTGCCCTGACCGTGCTTGGCAGACCAGGCATCCGTGGTCAGATGGACCCTTGACCCAACACTGTGTGCCAGAGATGACACCACTTGCCTTTCAACTTCATGGTACAGTTTGGGTATCGCCTTTTTTGAGAATTAATTGCAGCCTGGTACCCTCCACTGCTGTGTCCCAATTGCCACAAATTTTCAGAAGGCCTCAGAGTCCACCAGCTGGTATGGTAACAGCTGGCGAGCTAACAGTTCCACCAAGCCAGCTGTCAGACACCGGGCAAAGGGGTGACTAGCAGACATTGGCTTCTTCCACTCAAAGATTTCCCTCACGGACACCTGGCTGCTGCTATGTGCAGAGGAGCAGGAACCGCTCAAGGTGAGAAGCGAAGTGGAGGAGGGTGGCTGTGATTGTGAAGGTGCAAGGGAGAAAGGGGCTGAAGATGATGCACCTGAAGGAAGAAGAGAAGGAGGGTGGCTTTTCTTTTGTGTGCTGCTTTTCAACAGGTGGTCTTCCCATTGCAGTTTGTGCCTTTTCTCCATGTGCCTTCGTAAGGCAGTTGTCTCTACGTGGCTGTTGGCCTTTCCATGGCTCATTTTTGGTGGCAGAGAGAACAGATGGCATTGCTCTGATCTGAGGCAGACACACTAAAAAAAATTTCCACACCGCTGAGCCCAGGGGTGTGGGCACTATGGTGGCATCAGCAGGTGACGTTGAAGGGCATGTTGGCTGGCTGTCCATAGGTGGCGATACATGGCACTGGACACTGCCACCAGCTGTTTCTGATGACAAACTCCCCCTGCTTCTTTCAGGAACTCGTCTCTTCCTACTCCTCTCTGACTCCCCCTCTGAACTGTCCCCCTGTTCATCTCCTCTATTGGGAACCCACGTGACATCCGTATCATCATAATCATCCTCCCCAGCTTCGGCTTGCCTCAGACACCTCATAAACGGCACCAACAGCAGATACTTCATCATCCTCCTCTTCACACCTTACGTCCATAGTGTTGCCTAAATCAGACATATGAGGTGGTGTAACTTGCTTAGCGCCTTCATCTTGTTGTAACAATAATGTCTGTGAATCAGTGAATTCCCCACTAAATAACTGATGTGAAGTGTCAAATGCAGCAGATATGGTGCTTGTAGTAGCGCAGGTGGCTGCAGAAGATGAGGTGTTCTGTGTTAAATAGTCAACCACGTCCTAACAATCTTGGGAGTTGATGGGACGTGCCTTCTTCTGAGCACTGTACTTTGGGCCAGGGCCGCACGAAATCACGTCAGCACGACCTCGCACAGACCTGCCGGGTGGCCTGCCTCTGGGTCTGTCTCTGGCTCTGCCTGTTGTTTTGTCCATATCAGGGGGGGGGGGGGTGAAGTGAAAGGTATGCACTGGCTTGACTAACACAATATGCAGTCACACAGGTGCAGTGAAAGGTATGCAGTGACCGGTATTACAATACAATGTGCAGCTGTCACACAGGTGCAGTTAACAGGTATGCACGGACTGGTATATTACACAGCGTGCGGTCACACAGGTACTGTGAACAATTATGCAATGACTGGTATTACAAATGTGCAGCTGTCACACACACAGGTACCGTGAACAGGTGCAGTGACTGGTATATGATATAACACTGCGTGCGCTCACATAGGTAGGTGCATTGAACAGGTAGGTATGTAGTGATTGGTATTACAAATGTGCAGCTGTCACACACACAGGTACCGTGAACAGGTGTAGTTACTGGTGGTATATAACACTATGTGCGCTCACGTAGGTAGGTGCACTGAACAGGTAGGTATGCAGTGATTTGTATTACAAATGTGCAGCTGTCACAAACACAGGTAGTCACTGAATGTGCTTGGCCTGGCAGTGGCACAGTAGGAATTACCAAGGGGCCGAGGTCCAGCAGCTGCGACTGACTGACAGAGCTGTATATGCAACACAAGTGTCTGTGGGACACACACACACACACACAAATAGATCACAAGAACAACATTAGCTCTCAAAAGAGCTATTGAGGATGAGGAGTGCTTTTTAGCGATAAGTATCAGCAAGGAGCAAGCTAACAAGCCTAACACAAGAGCCTAACTAAGCTTTCCCTATGTCAGCAGGTTCTCTCCCTTCTCTAATTACTGCAGCCACACGAGTGAGTGAAAAGGCTGACTCTGCCTGCGTTTTAAAGGGGGGCGGGGCTCCAGGAGGGAGTGTAGCCTGATTGGCTACCCTGTGTCTGCTGACTGTGATGTAGAGGGTCAAAGTTTACCCTAATGATGTAATATAGGGGGCGGGTCGAACTCGCATATAGTTCGCGGTTTACCGCAAACACGAACCATTGAAGTTTGCACGAATCGGTTCGCGGTCGAACCGTTCAGGCCATCTCTAGTCACTACCTAAACTGGGGGGCTCCTGGCACCACCTAAACTAGGGGGCACCTGTCACTACCTGAACTATCCAGGCCAGCCAGCCCAGCATCACCACCAGCCAACCAGCCCAGAATCACTGCCAAAAAGGCCACAGCATCACCACCAGTCAGGCCAGCATTTACTCCAACCAGTCAGGCCAGCCCAGCATCACTGCCAGCCAGGCCAGCCCAGCATCACCGCCAGCCAGGCCAGCCCAGCATCACTACCAGGCCTTTCGGCCCACACATCATCCCCAAGCCAGCCAAAAACAGCATTGCCAGGCCAGCCAAGCACAGCAGCAAGTAGAGGAGAATTCAGCAGCCAGGTGAGAGGTGTCCACCATATTAAGGGGGCATTCCTCCTATTTATGTGAAATGCTGTCTATTTATGTCCCTCATGACTGCTGAATTTGTCTTGTTGGGGGCCTCATGGTTACTGAATTTGTCATGTTGGGGCCTCACGATTGCTGAATTTGTCTTGTTGGGGGTCTCTTGATTTGTTGGGGGCCTCATGATTGCTGAATTTGTCTTGTTGGGGGCCTCATGATTTGTTGGGGGCCTCATGATTGCTGAATTTGTCTTGTTGGGGGCCTCATGATTGCTGAATTTGTCTTGTTGGGGGTTTCATGATTGCATATGTGTATCAGCGCCAAGGAAACAAAAGTGGCTGCTGCTGAGAGAAGAACAATGTCCAGAGTTCACAAACAGGTAAATTATATATGCTCAGCGCAGAGTCCAAAAACAAAAGACGAGTCTTCAACAAAGGATAAAAGCAGGTAAATCTCTACCACAATAAATATTGGGTTCACGGCACAGCTCTGCAATCATGGATACCCAAAAAAGGAAAGAGGCTTACCAGCTGGTGACAACCCACATTATATGGTTGTGTCAACACTTTGGTAGGACATCAGGAAGCAACAGTCTGTTCAGGATCCACCAATTCAGCAATGATTCCTCTCACGAATGGATATCAGTAAACATCATAAAAAACAAACAAACGGCAACTCTAAGTGTAAACCGTTTAATATAGAGTTTTCATAGTAAAAACAGGTTAAAAATAGCATAAAAATAGCATAAAAACAAAACTTACATACGGGGCCCATGCAATGGGAACCCCGAGAAAGTTGCACGCGTGTATGGGTCAGCAGTAAAGGACAGTATGAAGGTGCCGCCTGGAAGGAGACAGGCGGCACCTTCATACTGTCCATTACTGCTGACCCATACACGCGTGCAACTTTCTCGGGGTTCCCATTGCATGGGCCCCGTATGTAAGTTTTGTTTTTATGCTATTTTTATGCTATTTTTAACCTGTTTTTACTATGAAAACTCTATATTAAACGGTTTACACTTAGAGTTGCCGTTTGTTTGTTTTTATGATGTTTACTGATATCCATTCGTGAGAGGAATCATTGCTGAATTGGTGGATCCTGGACACACTGTTGCTTCCTGATGTCCTACCAAAGCGTTGACACAACCATATAATGTGGGTTGTCACCAGCTGGTAAGCCTCTTTCCTTTTTTGGGTATCCATGATTGCAGAGCTGTGCCGTGAACCCAATATTTATTGGGGTTTCATGATTGCTGAATTTGTCTTGTTGGGGGCCTCACCTTTGCTGATTTTTTTTTGTTGGTGGCCTCATGGTTGCTGAATTTGTCTTGTTGGGGGTCACATGATTGCTAATTGCGAGACTATGGGAAAAGCTGAATCATCATATGAGACAATATTATTATTATTATTTAGTATTTATATAGCGCTGACATATTACGCAGCGCTGTACATATTACGCAGCGCTGTGCAATAGCATTACACCTACTTTTTTAGCTTTTTAAAACAGAAAATTAAAACTGGGATGTTCTAAAAAAATGACAACATTTTTCAGGAGTAGGATGGATGAAATTGTTTATCTTCACAGTTTATTTTCAACTTGGTTTTTCCATAATATTCATATATGAGTTAAAACGTTTGTATTTAGTCTAAATTGCCGTGTTGGCACTTTGCGATAGATGAGTGACTTTTGGGTTGCAGTTTGGGCACTTGGCCTCCAAAAGGTTCGCCACCACTGTCCTAGTCTAATGTCCCACCATTGCTAAGTTCATGTAAATGTGGCTCCACCCGTGACCACACTCACATTCTGGTCCCTGACCACACCCAATTTTTGGCACGGCACATCACTTCACCCCCCTCCTTTTTGCCCCCCCCCCCCCTGGAAAATTTTCTGCGGACGCCCATGTTGCTATTGTTATATTGCAGTTCTGTGTGGCCACTGTCCATTGCACATTAGCTGCTGGACATGGGCATGCACAGTGCTGCTAGTGCTACAGTACCTTGCATAATAGCCCTCATAAGGGCTGATTTATTGTTTTTCTTGCTAATAATATATTGCTTCTCTCCAGTGCACATTAGCCGTTGGAGACTGGTCTGCTAATCCTAGTAGTGCACCGACTAGATAACCCAATAATCCTTCACCACCACTATTCGCATCATCTAGGATCCACTACTGCCCCTGGTATAAGGCCTCCAAAGCAGGGCCTATATTGTGAAGTGATTGTTGCAGATAGTATAAACCCATCTGTCACCCGACCAGCATGAAGTGACATTCAGTTTCCCAAAAATAAAAACAGCTGAGTGTCCAGACCCACTACTGGCATCTAGTATCTACTACTGCCCCCTGTATAAGGCCTCACAGGCAGGGCCTATATTGTGAAGTGATTGTTGCACACACAGGATCTTCTCAAAAAAAATTGCATATTGTGATAAAGTTCATTATTTTCTGTAATGTACTGATAAACATTAGACTTTCATATATTTTAGATTCAAATACACACAACTGAAGTAGTTCAAGCCTTTTATTGTTTTAATATTGATGATTTTGGCATACAGCTCATGAAAACCCAAATTTCCTATATAAAAAAATTAGCATATTTCATCCAACCAATAAAAGAAAAGTGTTTTTAAAACAAAAAAAGTCAACCTTCAAATAATTATGTTCAGTTATGCACTCAATACTTGGTCAGGAATCCTTTTGCAGAAATGACTGCTTCAATGAGGCGTGGCATGGAGGCAATCAGCCTGTGGCACTGCTCAGGTGTTATGGAGGCCCAGGATGCTTCGATAGCGGCCTTAAGCTCATCCAGAGTGTTGGGTCTTGCGTATCTCAACTTTCTCTTCACAATATCCCACAGATTCTCTATGGGATTCAGGTCAGGAGAGTTGGCAGGCCAATTGAGCACAGTAATACCATGGTCAGTAAACCATTTACCAGTGGTTTTGGCACTGTGAGCAGGTGCCAGGTCGTGCTGAAAAATGAAATCTTCATCTCTATAAAGCTTTTCAGCAGATGGAAGCATGAACCCACTTTTGAACCAGAAACAGCGGCAGAAGCGCCTGACCTGGGCTACAGAGAAGCAGCACTGGACTGTTGCTCAGTGGTCCAAACTACTTTTTTCGGATGAAAGCAACTTTTACATGTCATTCAGAAATCAAGGTGCCAGAGTCTGGAGGAAGAATGGGGAGAGGGAAATGCCAAAATGCCTGAAGTCCAGTGTCAAGTACCCACAGTCAGTGATGGTCTGGGATACTATGTCAGCTGCTGGTGTTGGTCCACTGTGTTTTATCAAGGGCAGGGTCAATGCAGCTAGCTATCAGGAGATTTTGGAGCACTTCATGCTTGCATCTGCTGAAAAGCTTTATGGAGATGAAGATTTCATTTTTCAGCACGACCTGGCACCTGCTCACAGTGCCAAAACCACTGGTAAATGGTTTACTGACCATGGTATTACTGTGCTCAATTGGCCTGCCAACTCTCCTGACCTGAACCCCATAGAGAATCTGTGGGATATTGTGAAGAGAATGTTGAGAGATGCAAGATCCAACACTCTGGATGAGCTTAAGGCCGCTATCGAAGCATCCTGGGCCTCCATAACACCTGAGCAGTGCCACAGGCTGATTGCCTCCATGCCACGCCGCATTGAAGCAGTCATTTCTGCAAAAGGATTCCCGACCAAGTATTGAGTGCATAACTGAACATAACTATTTGAAGGTTGACTTTTTTTGTTTAAAAAACACTTTTCTTTTATGGGTCGGATGAAATATGCTATTTTTTTTAGATAGGAATTTTGGGTTTTCATGAGCTGTATGCCAAAATCATCAATATTAAAACAATAAAAGGCTTGAACTACTTCGGTTGTGTGTATTTGAATCTAAAATATATGAAAGTCTAATGTTTATCAGTACATTACAAAAAATAATGAAGTTTATCACAATATGCTAATTTTTTTAGAAGATCCTGTAGTATAAACCCATCTGTCACCTGGCCCGTGTGAAGTGCCATTCAGTTTAAAAAAAAACACTTATACTACCTGATCACATGTACACATGCTGAATATTTTAAAGCACTTTATTTCACAAATTTAGGAATGTAATGTGATTTCTGCCCTTTAGAGATTAAAACACGACTCTGCGTCAACTATGGAATTTTTTGTGGGACTTTTGACATAAATCCCTCTCTGGCATGCCACCATCCAGGTGTTAGGCCCCTTGAAACAACTTTTCCATCACTTTTGTGGCCAGAAACAGTCCCTATAGGTTTTAGAACTCCCCTGTACAATCTATGACAGTTTGCGGGTTCGCATACGTCAGCAAATTTGCAATCGCTAACCGAAAATTTGATGTTTGGGACATCAATAACTACCACTTAATGTTATAGCCCATCTGTTCAAGCACAGGAAATATTAGTGACTAATTCATGATGACAGTTTTTCGGGTTAGACTAGTGACAGTTGGCACAGAAAGATTCTTTCATAGCAGATTTCCCTGTTCACAACTGTGTTGTCCCCGAATGTTCATTGCTTGCCAGACAGTGAGCAACTGTTTCTGTTTGCAGTCCCAGTGGAATCCTAAAGAGAAACATTTGCAGATAAGGCGTGAGACGCCTCTGCTGCCTTTGATATTTTCCTGCCTTTGGTTTGAGGTCCACTTGATTGCAAATGTGCCCCTTTGCTTCTTTTCCTTGTAATATGCAACATCACTCTCCATAAAAACAGAGAGCTGCATATAAATTAACACCTTTTAAATGCATGAAATACTCCCTTGAAATTTTGCTTAAATGATGTTGGAAATTCTGCACTAGTTCAGATGTGACTTACTACAGAAACCATTAGGGGGGGGGGGGGGCAGGGGGAGTATTGTAGTCTGGTACATTATGAAATAAAGAACTGTGTCCCAACATCTTACTGGCTATGTAGTTAATGTACCAACTTTTTAACTTTTACTAGCTTTTAAGTGATATCAGCTGTGTAAAAATTACAGTTTCCCCTGACTCCCCTCTACTCACCCCTTCGGCACACAGTGTGGTGCGCAATCATTACTGGTAAGAATCTTCATGGCATGCTTACCTTGAATCCTATTCGGCTGGAGATGAAAAGAAACAGTGCATGTCCCTTATCAGTTATCCAGGTAAAGCTCCGTACACACAATAGATTGCCATTGTTAGTGGAAGAATGATAATCGATGATGTCACACGCCCCCTAGTGGCCGGACCGCACAATGCCTTCCAATCAGTTTCAGCACACAGACCAATTTGTGGTCGCATTCGGTGCACAGAAACCGCTGGAATTTTGGCAGCGGACAGACCAGAGGGAGGCGTGTGATCTATTAAACACGAAATACTAGGCTGCCACATCTCTGTTACCATGGGACAGAGAATCCCACTGACTCTAGACCTGAAATAAAATGGTTAAACACACTTTCTTTTATCTAGCTATCAACAATAGTAGCGACTCTTCAGAAGCCAGGGTTCAGTTTGTGCGGCTGAATAGCAGGGTAGCTGAACAAATAAAATGACTTTTTAGTCATTTTATTAGTAATGCAATATAAATAATTAATATATACAGAAAATCATTAAAATCAACAATTATGGAGACATAGTAGCGCAGTATGAAAATAAAAATGGAAGAAAATACGTATACTTAAGGTCAGGTGAAATATGTCCTTTCTGGGAAAACACGTGCAGTTCTTTGTTTCAGATCAGGAGCCAAAGTTCAGACAAGATGGCCGCTACTCTTCCTCAAAACAGTGGCGTGCTCCCATTAAGATGGATTGTGGAGGAATACCCATCCCTGTATGCACCCTGGTTTTATGGAAGCTAGTTTTGGGGGTGGAGCAAAGCCAGCCCCCTCCGGTTCACAAACCAATCCCAGTTCATTCCCCCGGAGAGAGATTTAGGTTTAAACTTATAAAACGCTGTAATTCAAAACCAGGAAATGCCATATTTGTGCGGATGACAGATTCATATTCCTCAGAATATGACAATTCCTATGACTTCAGACTTGGCTTACATATTATGTTTAGTTCCTGAGAGGTTTAATACCTTGTCGTGGCTTATCCCTGGCCCCCCAAGACTGGTATCAAAATGTCCATCAAAACACCATGAATTAAATGATATAACTCCCATAACCGTCCTGGGCACGGTATTCCTTTAACAGGCAAAAAATCATATACATCATTCATTTTTCTCTGCTCCCAATGGAGTCGAGCAGTCTGGTCTCCTGCCAAGTTTATCCTGTCTTCTTCAAAAGGCAGCGACACTTGCCATGTGGGGCTTACTGCTAGAAAGCTTTCACACCTTGGTGTCACTGGCCCAGGAAGGGACATCTTTTGATCAAGTTAAATTGAGCAAACATGCCTTCACTGGTCAAAAAATGTACTTTATGAAAAGAGTTCCTCTAGCAGCTATGAAACCAGAGACTCCCAGGCTCACAGTCTTTTACCCCCTGTTACATAAAATCTTGATCTGGCAACGCAACGACAATCGGTGCAGGAAACCGATTGCGATTGCGTTTTCTGGTCTCCGTGACAGATGACAATGTGATAAATGAACGGCGTTTGATGGTAACATGACATGTTTGAAGTCAACAAGGTTGCAACAATAGCACACCTATGGGATCGTTAGCGGAAGCTCAAAAGGGAGGAACAGGAACTACATTGGTAGCCATGCGCCAAGTAGCAAATGCACAATTATTTATCATCTTACAATATTCTGTGTTACCTAAGGACTAATACCGATTATCATCTGAACGTATCCGTCAGGTCTACATGGATGATAATCGCGCTTTGTCAGTGTTTTTTATGCCAATGTGACTTGTGTGACAAGTCGTTCTTTGATTGTTTCAAATAATGCTAGTCATGTGTGTAAGATATCTGAAGTTTTTTTGTTTGTCTTACAGTATGTATCTGCACACTGCTCCTATCACAAGCAGTGGCAGCACCAGCTTTAGATTTTTTGGGGGGAGGGGGCACATTGGGGGCACAATAGTTAGCTGGTAGGGCCATTGGGGCACATAACAGAAAAAAATGTACCCAGCAATAATCTATTATAGTAGGTAATGTGTATTCAACAGATATTACATGTGTTCCAATTAAACTTCTTTTTATGCAACTTTCTACATTCAGTAAAGACTACTTAGAGGTATAGTGCTCATATTTAACAGATAAAACTCTGCCACAGTGTGAACAGTACTGACGCATAGTAAAAAAAATCATAAACCTGTATGTTGTGGAGCATGATAAATAAAAAACATAACTAAACTCAGTAACTACTAACATTTGCACCAGTAAAATAGCCCTCATTCTCAGAAATAAATAATGCACAAGTAGCTTTTTGCAGATTCCAAACTGTTGGTCACATGACCAGTGTACTTCACCATAACGGCTTCAGCTTAGTTAAAGGAGTTATCAGCCAAACTAGGTAAAATGAGCTTTACTCACCTGGGGCTCTTTCCAGCCCCTTGCAGCCGACTGTCCCACACCGACCACTCTGCTTCCTGCCGCTGTCCCGGTCTCTGTTCTCGTTCATCAGGCCGACCTTACTGCAAAACGCCGCTGTCAATCACGGCCACGTGGGCTGTGGCAAACTGTGCAGAACTACTGTGCCTGCACAGTTCACCGCGGCCCACGTGATCATGATTGACAGCGGCTGAAGTAAGGCCGACCCCACAGTCAGCCTGAAGAACGAGAACAGTGACAGCTGCGGGGAGCAAAGCGGTCGGTGTGGGACAGTCGGCTGCAAGGGGCTGGAGAGAGCCCCAGGTGAGTAAAGCTCATTTGACCTAATTTGGCTAATAACTCCTTTAAGTGAAATTATCTTAACTTCCCCTTATGGTATGCAACAATCATAACTGTGGCCACCTTTGTCCTCCTCTGTCACATGGCAGCTCTTTTTTCCTTTTAGAATGTGTGCAGCACCCTATGTCACCTCTATAACAAGTGAAGCCCTGTTTGTGTACTTGTGGCCACCTAATATATGGCCATAATATCTCTCTTTATCTATGTCCATTATTCCCCAATAAAGAAAAAAACATTGCCCTCAACATAGTAGATAGCCAAGTGGGTTATAAGTTATTACTTATTAGCCTTGCTGGCGGGTGGCCTAACCATTAGGGATTAGCGAAATTGTCACTGGTAAGATTTTTGTCAAACTTCCAATTGGTTTTGCAAAACTAGCATTATAATGGAGACTGAATCAGACAAAAAGACTAACTGATCGCAAATCAAGGGAAAATGTTGTTTTTTTGTCCAGGTAAAATAATCGTACTAAAGGTAGCTATTCACTATAAAATAATTTTGCACAACATTCAATTGCCCAAAACATAGAATCAACCAACTAATATTACCCTTAATATCTTTTTCTAGATATTAAGGCTAAAATGTATTGAAATAGTGATCAACAATGCTGGTTCTTTTCTGTCAATCTTAAAATAATCATGCTAACATTGATAAGGTGACAGTTTATGACCGATGTACGATGAACCATATTACGATTGTTTACATGCAAAAAAATGTATTGCCCCATGTACTTACTCATTGTTGCCACTGTCTGCCACATGGCGAACTTGACTATCAGGTTTGTTGTAATCTCGCTAAGCAAAATTGGGTCTGGCTCAGTGCAAAACTGAACTTGTCGATTTTGCTTGCTAATCCATACTAGCCATACACAGGTTAATTATAGCCGGATATGCCTAGCCAATCGATTGCTATTCTATCTGGTGTCAATCAAACTGCAAGCGATTTACTGCTCAATGTAGTGTAAAGCTGTGGACCATCAATCCCCCATCGCTCCTGTCCTGTCCCATTCCACAAAGATTTTCCAACATGTTCAATCAGACTTACGATCAATAAACAGCACACAAAAGATTGAAAGTCAGTCCACTGGACATGTATGAGCAATAGATTACTGACAGATTCAATCAAAATGATCAAAAGCTATGTGTGTATGACCAGCTATAGATATTTTCTGCCTAACTCAGGTCATAAAATTAAGGCTAATTAGTTCAGCAATGATAGAAACCAATCGTGGGAAGCATAGTTGTGTATTGGATAGCACTCTTGCCTTGCATTGTTGAGTCCCCAATTTGCATCCCAACTACGGCACTATCTTCATGGAGTATGTAAATTCTCCTTGTGTCTGCATGGGTTTCCTCCAGGCATTCTAGGTTCTTCCCACATCCCCAAAACATGCAGATAAGTTAATTGGCTTCCCTCTAAATTGCCCCTAGATTACGATAGACATATGACTATGGTAAGTGTTAGATTGTGAGCTTCTCTGAGGGAAATTTAGTGATAAGACTATACATACTCTGTAAGGCACTGTGGAAGATGTTGGTGCTATATAAATACTAAATAATAATAATTTCAAATAGGCTGAGCTCTCGGATTCCGAATTTCAAGTTTGACATCGGAATTTGGCAGTTCCGAGTACACACTTGAAACTCGAAAATTCGGCAGTTCCAAGTATCGAGTTTGGTTTTCCTTTGAAGTCAATAGTGTCAAATTCCGCCGTTAATTGTGAAGCCCCCATACATGCTATCATCACCAAATTTGGCATGCATTTGGCAACCAGATGAGTAGGAACATGGTAAAAAAAAGTTTGTGAAAAGACCTTATAGTTTTTGAGCAACTCTATTTCAAAGTTTCATAGGAAAAATGGTTTTTAAACCGTGACACTGCTGCAGTACAGGTTACTGCATTCCGAGTTCTGTATACCTATTGTATACATTTCATGAAAACAGACAGCGTGGGGTCCTCCCTACCAAGCCTCCTTAACCCATTGTCTCCCATGCAGGCTGGGATAGCCAGAATGCGGAGTCCCGGCCGACTGCTTCCCCGGAGCCCTTGTCCAATTCATGGACAAGGGGCTCTTCCCCACCTCCGGTGCCCCAGAAGGAGGTGGAGGCCGCCGACGTCCTGGGGGGGTTCATGGTGCCATCCGGGGGTCCCTTAAACAAGTGGATCCACGGAGGCCGCCCCCTCCCCTGGAGAAATGAGAATAGGGGTACACAGTACCCCTTACCCATTTCCACAAAGAGTTAAAAAAATAAAAATAAAAACACAACAACGAAAAATGTCCTTTATTGCTCTAAATTAACCAGGGATACTTACCTTGCGATAATCCCATGCCATTATCCTCCGAAGTGGTCCCACGCCAGTATCCTCTTAGGAGGTCCCATGCACCCGCCCAACTCCCGGGGCTGAATGGCTGTAGGCAGCCTCTGCAATCTGTATTGCATAAGCTCAGGGCCGGCCCGCTCATGAGGCGGGGTGAAACATTTGCCTCAGGCAGCAGATCTGGGGGGTGGTACTCACCGGTCCGTGGGTGGGGGGCCGCCCGCCGAGCTGGAGGAGTAGCGGGCAGAAAGGGGGTATTTGGCCTAACGGTGGGGAGGGGGGTTGGACCCCCCCTCCCTCGCCTGGGTCCCCCGATCTGCGCTCCCCTCCAGCTGTAAATAGTTAAGTACCAGCGTGAAGATTAAGAGACAACGGGTGGGGATCACTCACCTCTTCCGCGTTCCAGAGAGCGCTCCACTGATGTCACTTCCTGCAATGCCGCCCACTGTATTGTAAGTGGATGGCGTTGCAGGAAGTGACGTTAATGGAGCGCACTTTGGAACGTGGAAAAGGTGAGTGATCCCCGCCCGTTGCCTCTTAATCTATACGCTGGTACTTAACTATTTACAGCTGGAGGGGAGCGCAGATCGGGGGACCCAGGCGAGGGAGGGGGGGTTCGACCCCCCTCCCCACCGCTAGGTCCAATACCCCCTTTCTGCCCACTACTCCTCCAGCTCGGTGGCCCCCCACCCACGGAGGGGGGGGCAGTGATTTTTTTAAATTTTGCCTCAGGCGGAAAAAAGTCTAGGGCCGGCTCTGCATAAGCTGGAAACACGAAAATTGTTTTCTGAAACAAGAATTTTTGGCAAACAGTGCCACAAACAAAAAAGAGTGTCAGAATGAGTGTTATTTTAAATGAATGGGTGGGTCCAGGGGACCAGGGCACCTCCTGCTCTGGTCACCTGGACCCACTGTCTATGTGAAAAATGGCTGGTTTTGCCACTCTAGTGTGGCCTCCAGCGATTGAGGATTTCCCAACGGCCATTTTGATTGCACCACTGTTTGCCGAAATTTCTTGTTTCAAAGGCAACGTTTTCATGTTCCCAGCCTTTTTCTATACAGATGCAGAGGCTGACTGTGACTATTTAGAGGCGGGAGTTCGTCGGTGTTGGAGGGTGATACTTGAGGATACTGGCGTGGGATTATCGCAAGGTAAGTATCCCTGGTTAATCTAGAACAATAAAGGACTTTTTTTCGTTGTCGTGGTTTTATTTCTTTTTTTAACTCTTTGTGGAAATGAGTAAGGGGTACTGTGTACCCCTATACTCATTTCTCCTGGGGAAGGGGCAGCCTCCAGGGATCCGCTTGTTAAAGGGGACCCCCGGATGGCACCATGAACCCCCCAGGACGTCAACGGCTCAACCTCCTCCTGGGGCACCGGAGGTGGGGAAGAGACACTTGTCCATGGATTGGACAAGGGCTCCGGGGGAGAGGGGAAGGCTTGGCCGTCCCTCTCCTCCAGAGCCCCCCCATACCATGGACCATGCGGGCTGGTATAGTTCAGGGTGCGAAGCCCCAGTTGTCCGGGACTCCGCATTCTGGCTATCCCAGCCTGTATGGGAGACAAGGGGTTATGGAGGCTCTGTAGGGGGGACCCCACGCTGCCTGTTTTCATGAAATGTATACAATATGTATACAGAACTCGGAATGCAGTAACCTGTACTGCAGCAGTGTCATTTTACACAGTGTAAAAACTATTTTTCCTATGAAACTTTGAAATTGATTTGCTCAAAAACTATAAGGTCTTTTCACAATTTTTTTTTACCATGTTCCTACTCATCTGCTTAACATACATGCCAAATTTGGTGATGATAGCATGTACGGGGGCTTCACAATTAACCACGGAAGTTGGTACCATTTAATTCAATAGATATGCACTCGGAACACGAAAATTTGGAACACGAAATTCGGTTTTCGCCTGCGGTACACCGAATTTCGGCGAAATTGGAATTCAGCTGTTCCGATCAGCCCTAAGTGTAAACAGAACTCAAAGGTTTCTGAGAAGAGCAGTTTGTCCAAATGATGGTGCTATCGTGACAGAAAAGTTAAAGGACCACTGATTTTGTTTTTAAAAAATCACAACTTATGATGTACATATCCCTATAGTAGTAAATATACACATATGCATTCAGGAACAGTCCATAAGAAGGAATAGGGGTGAACAGCTGCAGGAGGAACATAATTGTTGGATTTTATTAACAGATATTTCAGTTGTAAGTGAACTGTGTGTGTGCCTCAGCTGACAAATGAGTTTGTTGCTTCTCTGAGCATGGAATATATCAAGATCCAAAATGAAATGCTAAATACCGGAATTCACTTCCTTGTACTCTTCTGTAATCTGACTTGTTGCTCAGTTATAAAAAAAAAAAAAAAACATTAGCTTATAACTGATACAAAGCCAGTGAAACTATATGGGTCTAATGAAAGAAAAAAAACAGCCACTTCTTTCCTGTTCTTCACAAGGAGTGAATCTGTCTTCTGTTTACCTAGGGTAAACCCGGTGTGTCCTGGTCTGGCTAGCCATTACCAAAAAGCAGTTAATTAATGAGCTTAAAGAGACAGGAATTGCAGCCATGCATACTGATATACTGCTTTTCATATAGTGCCATTAAAAAATTAACTTTAAATTTGAGATGGTGGTCCTACAGATTCATCTGGCTGGCACTTGTCAATCCTTCCTAGCATGCTGAGTTGATGGGTAAGACTGCTCATTCCAGCCCCCAGCCTTTATCTGAGGGCTCTTCAAGCTGAGCTAAGGGTCTGAGGGGAGGATTCAGGGGGGGACACCATTTGTGTGCCTGAATGTGGAATTCCTTATCTCTGTAGCTGAGAACAGCTTGTTTTTCCAGTTCAGTGCATGCTGATAGAGCCTGGAAACAGTTACCTGTATGTTACTGAGCGGGAGAATGGGGGCATGAGGGAGGGGGGCACATTAATCAGCAGAGTGGGCCTGTGCCTCCCCTGACGCCAGTGTAGTATCGCTGCTGATCACAAGCTGAGGCACAACAACATGGTTTCAGTGCTCAGGGACTTATAAAAAAAAAAGTTGCACTCATAAGCCACTGATCTGAAAATGAGTTGTCACATACTTCAGTCATTTTTTTTTGGTCTACCTTGGAGGTAGGTTACATTCCTATACTCCATCTTATTGGTTTATTAGCCTTTTAAGTATTCTGTGTTATCTTATTGAGCATGTAGTAGTTTCAGTTTCTGATAGCACATCCCATAGTGGTTAGTTTGTATTTTTAAGGTCCACCCTTAGAAATTCTGCCTTTTGGTAGTGCAATCATGTAACTTCAGCCATCAAGTCAAATGGGTTTATGCCCTTTTCCATAGTTACCGACACAGTGGTTACCATAGTGGTTTCTTATCTTGGTAAATAAATATACACCTTACTTCTCAGTCTTATCCCCATTTTGTGTTTGGGAGGTTTCCAGTCAAGGCTGGATAAGAATGATCATTCCACGAGCCATTATTCCTAAAAGCCGTTGCTTGACATATTCTAAAACCACTGGCACTGTGAAAGATTTCGGTGTTAGGGATACAGGTAAAATGAGGATTTGGTTTCTTGGTTTTGTTTTTTTTTTCTCCTCTAGCACAATCCAAATATGGTGCACATGTGGGAAATATGTTATTTCTCTTACATTTTATATACCTTGTTGGAGTAAAATCACAAAGCTCTGTCTTCTTCACCCAGCTAGCATTGCCATTATTACAGCTGCCATGATCCTGCTGACCTACCGTAGCTCTATACAGTTAGCATTAAGTGGTGTATTTGTGTGTGATGTGTAGCAGAAGGGCATTTTTCTGAACATATTTTTCATTTAGGTCTGGTAAAGTGAGGTGAAGGGTTGGAGCTGAAGGTTGTGTATATTGTGTGCAGCTGCAGCACAGAATGAAGAACGGATAGTAAGCCAGCTACAACTTCCGCTGCAAGCTCAAACTAATATAGATCATGGGGGGGTTCTATAATGTAATTCAATTATTGGGATAGAAATTTGACTCTTCTTATATTGTTTTTAATATTAAATCTTTTTGGAATAAAATGTTTCCTCACACAAGGTACATACAGTGGTGTGAAAAACTATTTGCCCCCTTCCTTCCTGATTTCTTATTCTTTTGCATGTTTGTCACACTTAAATGTTTCTGCTCATCAAAAACCGTTAACTATTATTTACAGATAACATAATTGAACACAAAATGCAGTTTTAAATGATGGTTTTTATTATTTAGTGAGAAAAAAAACTCCAAATCTACATGGCCCTGTGTGAAAAAGAAATTGCCCCCCCTTGTTAAAAAATAACTTAACTGTGGTTTATCACACCTGAGTTCAATTTCTGTAGTCACCCCCAGGCCTGATTACTGCCACACCTGTTTCAATCAAGAAATCACTTAAATAGGAGCTATCTGACACAGAGAAGTAGACCAAAAGCACCTCAAAAGCTAGACATCGTGCCAAGGTCCAAAGAAATTCATGAACAAATGAGAACAAAAGTACTGTAATTGAGATCTATCAGTCTGGTAAAGGTTATAAAGCCATTTCTAAAGCTTTGGGACTCCAGCAAACCACAGTGAGAGCCATTATCCACAAATGGCAAAAACATGGAACAGTGATGAACCTTCCCAGGAGTGGCCGGCTGACCAAAATTACACCAAGAGCGCAAAGAAAACTCACCCGAGAGGCCACAAAAGACCCCAGGACAACATCTAAAGAACTGCAGGCCTCACTTGCCTCAATTAAGGTCAGTGTTCACGACTCCACCATAAGAAAGAGACTGGGCAAAAACGGCCTGCATGGCAGATATCCAAGGCGCAAACCACTTTTAAGCAAAAAGAACATTAAGGCTCGTCTCAATTTGCTAAAAAAACTTCTCAATGATTGCCAAGACTTTTGGGAAAATACCTTGTGGACCGACGAGACAAAAGTTGAACTTTTTGGAAGGTGCATGTCCCGTTACATCTGGCGTATAAGTAACACAGCATTTCAGCAAAAGAACATCATACCAACAGTAAAATATGGTGGTGGTAGTGTGATGGTCTGGGGTTGTTTTGCTGCTTCAGGACCTGGAAGGCTTGCTGTGCTAGATGGAACCATGAATTCTACTGTCTACCAAAAAATCCTGAAGGAGAATGTCCGGCCATCTGTTTGTCAATTCAAGCTGAAGCAATCTTGGGTGCTGCAGCAGGACAATGACCCAAAACACACCAGCAAATCCACCTCTGAATGGCTGAAGAAAAACAAAATGAAGACTTTGGAGTGGCCTAGTCAAAGTCCTGACCTGAATCCTATTGAGATGTTGTGGCATGACCTTAAAAAGGCGGTTCATGCTAGAAAACCCTCAAATAAAGCTGAATTACAACAATTCTGCAAAGATGAGTGGGCCAAAATTCCTCCAGAGCGCTGTAAAAGACTCGTTGCAAGTTATCGCAAACGCTTGATTGCAGTTATTGCTGCTAAGGGTGGCCCAATCAGTTATTAGGTTCAGGGGGCAATTTCTTTTTCACACAGGGCCATGTAGGTTTTGAGTTTTTTTTCTCACTAAATAATAAAAACCATCATTTAAAACTGCATTTTGTGTTCAATTATGTTATCTTTGACTAATAGGTAACGTTTTTTTGATGAGCAGAAACATTTAAGTGTGACAAACATGCAAAAGAATAAGAAATCAGGAAGGGGCAAATAGGTTTTCACACCACTGTATGTTTTGTAGAAATATGTAATCAATATGCAATATTGTGCTTTTACTTGTTTATCTATTGGTTGTCAAGCAGTTTGCTGTTGAAAACTGTCATTATGACATTACTTTTTTTGTAATGGACTTTCCCCTGTAATGGATTTTAATGCTTGGCTCATCTAGGAGACCCTGCCAAGGGCTTACAATCTAAAGCGGAGGGACACACTAGGTGAGGCTGCGGAATAGATCCAGGGCTGTGCAGTAAAGATCTAGTGATAAATCAAACCCTCATAGTTACCTGCTTGCTCACTTCACGAGCCAATTGGGTTCCTGAGACCCAGCTTCCCACAACATTTTCCATGTTCACTGATGTGATGGATGTGTGACTAGTGTGTCATGTGATACATGACTATTGTGCTCATGTCTGGACCAGGAAACATATTATGCACTGGTCCCATTGAACTGCTCTGGACCCTACTTACCCCTTTCACTTTTTTATTTAAGAGTTTATAGTCAAGTGGAATTAATGGTATTAATTTTATAATAGGTAGGAAGTAATCAGTGTTATGAGCTGATTCAGAATGTATATGGTTTGTATGGCTTTATTTAGGTGACTACATGCGAGTATAGGCAAAAAAAAAAATCCTTTTTAGTACAGTATTTAATGTAATCTGAACTTCATTGCTGCTATTTGCTGTTTTCTTGGTTTCCCTCTTCAGGTAAAGGAAGATGGGTTGCTGAGCAGAGTTGCAGCTTGTGGTCTGTTGCTATGGTCTGGTGGGCAGTAAAAGAGCAGGGTTTCTGTGACCCAATGAGTGATGTGGGTGCATTTATATATTTGTGTGTATTGTGTTACCTCAGAATTATTTGAAAGAGCTTTCTGGCATTCACCACACCCTCTCTATATCGCTGGCTTGTATTTTATTGGGAACATAGATCACTCAGTGGGTGGATTTTGTTTTTTATTTAGGGTAATATCGCCCCTAGCTTGGGTGGACTTTAAAATTTGATAAATTGATATTCACATTTATTATTGTTATTAAATATTGCGTTTAATTCCAAACATTTTGTTATGTGTGTGCGTGTGTGTGTGTGTGTGTGTGCGCGCATGCGTGTGTGTGTGTGTCTGTGTGTGTGTGTGGGGGGGGGGGGGGGGGGTGTGGGGGTGTGTCTGTCTGTGTGTGTGTGTGTGTGTGTGTATATGTGTGTGTGTGTGTGTGTGTGTATATATATGTGTGTGTGTGTGTGTGTGTGTGTGTGTGTGTGTGTGTGTGTGTGTGTCTGTGTGTGTGTGTGTGTGTGTGTGTGTGCCTGTGTAGTCCTATGAGTAAAATGGTGTAATAGGAAACATGACAGCTACATTTTTTCTATTGTTAGTCACGCGTCCTGTCGTCTCTACTCCTATTATTGTGTCCGTCCTGTTTAGACAGGTGTTGTCCCGCTGTATCATTGGAGATTACAGGAATTTCTACCTTGAATTCAGTTATGTCAATGACACTGTATTTTTAAATGTTATGTAATTAATAGCATGTAAAAAAAATTCCATTTCTGGCAGGTGCCAGGCACAATGTGGTACACTCCAATCTAAGTAGGAACAAATGACATACTGAGTGTAAGGTGGGGTGCAGAATAGCTGTCCCAGTGGACAAGGTGGGTATGAGGCCTAGTATAACAGTCCAAGTTTTGAAATGTAATTAATTGTATTTTTTTATATTACTACAACTACTGGCATGCAAAGGTGGAATGCTTGGTGAGCCAATCAACCACCTCTTCTGCATCCTGGGAAATGATCGCTTTCTTCTCTAGAAAATCACATACGCCATGGCCACAGGACACCACCACGACCCCTAGTACCTCTTATGTCTTAAGTACCTAGTACCTCAGAGGAACAGTAGAATGAGAAAAGGCAGCCCCAGCAGGTGAGGCCATAAAAATTGTCCAATTACCTGCTGAATAAATATCTGATTTTCAGTCTCTATATAACACAGAGGCCATAAAATTGGCAATTACCTAAAATGTTTACATTTCAAAGTGGAACAAAAAGAGGCTTGCTTGCGTTTTGAGTGTTTCTTTCCTTAAAGGGACACTACAGCAAAAAAACCTGTAAAACTTAAAATATGTGCAAACATATACAAATAAGAAGTACATTTTTTTCCAGAGTAAAATGAGCCATAAATTACTTTTTTCCCTATGTTGCGGTCACTTACAGTAGGTTGTAGAAATCTGACAGGAGTGACAGGTTTTGGACTAAACCATCTCTTTATAGGGGATTCTCATGTATATATTTTTTTTCAAAAGCACTTGGTGAATGGCAGTTGCTCTGTTCAACTGCCAACAAACTGTGTAGGGAGCAGGGAAGCTTTTCTCGAGATTGATATACTATATTTCTGCCATCTCTGCAGCTCCTGAGTCTATTTCTTAAAGTGAATGTTTACCAAGTTAAAAATAAAAAAGTCAGATACTCGCCTAAGGAGAGGGAAGGCTCGGTCCTAATGAGCCTTCCCTCTCCTCTCCTGGTGCCCGGTCCCGCGCAGGATCCCCCGTGGCAGTATTCGACCAGTTCAGTCAAATACTGCCACTTCCGCATGCCGAAGGGAGCTTTCGGAAGCCTTCGGGAGCACTCGGGCTCCCGAAGACGGGCCGTTCCATACTACGCATGCACGAGCGCCCTCTATGACGCACTCGCGCGTGCGTAGTATGGAGCGGCCCGTCTTCGAAAGCCCGAGTGCTCCCGAAGACCTCCGAAGTCCCTGCGGCGGCGGATGCGTACGGGGGAGCCAGCGCAGCACCGAGGGCACCGGGAGAGGAGAGGCAAGGCTCATTAGGACTGAGCCTTCCCTCTCCTTAGGTGAGTATCTGACTTTTTTATTTTTAAAATGGTAAACACTGGCTTTAAAGACAGGAGGGTAGTTATATATGTATAATGTGGTAGGGTCATTCATCAGATATATACCCAAGTGCTTATAATATTTATCCTGATGTTTAATACGTAAAGAAGCTGCCAAGGTAGCAGCCTGTTGGGTGAATGCCTGTAATGTTTGAGTGAGTGACCAGCCAAGGAGTATTTGTCAGAAATGTCTCTAACACTTCACTGACTGATATGACACCAAGTCTGATATGACACAAAGTAACACACAGTACAGTAAAGTTTGTGTAATATTGTATGCTAATCAATAATCAGTGAGAACAAAAAAGTATGGTATACTGTAATTGAAATTAGACATTTTTTTTTTACCGCAAAATGGCTTTCTGATATGACACAAAGTGACACGGGTGACGCTGTATAGGGGTCTGTGACAATCAGACACTCATGTACAGTGACAGAGGTGACGCAGCCAGCCACACACTACACTGTATAAACTGTATATAGGTTTTGTGTTGATACAAAACACACCACAATGCAAAAATGCCAGTACATAACACATCAGGTTTAATGTCAAAAATTACTATTGTGATCGGAATGAGCCCTCAAAAAGACTATTGGAGTGTCACTAGCTGGTGTACTACAAGGAGCACAGCACCTAAGAACTAATAAGCAACTACACAGCACAATATATAGCCTATCTAGTCATATGAGTGCTGAAAAGGAGTTTTGGAGGTCCCTAGCTGGTGCTCCAGGAATGGCAGAGCAGCTACACAGCATAATACTGTATATGCAATACAGCTTATTTAACACTGCTCCTGTATCAGCAGCAGCTCATCTCCCTACGCTGACTAAGGCAGACTGTAAAATGGCAAACGGGGTTGTGCCTTTTATAGGAAGGGAGTGGCCCGGTTGGTAATCTGGTCGGATTGGAAGGGCTGGTTCTAGCTACAATGGGGCCCTGGGGCAAAAGTAACTTAGGGGCCCCCCTAATGCCTTCCTTCAAACCAATTCACCCCCAGAGCCTCGAGCTGGCTTTCAGACCTGATCCTACCCCCCCCCCCCCCCGACACAATATCAACAATATCATCAGCGTATATCTTATGTCTCCCTAAAAAGCATTTTTGGGGTTCCCATTATTCACCACCTCCTTTTCCTATACAGAGTAAACACACAGCATCCCTGCTGTCATGGGTCAACAAAGCTGGAGGGGAACTTTGGGGGCCCCCACAGGCTCTGGGGCCCTGGGGCAATTCCCCCCTTTGCCTCTATGGAAGCGCCGGCCCTGTGGATTGGCTCCTGTCCTACCTGACGTCAGGGTGAAGGGTCAAAGAATGGCCCTATGGGAAAGTATAGGGCACCAACGGTGCATACTGTTCGCCGCTAAGGCGAGCTGGTGAATGGCTGATGTCCACCGGGAGCGATTCGCCTGGTGAATGGTTCTGCCACCTCTGGTCGACAGCATAGATTTTAATATAAAATACAGAAAAGTCCCCGGTATCTGGTACCGGCGGGGATCGCCCAATGCCAGATGCATGTGCTTGCCGGTTGCTTGAGGATCCGGCTAAATAGCACAAACCTCCCCCCTGAAATACTTACCGAAGCTGCAGCAATGTCTGTCAGTCTCCCTCTATCTCCCCACAGGCTCTGAGTGGCTTTCCCAGCTTCCCCAGTGCATGGAAGCTGGAGTGTCAGTTGACCTGCATTGGGTCTTGTGACAATCCGGCTTCAGTACACAGATGCAAGAAGCTGATTAGAGCCTGCGGGGAGATAGAGGGAGACTGCTAGCCATCGCTGGAGGCTCGGTAAGTATTTCACAGCCTGCCAGCACCCACAGAAAGCCCCAGAAAGAGGTCCCCGATATCCCTCAGGCATGCCGGTTAGTTGAGATTTCCAGTTGCCTGAATTCCGGATAACAGGGACTTTGCTGTACTTGGAATACACAAAATTTAGTATTGGATTAATCAGAAATGTTAAATTCTGATTAATTCGGAATTCGGCAATACCAACTTTCTTTGTCTCACTCTTTTCATTGCCACAAAAATATTCTCAAAGAGAATTCTGTTTTTATTTTTACAACTAAACACTAAAGCTGGCCATACACTGACCCGATTTGCGGCCATTTCGACAGCAGATTCGATCACTGGGATCGAATCTGCTGCCAATCGTTCGCGCTAAACGCACCCGCCGATCCGATTTCCTCCCGAAATCGGATCGGTCCGTCAATCGCACCGTGCGGAAAAATACCGTCGATCGCCTGCGGGTAGGGAGCGTGTCGCTAGCGGCGGCCGATCCGATCAGGTATACATTACCTGATGCTGGCTCCCGGGCATCTTCTCCGCGCTGCACCGCTCTGTTCCTGCTTCCATCCCAGGGTACATTAACTTCCTGTGTCACTGCAGCCCAGGGACCGCCTAACGCCAATTGTCGTCAGGTCCTGGGGCCAGCTACTGCAGGAGATCGCGCACAGGCTGCAAGTGCATCTCCTGCTTGAGGGGCGGAGCTCCACCCTGCCTTCAGTCTCCGAACGGCGTTTGTAACATATACAGGAGCTCTGATTCTATTAATACATGGAAACATGCTATTTCCTGCAGCTCATGAGTTAACCAGCAGTTGGCTCTAAAGTTCAGAGATGAAGACTTGAGATTAGTGTACTGGTGGCAGAGTCCCATACTAAATTATCTAATGACAGAGATATTCACTCTATTCAGTGTCAATGGGCCCATTGTTCGTTCACTGTAAATGAAGCAAGGAGCAATTAACTCTCACTTTACCTGCAGTGACATTATGGATATGCAGAACATGTTATTCAAACTACACTACGATTTCATCCTTATTCACTGCACGCAAAATATGGATACAAAAGGCAGTGTGTGTACCAGATTAAACACGTGTAAAATTAAGTTTAAGCGCCGTCCTGTAATGTTAAACAGCCATCTATAAATTCTTACAGCTTTTTTGCATAATTTGACATTTAACACAAATAACTTGTTACGTTTCTATGTTGACAGGTGAAATATATAGGTTCAGCATTTACACCAAATCCTGATAGAATGTAATGTATGTGTAAAATTATGAGCTCAGGAAAGCAGAACCATTGTGTCAAGATACTTCACGTGAAGTAGTTGCTTAGCTTGCGTCTCACCAGTAATGCAGAGTTAGTTAAGGCTTTATAAATAATGGATACATTTACTAAGGTTTTGCTTCAATGGCAGGAATGCAAACTGTTGTCTTACATGCTTTTTCTCTAATTAAAGGCTAAATTCCCCAATCTGATATATTCTATAAGACCAGTAGGCATAGTGTGGTGCTGTTCAGTGAAATTGTTATAGTTGCTACAGTGAAAGCCCCCTGCCAAGTCCCTGAGAGATACAGGAGGATATTAAGATATAAGAATTTGGCATATTATTCAACCTGCAGGCATCTGTTCAAAACTGTCAATTTTTGATTTGCTTAGCTGTTAAGGCCTTAGCAAATTTGAATTGCTTCCTACGATGATTCTACCAGGCTAATCTGCAGATAATCTCTGAATCTATGGAATAAAAATGACTTCCTTGTCTCAGTGACATCCATGATATCAAGCAAGGAAAGCAATCGTGTACAGTGAATGCAAGTGTGCATATACAGTTTTTCCATATTGTTCTAAAAGGGCTTTTTGCACCTCAATAAACATGCTGTACAGACAGGCAGTAACATCCCCAATTGTCTCAAAACTAGATAGGAAGCTCTGACCAGAACAGAGCTTTGAGAAGTCAGTCAGAGACTTTGGGATTTCCGCAACCTGTAAAGTACAAATATAGGAAAGAGAAATATACATGTATTTTTTATATTGTGGTAAGGGGTTAATCTGTGTTAGTTTTTCATTGCTTTACCGTGTGCCCCTTCAGGGAGAATATTTTTCACTTCCTGTCAAGACATTTCAAAGCCACAAAGCTTCATAGAGGTCTCAGGGACAGGAAGTAAATTTGTGCTTTGTTTAACAAGCTTGATACTAACCTATTTTATTAATTTTGCCATGAAAGCTGTTGAGCTGCTTCTTTAATCCATGCCAGCACTGTATTTCATTACTCAAATTTAAAGTGTTAAAAAAGTAATTGAAAAAATTAAACGGAAACTAGTTGGAATGTTACTTCAGTTGAAAGGGGGTGGGGAGGTGCAAATAAATACCCACCAAGCTCTCAATGTATTTCAAACATAGAAAAAACTGATGATTTACTAGGATTGCTAAAGTTGAAAGTGAAAATACGATCTCGGTGAGGTAGACCCATCTGGAAAACATTTTAGATCTATCCACATACATACAAACAGACTGAAAAAAACTGCTTTTTCCCATCTGCCATAAACTTGATAAACTCTAAATCCTCTCTGAAATAATTAACATTGTGTACAAATTGTTTAAATATTTGAAATACCTGGTATACTTGTATAATTCCTCTAGTTCTACCTTTGTTACTATCACTAAGTTCCCTGTATGCACCGTGGGGCTGTCATGAAAAGTTATTTCATTTTGTTACACAATGACAATAAAGTGCTTGAATCTTGAAAAGAAATAATAAAATGACTAGTAACTTGTTTGTTATATTGATACAGTAGTTTGTTACTGCTTTTGGTATTAATGATAATTTGAATTGCTCAACTGTTGCTATCTAAAGATGCACCAAAATGTAAGACATTCTCAAACGATGTTTGATCATTTTTTTGATTGACTATTGATCAGCAAGGCCCATTCTTTTAATAACTGTGACGTCAGGTATGCAGTAAGGGGCTCCAAGAGTGAGAGCAGTAGGCAATACATGACTGTATAACTTTGCAATTCATTTTACAGGAAGGCTTCAAACTAATGAGATGGTGAACACCCCGAATCCCAACTCTTCACCCTGGGCACAGTTGGCTCCTGGCTGTCAGCGCATCCTTTGGAGACTTTAGCCTAGAGACACCAATACTGGACAGGTGCCTATTTCCAGGGGTGCAAATACATCATTGCTAAGTCCATACATACATTCCAGTAAAACTGCAAGCAACTCCCTCTTCAATGTCTCTGCCACCTAGAGCTGTGTCTCAATGAGTTCTCTTTAGTCAGGCATCATTTCCCTTCTACCTTCTTTGTCAATCTTTTCCCTGTCAGTTATATTGTCTTTGTGTGGGTGGAAAGTGAGCGGGGAGGTGTTTAATTAGTTGGGAGTAGTCTAGATTAAGGTATTTTAAAATGTTTTGTATGTGAATGTCAAGCTTTACATGACAACTTTAAAGAATATCTGTCTCTGTAAAAACAGAAAATGTTGATGGGTCATTCTGAGCAACTGTTACTCTTTTACAGCTAAACACAATGTAAAAAGGTGTACCAATATGTGGTACCACTCATCAGCTTACGTGACCCTCCTACCTGTACTAGGTGTATCAGCTCTTATCTAAGCTACCTAGCCATTGTGTGCTATCCTCAATTTGCACTGTCTGCTGTGTTCACACCATAACTCCTCGTGTCTGTTGTAAAAACCTCACTATGAGTTCTCCCCACTCTACTTATCTGTCCTACCACCACACGCTGTGACCTTCAGTCTACCCTACCATCTTCAGTGTATCCTGCAATCTTGCAGCCTTTTGGCTCTCCTCCTATTACTCTGATGACAGTTTAAAGGTTTTCCATCTCCACACACACTCCCCCTCTTGATCCCTGCTAGTAATGGTGCCTCAAGGTTCAGTTCTTGATCTACTTCTTGTATTAACCTATACCTCAGGTCTAGGACTACTCATCCTTTAGCTTCAGTTCAGGGGCATAACTAGACTTAACAGGGCCACCCTACAAAAATATTAGCATGGGGCCCCCTTGGTCTTCAAACCCCAAGAGGTTTACATGATTGGGAGCCAGCGAATAGCAGCAGAGAGTGTTCTGCTGTAAAGCAGCATCTAGAAGCAGGAAAAAATTACAGATGCTTCCACTACTTGCTACTCTGCATGGTGGGAGGAAGTGGCGGGGGTGGTTTTTGTGAGCGAATGGGAGTTTTTGCTTATTGGCTGCAATTGTGGCTCGGGAAAGGGAGGAAGAGGGGCCCCCAAAGCCTCTGGGGCCCCCCTGCAATGGCAGGGGTCGCAAGGGTGATTGCTACGCCCATGGTTCAGTTATTACCTTTCTGCTGATGATACCCAAATCTTCTTTCATATCATTATTCCATCATTTACATGGTCTTCCTATTTCATCAGCCTTACATACAATAACTTCCTACTGTCACTGCCGAGGCATTGATTCAATCACTCATAAACACCCATGTGCACGCACAAAATGTTGACACGTACTATTTTATAGTTACTTATGATGTTGTGTGTACATATATAGATACCATCCTTGACTTCAGATTCACTTTTAGACAGTACGTTTTTGTGCCTATAGGATTCCAAGATATGAATCCACCTCTGGTAGCACCTGATTTTGAAACAGGACTGCTAGCAACCCTGCTCTAAACTTAAATAAGGATGAGATGAAGAAGGCTCAGTGGGGGATGATGGCAATAGCAAGGGGAGCAGAAGCATCATTTCTCTTACTGCCTCTGGAGAGAATTTGTGGATATTCATGTAAGCAAGCACAAAAAGAATGCTAATCCACAATGAGTATGCCGATGTATTCAGTCGGAAAAGTGAAAACTTTTGTATTTACAAGTGAGAAGTTATTCCCTTCTGTAAGAATTTGCCGAAGAAATTTGTAAATGTGGAGTTTTGATCTTAATTGCGTTGTTCCTCATGCTGTATTTGGATGAGAATGCAGAATTAAGTCTAGAGAGAGTTAATATAAAGCAATCTAGCAGTGTATAAAACCTCTCTGAAGGTCATTTGATCTGGATTTCCTGTGCTTCCCTGTCTGGCACAGAGATGGAATGAGCTGTTGACTGCCTGCAGCAGCACTGTGGGCTCCTCTTACAGATATCTACCTGAGAGCATCCAAACAGCATTTAGCATAAAAGTCATTTGAGCTCTGGCCCCCTGTCTGCAACTCACTTATTTACTGGTAGCTGATAACTTTCTGGGACATAGGAGGAACCCGCCAGCTTTACAGAGATAGCTGTTTGAGGTGAATAACATTTAACCCCCTCCGTTGGAAATAATTGGTTTATTTATGATATTCGTAGGCACTAGATACCAGTGGAATTGTGCATGGAAACAAATACAGAGACCATGGAGAAATGTTCTCACCTTACAGATTTAATACTGTGTGACAATTCTTGACTCTGCCTCAGTACAAAATGTTATCGCTTTTATTAATGATATTACCGTGGCACTGAAACTGTGATTCCAACCACAACCTTTTTGTTTTAGATGGTTAAAACTTTTTTTTTGATTTTTTATTTTTATTGGTGGCATTTCCTTTAAAGGGAAGGTTTAGGGACTAGCTAAAAAAAATAAAAATCCATTTCCACTTACCTGGGGCTTCCTCCAGCCCGTGGCAGGCAGGAGGTGCCCTCGGCGCCGCTCCGCAGGCTCCCGGTGGTCTCCGGTGGCCGACCCGACCTGGCCAGGCCGGCGGCCAGGTCGGGCCTCTTCTGCGCTCCATGGTGCGTTCCACGCCGGCGCGCTGACGTCATCGGACGTCCTCCGGGCTGTACTGCGCAGGCTCAGTAGTTCTGCCACGGGCTGGAGGAAGCCCCAGGTAAGTGGAAATGGATTTTTATTTTTTTTAGCTAGTCCCTGAACCTTCCCTTTAACCTCTTCATCATCTGGTCCATTGATATGTGCCGTGGATTCCCACCAATTGAGACAGAAATAAAATAATTATTGACTTATGAAGTGGGAAAGGTCAGAGCATCTGCCAAAATTTTAATAATATCTGTGTCCGTGTTGCAAATATTGGTGTAACGATTGTATAATGTATTGGTGTAGCGACACAGACGTCTGATTATTGTGTGATCTGCAGTATCACCAATAATGCAAGTATAGAAGGCAGAGATAATAGTGTTTGGTGCAACAGTAAAGAGTAGATCTCACCAGAGGGGATGGAGAGAGCTACCAGTAGAATGGCAGATAAGTTTGACTAAACCTCACCAGAGGAGCTGGTGGGTACTATCTGTAAATAATCTGTGCTAGGCCCCACCAGAGGAGCTGGAAGGTACTAGCCAAAATAGTAGCTGATTAGCTAGGGGCCCACACCAGAGGAGCTGGTGAATGCTATCAGCAACAGTAACAAGATAGTTTAACTAGACCTCACCAGAGGAGCTGGTGGGTACTATCAGCACACCTCTCCAGTGACAAGGGCTCACTGGAGAGTAGAAGGGTCAGACAGGCAAGGTTCAGCAACAGAGAGGCAGGTACAGCACAAAATCAAAAGGCAAGAGGATAGTAATGGTTCAGGCAGAGGTTCGGCAACTAGATCAGATGGGCAGAAGTACAGAAACGTTGAGTAGAAGCAGAGTCAGAGATAGGCCAGAGTCGTACACAGAATATCAATAATACAATAAAGCAATAATCCTAGTCTTGTGTGAAATCCCTGGTTTCCTCCCAGATCAAAGCACACCGGAACTAGTCTAAGGTCTGAGCGCTAACACTGACGTATTCGCAACAGCAGACAGTTTAAAAGTGAGCGGAGAAAGCTTATGAAGCAGCGAGGAGAGCCCACAGTTACGCCCCTGCCAATCAGCCAATCCAGGCGCTGTGAAGCTCTCCTGACGTCAGCCGACCGGCAGGTCAGCTGACGCGCCTTCCTCCAGCATAAAGGTCCTGTCTCCGCGAGCGCTCGCGAGAGACAGCGACCCTATGAGCAACTGACAGTCCCATCCCTGGCGTGCTAGACGCCAGCAGAACAGATGAGGCTTCAGAACCGAGAACAAAGGGGGCTGCAGAGATATCCTGCGTACCTGCAGCCGCCATCACAGGGGATGTTACAATACCCCCCCCCCCCCTCTAGCTGTGGACTCCGGACACAATCTATCCGGTCTGCGAAAGTCTTCCTTGAGATCTTCTGCATCAGAGATCACAGGGAGGGTAAGCTCAGTAAGGGGTGCCACCACAGAAGAGAACCCCTTTATAAACCTTCTGTAATAGTTGGCGAAGCCAAGAAATCGCTGGAGGGCCTTCAATCCCAAAGGCTGAGGCCACTCCAGTACAGCAGAGACTTTTTTGGGGTCCATAGACAACCCTGCGGTGGAGATCACATACCCCAAAAAAGGAACTTCCGAAACCTCAAAGAGGCATTTTTCAATTTTGGCGTACAGGGAATTCTGTCGTAGCTTTCTCAAAACATACTTCACATGTTCCCTGTGCTTAGCCAAGGTAGGTGAAAAGATGAGGATGTCGTCTAAATAGACAAGGACAAAACGTCCCAGAACTTCCCTGAAAACTTAATTAATCAGATTTTGGAAGACGGCGGGTGCGTTGCACAACCCGAAGGGCATAACGAGATATTCGTAGTGCCCATCGGGCGTGTTAAACGCTGTCTTCCACTCATCACCCTCTCTTATGCCTACCAGGTTGTATGCCCCCCTAAGATCAAGCGTGGTAAAGACACTAGCATCAGTAATCTGAAAGAATAAATTGTTGATCAGGGGAAGAGGATAAAGATTTTTTGCAGTAATCTTGTTCAAACCCCTGTAATCGATACATGGCCTAAGACCACCGTCCTTTTTTTTTTCACAAAAAAGAAGCCTGCCCCGGCCGGGGACCTGGAAGGACGAATGAACACTTTAGCCAAATTGTCCGTGATATATTCTTTCATGGCAAGTTTTTCAGGCCCAGAAAGATTATACAGATGGCCTCTAGGTGGCATACAACCTGATCGCAACTCAATAGCGCAGTCAAAACTACGATGGGGTGGAAGTTTGTCTGCTGCTCTGGGACAGAAGACATCGGCAAAATCTGAGTATTGAGTAGGTAGTCCCTCTACATGGACTTTGGTAGCACATACCGTGACTTTCTCCAAACAATGATGATTGCAAAAGGAGGACCAACTTAAGAGTTGTCTGGAACTCCAGTCAATCTGAGGGGAGTATTTCTGAAGCCACGGCATACCAAAGATCACAGTGGAGGTAGCCATCTTGAGAACCAGGAACTGCATCTGTTCTCTATGTAGAACCCCAACCTGACACATCAATTCTGGGGTTAATGCAAGAGGCCGTTTTCCCTGCTGTGGCGAATCGTCCACTGCATTAACGAGCTGATGCCCTAGTGATGTGTAATATGTTGGCGCTATATAAATCTAATGAATAATAATAATAATAGTGATTGTAGAGGAAGACCGAGCCTAACAGCGAAATCATAGTCCATAAAATTAGCCGCCGAGCCCGAGTCTATGAAAGCCTGTGTAGCTCGGACTTGATTTCCCCAAATAATAGTACATGGAAGGAGTAGTCTATTATCCTTTACTGGTATAGCTGAATCGCCTAAGGTGGTACCCCCCACCACCAGAGAGCGATATCAATTATCCGTCTCCTTGGGACCATCTTGGACTATATGTCTAGTTTCAAGATCCTGTGGATGAGATTTTAGAAAAGATCTCCTGTCTCTCTTAAGCTCAGGAAGACTGAGTTGCTTGGTTAGTACTGAGTCACCCTGAGAACGAGAACGGATCACAGAAGATTTCTTAATGATTTTCCCCCGAGTCTGCTTTTGATGTCGAACTCGACGGTCAACCTTAATAGCCAAAGATATCACTTCTTCAATGGAGCGAGGTTCGGGAGGACTTAACATCAAATCAGCCACTGCATCAGACAACCCTGATAATGTTGCCCCCATCTGGCCGTCACCGCCCACCTTATAAATTCCGCAGCATAAATCTCCACAGTGTTATGGCCTTGTTTGAGGATCTTAAGTCTCCTCTCTGACGTGATTGCTATTTCAGGATCATCGTATATAAGTGCCATAGCTTCAAAAAAATCTAAAACAGATGCCAGAGCCTCATGGTTATAGGGCAGACTGTATGCCCATGTCTGTGAATCCTCTGATAATAAAGTCTTTACTAAAATGATCCTCTGCCTCTCAGATCCTGATGCCGTAGGACATAGCTCAAAATATGAAAGGCACCAATCTTTAAAATTCCGAAAGTTGGCCCTATGCCCAGAAAACTTCTCAGGGAGAGGCAACCTGGGCTCCAGAACCAGAGGGGATGACACTGGAGCAGTAGATGTTCGAATGTTTTGCATAACCTCAGATAGTTGGCAAATCTGAGTCTGCTGGGTGTTAACCGTAAAAGATAGTTGGTTAACAGCCGTGATCAACAATTCAACATGACTGGCCAGTGTATCCATAGACATTCTTTTGGTCTGCTGTTCTGTAACGATTGTATAATGTATTGGTGTAGCGACACAGACATCTGATTATTGTGTGATCTGCAGAATCACCAATAATGCAGACTCTATACCTGATTATGTGGTGATCTGCAGTATCACCAATAATGCAAGTATAGAAGGCAGAGATAATAGTGTTTGGTGCAACAGTAGAGAGTAGATCTCCCCAGAGGGGCTGGAGAGAGCTACCAGTAGAATGACAGATAAGTTTGACTAAACCTTACCAGAGGAGCTGGTGGGTACTATCTGTAAATAATCTGTGCTAGGCCCCACAAGAGGAGCTGGAAGGTACTAGCCAAAATAGTAGCTGATTAGCTAGAAGCCCACACCAGAGGAGCTGGTGAATGCTATCACCAACAGTAACAAGATAGTTTAACTAGACCTCACCAGAGGAGCTGGTGGGTACTATCAGCACACCTCTCCAGTGACAAGGGCTCACTGGAGAGTAGAAGGGTCAGACAGGCAAGGTTCAGCAACAGAGAGGCAGGTACAGTACAAAATCAAAAGGCAAGAGGATAGTAATGATTCAGGCAGAGGTTCGGCAACTAGATCAGATGTGCAGAAGTACAGAAACGTTGAGCAGAAGCAGAGTCAGAGATAGGCCAGAGTCGTACACAGAATATCAATAATACAATAAAGCAATAATCCTAGTCTTGTGTGAAATCCCTGGTTTCCTCCTAGATCAAAGCACACCGGAACTAGTCTAAGGTCTGAGTGCTAACACTGACGTATTCGCAACAGCAGACAGTTTGAAAGTGAGCGGAGAAAGCTTATGAAGCAGTAAGGAGAGCCCACAGTCACGCCCCTGCCAATCAGCCAATCCGGGCGTTGTGAGTCTCTCCTGGCGTCAGCCGACCGGCAGGTCGGCTGACGCACCTTCCTCCAGCATAAAGGTCCTGTCTCCGCGCGCGCCAGCGAGAGACAGCGACCCTATGAGCAACTGACAGTCCCGTCCCTGGCGTGCTAGACGCCAGCGGAATGGATGAGGCTTCAGAACCGAGAACAAAGGCGACTGCAGAGATATCCTGCGTACCTGCAGCCGCCATCACAGGGGATGTTACAAATGGAAGCAGAAATTTGGTCGCATGTGGCTAATGGGCAGTTTGGGCACCACTATTGACACTAATAGAAATAATGGCTACCGGGTGCCGAAAGCAGAAATTTGGACACCTAATAAATAGCGGGAGCTGGGTCCACCCCACCAAAAAAATATGTATTGTAATTTATCATTTAGAAATGTATCATTTTTAAAAATGTATCATTTTTTTAAAAATGTAGCCTTCTTGAAATTCAGGGGTTTTACATTTTTCAGTTATTTGCGGCAGAGGTCGGGACAGGACACTTAGGCCCCGTTTACACTTAATCAGTTGGTGTGCGTTAGTTAGATTTCAGTTAAAACGTGTTAAGTGTGAAAGGTGCCATAGGAAAACATGGGCATTACTTTGAAAATAAGTTTTCTTTCAGTTATAACTGAGAGCAACTGAATAAGTGTAAAAGGGGCCTTAAAGAGGAACTCCAGTGAAAATAATGTAATAAAAAAAGTGCTTCATTTTTACAATAATGAATATATAAAAGATTTAGTCAGTGTTTGCCCATTGTAAAAGCTTTCCTCTCCCCGATTTACATTCTGACATTTATCACCTGGTGACATTTTTACTGCTGGCAGGTGATGTCAGTGGAAGTAGCTGCTGCTTGCTTTTTTGGCAGTTGGAAACAGCTGTAAACCACTATTTCTCACAATGCAACAACGAGGTTCACAGACAGGAAATTGCCAGGACCATGGACCTCACAGTTTCCTGTGGGAGGGGTTTCACCACAATATCAGCCATACAGAGCCCCCTGATGATCCGTTTGTGAAAAGGAATAGATTTCTCATGTAAAAAAGGAGTATCAGCTACTGATTGGGATGAAGTTTAATTCTTGGTCACTGTTTCTCTTTAAGGTTAGGCTTCAGTAAGGAAGGGGGGTTAAGTTTAGGTGTCAGTTTAGGAGGGAGGAGGGTTCTGTGTGAGAATAGGGTTATGTTTAGCTGTAGTAAAATGCCGGTAACATTTACCAATTGTGACGATTGGTGTCAGCAAGCACAGACTTTCTGATTATTGGTGATCTTCAGTATCCCCAATAATACAGATGCTATACCTGATTATGTGGTGATCTGCAGAATCACCAATAATGCAAGTATTGCGTGACTCGGAACAATCGGATGCAAGAAGATGCTTGGTGCAATAGAGTATCTCTATAGGACACAGAAATACAACCTCCAGCAAGCTGGAACAGCAGACAACAATGATATACAGTATGAATTCACAAGTATTGTGGAAAAGTCCACCACACAGTAATTCCTCAGAGGTGTGGTTACCTCTGAATGGGAACCCCGTGTGTGAGATCCTCCAAAGGACGTAATGGAGGAGTCTCAGCCTCTAGCAGCAAGGGCTTGCTAGAGGCGGTCGTCTCAAGAGGCAAGCCTCTGATAGAACCCTACAGTGGGAGACGTTCCACTGAAGGGAGAAAGGTCAGATAAAATGAGGTTCGGCAACAGATCAGGCAGCAACAGTACAGAAACTTGAGACAAGAGAATAGTGGGAAACCAAGCCAATAGTCGATAACGGTACGGGCTGGCGAAGTACAGAATCAGGAAGCAGAAGAATAGTCAAGACAGGCACAGAATTATACAGGTAAATCGAGACAGTATAATATGTGTATATATTGGCGATAAACCAATATATAACACAATACCAGAGACTAGGCTGACTAGGTCTGAGTGCTGACACAGGGTATCACAAACACAGACGAAGTGTGACTAAAAAGCACTTCCTTATATACTGCCTGGGAGAGAAGTCTCCACCCCAGGCAGCAACCAATCAGAGCAGGCTAAAATTTGAGCTGACCTCCAGGTCAGCTGACACGCTTTCTAGGAGTATAAAGGCGTGTCTGGCGTGCGTGCGCACCCCCTAGAGGCAAGATGGCAGAGCCCTGGTGAGCAGCATGCTGGTGAGTTTGGAGCAGAGTGCTCGGACGGGTTTACGCAGCGGATGCGGACGACTTGCCGGACTGGATGCGACCATTTTTCCGCAATCCATCCGGCGTTGCGGATTTTTCGTTACACCAATATTTTACTTTTAGAATTACCACTGTAAATAGTAGAATATCAGTAAATCTCACCGATATTCTACCCCCGGGCACACACATTTCCTCGTGCCTCGTTTTTGAGTGTGTCAAATATTCTCCTCACTTCCTGTCCTAAATAAAGTTTTACCAGAATGTGCACAAACAGCAGCAAAGCCTTTCTTATACCTGGACACAAAGAGACAGATGCATGCATTGGTTCTGAGGTAAAAGAATAAGTGCACTTATAACATAAATGTGCCAGGCCAGCTTCAAATCCCACCCCTTACAATAATGCAATTATTCCATTAAGGATTTTTGCTCTCTGAAGAAATCTGAGAAGCCACATTTTCCTATTTAAGGGAAGCCTGTATTTGTACACTACTGTTCTCCAGCACCGCTGTGGTCTGCCTGATGGTTCTCCTACCTGTTCAGACAATGACTTCCAGCCTTAATGGCTGTGTGTTACAGGATTTCTCACACATTCTAATCTGTTACCTGTACATCAGGGAGTTGATTGATGATCCTTTAAAAAATATCTGAGGTTAATAACAAGTGTCATATGTAGCATGGCCTTGCCTTTTGTGTTCAACAGTTGTCCAAAGAGAACCCCAGATAGCCAGGTAGATTCATCTCTCTCTCTCTCTCTCTCTCTCTCTCGTAGGGATGGTCACCGCTTTCCGTGGAATTGTATTTTTGCGCATAAATGGATTGAGCATAAATGGTACATGCTAGGCTGGCTTCAGCATGTAGTGTTGGTGGTGGCAAGGCCATGCCTGGCTACATATCCTTAAGCAGTGGCTGGATGGTGTAATAGTTAAGGGCTCTGCCTCTGACACAGGAGACCAGGGTTCGAATCTTGGCTCTGTCTGCTCAGTAAGCCAGCACCTATTCAGTAGGAGACCTTAGGCAAGTCTTCCCAACACTGCTACTGCCTATAGAGTGTGCCCTAGTGGCTGCAGCTCTGGTGCTTTTAGTCTGCCAGGAGAAAAGCATGATATAAATGTAATTTTTCTTTTGGATTAAGCATAAATTGTACATGCTAGGCTAGCTTCAGCTAGAAGTGTTGGTGGTATAATGGATATGTTAGTTACCTACCATACACTGAGACCTGGGTTCCCCAGCCACGGTATGTAAGCTGGCTTTTGAAATACTGGAATTTCCTGGCAGATGAGACCCTCCTCCCTCCGGCAGGAGGGAGGAGGGAATAGGTAGAAGGGTAGAAGGGGAGGAGGGAGCTCCAGGTATTAGAACCCATGAAACATTTTCTATCATTTTTTTAGCCAGTAGAAATTTTTGTAAATTTTGAAGTTCGCATCCCCATTGAAGTCTATTGCGGTTCGCAAACTTTTTCGCGAATCTAACTTTCCGCGAAGGTTCGCGAACAGGGATCACTATATTTAATGCCTATAGTTACAATATTTTTCCCCCGGTGCTTTAGTTTTATAATAGGAAAGTTTGTAAACAATAGGTAGCTAGGTACTGTCACAACTCCCCTAGTCATTATATTTCATAGACTGGACATAGATTTTCCAGCATCTGGGATCACTGTCTATGTACCAGCCAGTGAGGCTTTGGTTACCAAGAGGATAGGAGAGGTGCGCATACACATATGACCAAATCGCTTGGTACTACGTGTATTATACAGGAGCACAACCTGAACTAAAACAGCTATACCAAAATATCTAAAAGTGAAAAGTTATACCAATAACCTACGTTCTATGCAAAACATTCTCAGAGGCAGACTTCAATTCTGTGTGTACTCAGAGCAGGATAATAGCCTTGTAATTTATTTTTCTATTATTTATTTAAGAAGTAAAAATAGTGCATTGAAATACAAGAAAAAAAAATCAAAAATAATTAACAACTAAACAAGATAGTCCACAGTAAAACAAAGGGATACAAAATAAAAATAAATACTCAATTGCTTTTGTCTGTCCACCAGTCTTTAGGATTACGCAGATCTGCCTTAAGGCCTATTGAAAATGAAGAGTCCCATGATATGTCCTCCTGTGATTTAGAAGACTTAAAAACACCTTTATAAGCCTTGAGCGAATGTTCTTATAGATTTAGGCAATGTGGAAGGAGACAACTGCCCCATTGAACTGGGAACTGCTGGCCCTCAGCATGGGGAAAACAACTTTTACAATATGATAAATATGTGTGTCATGTCCCCTGATCTGGTTTTACCAACTGTAACCTAGTAAAATCATAATTTATGCATACTGACGCAAATGTAGATATGAAATACATAGCTCATTGCATCCTCAAAAGATGTGCTCCTTAGGAAGTCTATTGAAGGACTTCCCTTTGAGCCACTACTTGAAGGTAGCCTTCTTTCAAGCCGGACCACTTGGTGGGCAACTTTGCATGCTAAAAGAGACTAAGGTCCATATGCAATTAACTTTTTCTCCTAGGTTTTCTTCTGGGTGATATTTTTACATTTGACAATAAAATGCATTTTAAGCCATCAGAAAGCAAGAAAATTCTCAAAATAATTTTGATAGTCCTTTTCATTTACTTTTTGGTACTTTTTTAGTTGAAAACTGCTGGAAAGTTATTACAATTTGAAGATCAAAAATGATCTCCTAGGAGAAAACTCAGGTGAAAAAGCGAATTGCATATGGCCCTAAGGCATTCAATTCACTTTTTCTCCTGAGCTTTCTCCTAGGTGATAATTTTTCACTTTCTGTTTAAAATAACTTTTCAACACTTTGTAATTGAAAAGGAACCAAAAAGTAGGTGAAACTGGGCTGTCAAAATTATTCTGATTATTGTGCTTGTTGGTGATTTAAAGGGCATTTTATTGATAAGGTGTGAAAATACCACCTAGAAGAAAACTGGGGAAAAAGTGAATTAAATAAGGCCCTAGCTTTTCTATAGGGATCTGGGGCTGCCTAGATCTCTGAACCTCAAATGTTTTTGTTCTTTTGTTCCTATAGGTACTCATAATTTATTTACCAGTGTTATTGCCAATACTATGTTTAAGAGTTTTCCAATTAACTAGAATGCAGTGACCAAAATGACTGCCCATTGACTATGCAAATCAATTGAAATTTAATTGAACACAGATATTGTTCAGATTTTAATCTGATGAATTTAGACGAAATCATATTAGAGCCAATTCAACCATCTCATTTATAATCTCAAATACCCTTAAAAATGCAATCCAACTTGTTTCTAGAGATGTTGCGAACATCACATTTTCTGTTCGCGAACGCAAACTTTCACAAATGTTCGCGAACGGGTGAATCTGGGGAATCTCCATAGACTTCAATGGGAAAGCGAATTTCAAAACCTATAAAGTTTCTGGCCACATAAGTGATTGAAAAGTTGTTTCAAGGGGTCTAAGGAGTCTAACACCTGGACTGTGGTATGCCAGAGGGGGATTTATGCCAAAAGTCCCACCAAAAATTATGGAATTGACGCACAGTCAGGTTTTAATCCCTATGCACAGCTCTGGGTGTCAATAGGATGTGTAGTGTCACACACAGAGGAATACAATAGTACTATCAGAATACAGTGAAATAATAATGCACTGGATTGGTACTGTGCATGCAACTTAATGAGGCAACAGCAGTAGTGTGCACACAGCTCTGGATGTCAGTGGGCTGGGGAGTGTCGCACACAAAAAAAAACACAGGAGGCCGATGTGCTAGCTCTCAAAAGGCTGATTGGGGTGCTTTCATAGGAAGTGAGGAACAAGAACACAGGCCTAGCTAATGCTTTCCCTACCTATGTGCAGCCAGTTTGGCCCTGCTCTCACTAACAGTAAGCAGCCAGCACAGAATGAATCCAATATGGCCAACGCAACTGCTTTTTGATAAGGAGTGGGGGGTCCAGGAAGGGGTGCTAGCTGATTGGCTGTTATGTGTCTGCTGACTGTGAGGTAAGGGGTCAAAGTTTAGCTCAATGATGATGTATAGGAGGTGGGTCGAACACCCCAAATGTTCGCAGAATACTGTTTGCCGGCGAACTGTTCGGGCCATCTTTACTTGTTTTACCAAGGGGGCACTCTTGATTCATTATAACAATTAGATAATCTTAGATCTGTATTCTACTACTCCATTCAGAAATGCAAGTAGCCTTTTTTGTTTTCCAAAAAGAAAAACAATTATGTCTTTTTTAATTTTATTTATTTACCCTACCCACTAGAACCTGATTCAAGCCTAATATTGTGAAATTCACTGGAGCATGGAATTACTGGATATTATTTTAGAACCAAATATACTCCGATATATAACTTCCATCTTACTTTGTTTTGTTCCCCTTGTAATTCCTTTATTTTATGTTCATCCACTCCCATCCGTCAGACCAGTTTTAGATGTATGTTTTTAGTTATATTATTTACTTTATTGGCGCTGGCTTGAGAGACAGCATTCTCCAGTGTTCTTCTATGTTTATTTTTTTCTGTCTCTGTGTGCCAGTATGTGAGTGTGTGTTTGTGTGTGAGGCTTAGACTGTAAATTATGCTGAGGTAGATATTTTTAAATTCATATTTCAGATTGCTTAACAGAGTGGAATATGTTGCTTGTATGTATATACTAAAATAAACTCATACAAAGATTTCTGAAGCCCACAAGGAGTTGCCCTGGGTTGGCCACCTTACCTGAGGCAAATCCAGAGTTGATTAAAACAGCAGAGAAGGGAATTAGGCTATTGAGAGGGCTGGTTGGAAGAATCACAGGAACAAGCGGTCTCTACTGAAACAATAATTCAGATCTAGGGTGTCATGTCCCGCAGCCAAACTGGGACTGCAGCTAAATGAATCCTGAAAGTGGTGAAAATAACTCTGCTGACTAAGTTCTGCAGCAAAAACATATACAGTTAATGCACTAAACTTCTTTAGTGACTTTAACATCTGTTTCATCTCATTTTTTAGTACTTTGCTTTCTTAAAGAGTTTGCTGAACGTTTTACCTCATGAGTCACTAACATTTAACACCCACATCAACAATAATATGTAAACATTTTAGTTAAAAATAATTAGTTTAATTGAGTGTATATGGCAGGGCCATTTTTTAGGCACAGGCATTCTAGGCCTACACCCGTGCACTCACAGTACAAAAAGTGTGCTCTCAGTGCCCTCCCATTTTGTTGGCACTTTAAAGGCTCGTACACATGCCCAACTGATGTTGCCCATCAGGTATTAGGAGCTGATCCCCTTGGGCGACATGGCTGGGCCAGCCTGCAAACACCAGAGTTAGCTGTGTAGCTGACGACTTGCTGTGTTACTATGCAGGAGGGGACATAGGAATGACAAGCAGCACAATCATGACGCCACGCTGCGGGCAGGGGATCAACGTGAACAATGGAATTGGCAGAAGTTCGGCGTTGCCTGGATTGGGTAGATTTTGGGTGTGGTCATTGCCGCACACACGCCTGATTGTCGGATTAGGTTGTCATTATCGGCCGCCTCAGCAGACTTAAATCAAGTGTGTATACGAGGCTTAAGTCATAGAAGCTCAGCCAAGTCAGCTGCCATTATTCTTCCCCCTGCCATGTGATAGGACAAGATGTAGCAATGCGTAAGGAGGATGTGACAAAACCAGCTTGAGGGAGAGATCCTCCCCCCCCCCCCCCCCCAACATGGTTTGAAGGAAGAGAGTGGCACAAGCAGGAGTCAGAAGGGGAGAGTGGAGCAGGCAACATGCTGCAGTTTGTGGCTGCCTTGCCCACTGGCCACCAGGGAGTCCTGCTCATTCATCCTCTACCACAGAAGGGGATACAGAATAGCTTTTATCCCCTATTGTCACTTGTCAGTCCCTGCTGTCACTGCTAGTCCACTCCCAATTGTCACTACTCTTCACCCCCTGCTGTCCCTGCTCATTAACCCTCAGCTGTTACCACCCTTAACCCCCTGCAGTCATTATTTGGCAACTCCCAACTAATTTTGCTTTCATTACCTGTCCTGTCCTCTCATCTTTCATTATCTGACACTGCTCATCATTCATTACCCTTCACTGCTTGTCAAACTCTAGCTGTCACTGCTTGTCCCCCACTGTCTACCACTACTCATCACCCAGTAAAGGTCTCTACTAATCACCAACTGAGAGATAATACTTGTCATGTTCTACCTGTCAACAATTGCCACCATCCTCAGCTAGCAAAATGTATGAGTACGGTCTCATGGCGATTCCGACCAAATCTCATGAAATTGATAGCCAAGTTCCCCATCTAAATGTCACTATTATAATCATCTTTTATTTATAAAGCACCAACATGTTATGCAGTGCTTTTCATTGGTAATATCTGCATGTCATTAATACCTGCCCATTGTTAATACTATTATCTCTGTCGTTGATATTTGCTTATCATTGGCAATATCTATATTTTCTTGATATCTGTATATAATGTATAATGGTCAAATAACTGAAAACATTGCTATACAAATAGTTTTTTATGGTTCTGTATGTGTTTTAATAGTTTCCAAAATTGATGTAAATGTGCTCTCCAACCCACCACTCAAATTAAAATGACCTCATGAGACTTCCGGTTCTGGCGCCCGCATGGAGACAGCGTGAAGAGGGAGCTCCGACTGAGCGCCGAAAAACATCCCCCCGATTGACACACATACACGCTTGCGGGACCGGTGGCCAGAGTGATAAAGGTGCGGAGAGTTGGTAGACCGTGCCAGCAGCTGCATGGACCATTATCTTACACGGTCTAACACCGCTACGCAACAACCCGCGGATGAAAACCTAGCAAGTTGAGGGGCGCAGAGGAGCAGGAAAAGCTACTCCAGGCCGTATGCATACAAAAGATAATCCAGCCCAGAGGGAAGATGCTGCTTGGGACTCGGATGATCAAGAGGGGAGTGAGAGCGGTAAGCAGGGGGATTTACACATTGATTATAAAAGACTGGCGGTGGAGGTGGGAAAAGCTCTGGCTCCAGACATTCAGGCAGCCATAGAGAAGGCACTAGCAAGTTCCTTGAAAACAATCAGAAGGGACATATCTGATCAAAAGAAAAGGGTCACTGACATTGAACAGCGACTAAGTTAATGCGAAGATGATTTGCATAAAGCAAACACCACTATAGAACAACTTCACCAGGAAAATGCAACAGCATATACACGCATAGAAGATCTGGAGAATCGCTCCAGAAGAAACAACTTGAGAATAGTGGGAGTGACCAAAGATATACTGCCTGATCAATTGCAAGAACTTTGTTCTGAACAAATCCCAAAACTGCTAGGCCTTCCATCGCCCCTGAAAGTAGAGCGTGCGCATAGAATGGGCCCCCCCTAAAAGTAAGAACAAAGAGGGACTCCCCCGTATGACCATGGCACACTATCTCGACTATGCAGATAAAATGACCTTGATGGTGGCATACAGGGCACAAGACCAAGACTTAACTATTAGAAGCAATACAGTACGTATTTTTAATGACTTCTCAGCAGAAGTGTCACAGAAAAGGAAAGCTTTCACCAAAGTGTGCAACACCCTTTACAGCAAGAAAATAAAATTTGCATTAATGTATCCAGCAATACTAAAAATAAAGTATCAAGATGGCGAGACTCATACTTTCCATACGCCGGAGCAAGTGAGGTCTTGCTTATCTGATCTAAATACTGGGGGAAACTCCGCTAACTCTGATGATCAAGGTTAAGGCGTGTGTACTTTGCCTTTGTTTTTCGGGCCACCTGGGCCATGCTTCTTTAGCTTTTGAGCTGGAACTGATTTCTTAACTGGAGAAGAAGTTATGTTTCTTGCTTATAAAAAATTAATGCTTGAGCAAACTCAAAACGATGTTTTTTTTTCTCCATTCTGATCCTATATACTGTTTTATCTTTAAATATTTTTCAGAGGGAAATCTAAAATTGCACAATTGTTCTGAGTTAATTTGTTTTGCTGGGCTTGGTTAAGTTAATAGCTAACAGTTTTCAGAGTTTTATAGTTTGTTGATCTGTCTATATCCAAATCAGGGGGATGTATGGTTTGGTGTTTAGTTTATCTCTTTAGTTGGAGGTAGAGAGTTTCTCTATGCGGGGAAGAAGAGAAGTAATTGTGCATAATTGTGTGGGTTTGGGGTTAATAGGGTTAGGGAGGGAACAGGGTGTTCTTTTTTTTGCCTTTCAGCATTTATGCCTAAATTTTATATATCAAATTGAAAAGCTGCGACCTGTGTCATACCCTGCATGAATCTGTACTAGCTAAGTATGAAATTAATATCTTGGAATGTGAAAGGCCTCCATTCGCCTGAAATATGTCTTCTACAAGAGACACACTTAGTGGAAAGCCAATATAAATATATGAGAAAATTCTGGGTGAGTGAAGTCTATGGGTCACCAGCAGTAAGCAAAAAAAGCAGGCGTATTATGTCTAATCAGCAAAAAACTCACATTTAAAATTTTACACCATGAGCATGACTCGGGGGGGAGATGGTCCAGGTTGCAGCTTCAATTACCGGGGGAAACTGTTACTCTTTATAATGTATATGGTCCCCACACAGACGGTGATAGTTTTTTCAAGAATTTACAGAATAAGATACTGACTGAGCAAAACTCTGAAATAATTATGGGAGGAGACCTAAACACAGTGCTGAACCTCTGGGAAGATAGGAGCCATTCAAAAAAGACCCTAAAGTATAGAGATAAAAGTATTCAACTCCTCCTGGAAACATGTGCTTTAATAGACACCTGGTGATATACTCACCCTCTGGAGATATACTCACCCTCTACTCACCTACCCACAAAACAATTTCCAGGATAGATTTATTTTTAGTTCATAATTCTTTAACCCCTAGACTCAAAAAGGCTTCTATTGAAGACCTGGTTATCTCGGATCATACACCCATTTTACTGGAGATAGACGATTCTTATCCCAGAGGTTCGGACATTTTATGGCGATTTCCTACTGCATTATATGGTAATAAAGATTTTGAAAGTAAGTTAAAGTTATGGTGACATGAATATGTCATGGAAAATGATTAACAAAAGAAAGATCCAGTTCTTTTTTGGTAGGCAGGAAAGGCAGTTATTAGGGGGAGAATCATTTCTTATGTGTCTGTGAAAAAGAAGCAGGCACGTAGGAGATATGAGCAAAAAATAGAAAAGGTGAGGGAAGCCTACAGTAAATTTATGCAGATACACTCAAAAGAAAACAGAGAAAGGTGGGAGGAGGCTAAACTTAAAGGGGACATGTGGTTCAAGTTACAAATAGAACTCCAGAAGCCTTACACAGCCCTCACGTTTCATACATTTGGGGAAAAAGCAGGGAAAATATTAGCAAATATGGTAAGATTAAAAAGCATTCCCCAACAAGCCCTTCAATTAAGAGATGATAGGGGAGATCTACAAGCTAATCCCAAGACTATAAATTCAGAGAAGAGGATGGGGCAGTGGAGAGCCCCTGGTGCGATCAGGCCACCCACTTTCGGCCAGGCTGCTCCCAAAAACCACTAGAAACAAGACTATAAATGGAATATTTAAAAAAATCTTTGAGAAGCTATATACTTCCCACCATTTAGAATCTTCCCGATTAATAAATACGCTTGCCACTCTCCCTGTTCGAAAGCTCACTGAAGATCAAGTGGAAGAATTAAATGCAGATATAGGTTTACAGGAGGTTAAAGAGGCAATAACGAAATTAGCTAATCAAATTTCACCAGGACCTGATGGATACTCGGCTGAATTTTTTAAAATACTGAAACAAGACATATGTGACCATCTCACCACCTTGTATAATCATATTATGGCTAAAACGCAGTATCCTGCTACAGGGGAAACAGCCTATATTAAGTTACTTCCAAAGGAAGGAAAAGATTTGTGTAAAGCATCGGCATATAGACCTATCTCCCTCATTAACCAGGATGTCAAGATCCTGTCAAGGATCTTGGCTGAGTGGTTATCCCAAATGATGCCGAACCTTGTTCACCCAAACCAGGTGGGCTTTGTAAAGGGGAAGAACAGGGGTCACGAACATAAGGAAACTTTTATCCATAATTGAACATGTTCGAGCGTATCCTAAATCATATAAAACAGCAGCTGTGCTTGTGCTGGATGCTGAAAAAGCTTTTGATAGCATAGAGTGGGATTGGATGTTGGGAATTATGAGGTAAATGGGTTTCACGGGTGCTTTCTTGCAAGCGGTAAAAGCAATGTACTCCTGCCCCATGGCCAGAATAGTAACGCATGATTACCTATCAGAAACATTTAAAATGCAAAAAGGGGTAAGGCAAGGCTGCCCGTTATCCCCACTATTATTTAACTTGGCTCTAGAGCCGTTAGACGCATCTCTCAGAAAGTATATAAGTGGGATTAAAATAGAGGAAGTAGAGATCCAGCAATCACTTTTTGCTGACGACATCCTTCTATTCCTCAGGGACCCAATGACTCAGATTCCGCAAATTTTTTATATATTGGCAGAATTTTCGAATCTATCAGGATTAAAAATAAACAAAGACAAAAGTGTGATAATGCCACTCTTGAAACTTGCGGATATGAGGCTCTGTAACTCATTGGGATTACAAGTAGCTCACACACGTTACATATTTGGGAATAAAAGTTCCGAGAGACCCTACCCAATTATATACCTTGAACTACCGACCCCTGATTTCAAAGCTTAAAGGATCAATTAGATAGATGGGACAAACTCCCGAAAGGCCTAGCAGGTAGAGCAGTACTTTTCAAAATGACCACAATGGGAAGGTTACTATATCCTATGCACACAATCCCACTCCTCATCCAGCACAAAGATGTCCAATCATTGGAATCTGCATTTACTAAATTTCTTTGTCAAGGAAAAAAACCTCGAGTCGCCATAAAAAAACTGCAAATGACCAAACTCTTGGGAGGATTAAATCTGTCCAACATTAGACGTTATAACTTGGCAGCTTTATTGAGACATGTTCAGGATTGGGTAAAAGGTCCAGTAAATATTCTTATTTGGCCCTAGAACAAGAAATCGCTAAGCCATGGTCATTACTTGGCCTCCTGCACTCTAAACAGAATGAACTTCCCTTGAGACTTAGACAAAATGTGATTTTTAAAGATACCATAATGACATGGAGAGCGGTTACGAAAAGCCTAGTTCTTCATTGTCTGATCTTAAAATACATGCCTATCTGGGGATATCCTCATTTTACTGTAAGCATTACACAACAGTGTTTCGCCAAATGGGACCAAAAGGGGATTACAAAATTAGGAAACCTTCTCCATATAAATACAGGCACTTGGATGTCCTTTAGAGAGCTACGCGACACACATTCAATTCCAGTGGCGGATTTCTTTCCATACTTACAAATACAATCCTTTGTGAGATCACATATCACTAATATCTCAAATATAGCACTGCCAAATGCCTTTATAGACTGTTAAATCCAGGGGGACCTGTAAAACTATTATCAGACTTTGTACAATTTTTAGTAGTAGTAGAAGGCCCCAAACTAGCCCATCTTAGTTTCAGGGCATGGAAAAAACATTTTGAGGAAAAAGATTTGGAAAAACACATTATAAAGGGGCTAAGTGAATTCAGGTCCAATATTACGAATGAACAACACAGGACGTCACATCTTTTGTTCCTACATAGGGCAAAATATGCATTTAATATTAACCTATTTTGGTTTCTGGACGTAGAAACTACGTCCAGAAACCATGTGCGCTACTGCGCGCCCCCGCGGCCGATCGCGCGCATGCACGCGCACTCCTGGCCGCGGATTCGGTAGTCAGGGAATCAATATATCGGGCTATGAAGCCCGATCACTGATTCCTCTCCCCCGCTGAAAAAGCGACAGCTTCTCTCGGAAGCTGCGCCTTTTCTGGCCGTTCCCTTCCTGATGCGCCACTCTAAGCGTGTGTTACGCTTAGAGTGACGTCATGTAAACAAACTCATGGCCGCCATCTTGTGGCCAAAAAGTAATACTACACCTGAAAATGAAAATAAATTTAAATCAACACACATTTACATTATAAATCTATTGTTTACCCCCCACCCTCCCAAAACTACCCAAATAAAATGTTTACTATAAATAAAAAAAACCATTACAATAAAAAAAAAAAAAAACATGTAAATATTTACCTAAGGGTCTAAACTTTTTAAATATCAATGTAAAGATTAAATATTTCTATATTTTTTTTATTTTAAACTTGTTAATAGTGATAGATGCAAAATGGAAAAAATGCACCTTTATTTCCAAATAAAATATTGTCGCCATACATTGTGACAGGGACATAATTTTAACGGTGTAATAACCGGGACAAATGGGCATATACAATACGTGAGTTTTAATTATGGAGGCATGTAGTATTTTAAAACTATAATGGCTGAAAACTGAGAAATAATGAATTTTTCCATTTTTTTCTTATTCTTCCTGTTAAAATGCGTTTACAGTAAAGTGGCTCTTAGCAAAATGTACCCCCCAAAGAAAGCCTAATTGGTGGCGGGAAAAACAAGATATAGATCAGTTCATTGTGATAAGTAGTGATAAAGTTATAGGCTAATGAATGGGAGGTGAACATTTCTCTCGTGAAAACCACGGAACCTGAATGGGTTAAATATGCTCATCCACCTGCTCATACTACACCAGCTTGCCCTAAGTGTTCTCATCCGAATGCTAACTTAGTACATTGTATATGGAATTGTTATGTAATAGATCACTTTTGGGATAAGGTAATTGATTATGCCAATAAGATGTGTAACAGATTAAGAAAGACTATAAGCTATGTTTATTTCATTATTCCAATGTGAAGGAGGCTGATAAGCAGAAAAACCATCTTCACTTTACCATATTATCATTGCAATCATTGCAATGGCAAGGCGAGTCATTTTCTAAGTCTGGATTCAACCACGTTTCCCTACACTGGACATGCTCCGAAAGGAAATGCTATCCCTTTTTACTTTGGAAAATCTGCAGGTTTCGCAAAACTTAGAAAAAAGGACCAAGGGATTCTTTAGGATCTGGAAGAAGTTCATCTTAAATACTTTTTCTCCTACAGAAATAAATGATCTAATGGGGAAATTTGTATTAACCTCATGGTACTGCCTGCAAGATATTGGAGGATCACTGGGGGCGATTGAGTATCGCCCACTAAGCAATGGATCATAGAGTAAAGTTGTACTGTGTAATAAGTTGAATAGAATTCAGATATTCTAAGGTTCAGCTGCAATGGTTTGAGGGGCTTAATGCTGAAAGGCGGATGGGGGGGGGGGTGGTTAAAGAGGGGAGGGAAGAGTATGAAGATCATAAATGCTCTTGCAAATATAATATGCTGTTCACTTTTCATAAGTTTTTTGTTTAACTACTTGCCGACTGCTCCACGCCAATTTGCGTGAGCAGTGCGGCAGCCCCAGGACCGATCCACGCCGATTGGCGTGAACGGTCTTCTATGGGGCTAGCAGGAGATCGCGCACACGCTGCACGCGCATCTCCTGCTCGGGGGGCAGAGCTCCGCCCTGGCTTCAGTCTCCGTGCGGCGATCGCCGCTCGGAGACTGTTAGACGGCGAAACCGCCGTCTATTAGCGCAGTACAGCGCTGCGATCTAAGGCAGCGCTGTACTGGGGACAGCCATGTGACACGGCTGTCCCCACCAGAGTGTCGGCGGTGAACCACTGTCATAGGCTGAAGCCTATGACAGCCGATCACAATGATTGGCCAGCGGGGGAGGGTAGGCGGGGTATTCAAAAAGGAAAAAAAAATATAAACATTTTTATTTAAAAAATAATATTTATTAAAAAAAAATAAACACTGGAGAGGATGATCAGACCCCACCAACAGGAAGCTCTGTTGGTGGGGGGGATCACTTGTGTGCTGTGTTGTGCGGCCCTGCAGCCTGGCCTTAAAGCTGCAGTAGCCCTATTAACAAAAATGGCCTGGTCACTAGGGGGGGTTAAACCGTGGTCCTCAAGAGGTTAATATAAGCGATGTGATGATCTTTGCCTCTATGTTATGGGTTGATTTGAAAAATTAATAAAATATATTTAAAAAAAATAATAAAATGACCTCATGTGGATGGGAAAATAATGACCAAGGTGGCTCTGTATGTGGAAACACACAGGATTAAACATTAATAATAGGCTTGATACTGAGCCAGGGACATCCCCTCCCCCCTTGGCAGTAGACCATATTTCTCTTATGTTTTCTATCTTCCTCTTTCCTGATACTGATAAACTTAAAGCTCAACACACACCATACAATCTTGGTTGTACAGATTTACCAAATCTATGTAGTATAAGGGCTAACAGATTGAAAATACCTCGAATGATTGATTGGATAAGCTCTTATACTACATGAAAGTGGTAAGATTGTAGAACCAAGATTGTATGGTGTGTGTTGAGCCTAAAGGAGAGCCCCTAAAAATCAAACATCAGAGGGAGGCTGATCCGTAATCCAGGTGTAACAACTGCGTATTCCTATATTGCCCAACACTAGACAGATGTCGGTACTGGGCGGGATAATGATATTTTCATAACAAATTTTTGAACTAATCAAGTTTTGACCAAGTGCCATAAATGTGATATTAAATTGTCTTCTAAATGCTTACAGATGTTATGTTGTATCCACAGCTTTGAATGTACTCCCTGTAATTAAAATTATGTATTTCAAAAATATGTCTAAAACCGCTTCTAAGACTTCTAAGAAACAAGAAAAAAAGTAGCAATCAGAACTTCTGGAATCAGTTTTGTTCCTCCATGAATTCTCATGTTGTGAAAATATGTTTACAGGATGAGAAATTTCCAAACAACCGATTAGTTTCATTATAATAAGTTAATTATCTTTCCCATTTTCAGTCCTTTAAGTCACATAAAATATCTTCATATCTGACCCTGGGGTGGGCAATGCATGTGCCCATGATAATTTGACACCAAATAAGTTGCCCTAGATTTATCAAAGTATGCTTAGTGCTTATCTAACATTTCCATGAAAGTAAGAAGAAAACAAACACTTGATGCCCTCTGAGAAATGTAGGTGTGTGCATAACACTTTACTACGTCCTCTCATTCAGCTGGAGAGCAACCTTTTCTGCTTTATTTATATATGTATGCTTGGGAATGCACAATATAAACACAATCAACACTGGAAGTAAAATGAAAATCCTTCATTGTTTATAAATGTAACTGCTAAAGTACCCAGGGGACGCTGCTGCAAGGTAGTTGTGCTAACTTATTTTATGTTAATCATTAATCTTCTGAAAACCATGCCTGCAGAGACCTTCCACCCTAAAATCTCAGAAGACTTTTTTTGCTTTTCAAATTCTAAACAGGTGGCTTAATATAAATATTTAAAAATAAATCCCTGTGCGCTAAATTTAGCTACTAGCTCAAAAACTCCTCCAGTATTTTTCCTGCTTATCTATATTTTTAGGAATATACTTAATCACATGCAGAATAGCAGAGGGCTATCTACCATGTGTGTCAAAAATGTTTAACGGATAATGTAACTTATCAAATAAAAGAGTGCAAAATATAAATAACCTGTGGCACTTTCAATGTATTATTCTTATGTAAGCCATACATTTAGAGCATGAGCGCCTTATTTGCTGACAATGTCTAATTAAAAGGGAAAAAAAAGCTGGATGAGCACTAAATAGATACAGGCACAACCTACAATGAATGTTTAACTCTATATTATTACTATATGAAGAAAAAGTAATTGTGTTGCAGATTGTTGCTGTGCAAAATAAGGAGGTAGGAAAAAATGTAAATATTAGATATTTCAATTGCTAAATAAAAAAAGGATGCAAGGCTTCAATATGGCTAACATAATCATCTGCATGTATAAGTGATGAATCTTGCTAGCATCATAAGCAAGTAGGTATATTGCAGCTCAGATACCTGGTTCTAATGTTGGAAAATTGAATCCCCCCCCCATCCAAAATGTAAAACATCTTTTTGAAAATAAGGATGATGGTGGCGACTATTACCAGTGTTACTCACATGTCTGAAAAATCATTACGAATTAATCAGTTTAATCAGTTTATAGATTTGATGACTTACTGCTTTAGTATATGATTGTCATGTAGTATAAAGAGTGATTAGAACTGGCTCCAGTTGTCATTGTCATACTGATAGTGGAGGAGCCATGGGTGCAGAGGTGTCACTAGGGTTGGTGTCACCCGGTGAATAAATTCATAGTGTCACCCCCTCTAACTCCATGGACCTCCAACCTCACCAGGTAGTAATGTTGCTTGTGATTGGGGGATGTGAAGATGATGACCAAGTGGCCCTAGTGGCCTCTGAATTCTGATATTAGCTCAACATGGAGCAGCCAGAAGGGAGAAGTGCAGGAGGGAGAAGTACAGCAGGCACTAGCATGGTCTGTATTTACATAGCCTACTCCACTCTGCCTTAGCCTGGAGCTTGGTGTCACCCCCTCTGTTGGTGACACCTGGTGCGGTCTGCACCTACTGCACCCCCCTAGTGATGCCACTGCATGGGTGCAAACAGCTGTGCTTCTGGAATGTGAGAATCCAATCATAATTCAAAGAGCAGATAAATTTGGGCACCGGCTTACTATTCCATATGTCACCTTTTTATCTCTCCTCCAACCAACCAATCAACCAACCAACCAACGTACAGTACAAAAAGAAAGGCCTCACAGCTGTTTCACAGATAAACCCTGCTTCTTCAGAGGCAGTAACTTACAACCAACCAACGTACAGTACAAAAAGAAAGGCCTCACAGCTGTTTCACAGATAAACCCTGCTTCTTCAAAGGCAGTAACTTACAACCAACGTACAGTACAAAAAGAAAAGCCTTACAACTGTTTTATCAGGGAAACCCTACTTCTTCAGAGGCAATAGCTTACATACTGTTTTATGTAAGTTCACTTTTACTGAATAAGGCCTTAGACCCACTAGCAGCTCTTTTCTAAGTGCTTGTGATTTGTAAAGCACTTGCTAAAGTAATGCTAAGAGGATTAAAAAAAAAAATCACATCCCTCAAGTGGGATCGCGCACATAGCATTACATTAGCAAGCAATTTGAAAAGGCTTTGAAAACCTCTGCTAGTGGGTTGCAAGCCTCAGGCTTGGGACCCACTAGCAGCACTTTTCAAAGCACTTGTGATTTGAAAAAGCTCTTGCTAATGTAATACTGTGGGTGATACTTTAAAAATCACATCCCTCAAGTTGGACCATGTGTATAGCATTTATTTTTTTATTTATTGTATTTATAAAGCTTCAACATATTACGCAGTGCTGGACATTAGTTAAGGTTACAGACAATATTTAGGCGTGACATACAGCAATAAGACAATACAGGAATACATGCAAACCAGGTCATGCAGCACAGTATGAGTACAAGGTAATGCTTAGTCAGTCACTGGATGGGAGCATGCAGATTAGGCCAGTTGAGTTCACTCAGTTCCATAGGATGGGTGTATAGTAATGGAGGTGCGTGAACAGGTAGGAGACACAAGGAAGAGGACCCTGCCGAAGGCTTACAATCTAGAGGGAGAAATAGGGACACGAAAGATAGGGGACCAGAGTTCATCTGCGGGTTTAGCGCACCAGGGAGGGGGGTAGGCCAGAGTGAAAAGGTGAATTTTGAGGGCCTTTTTGAAGATGTTGATGGAGGGTGCAGCCCTAATGGGGGGAGGTAGGGAGTTCCATAGTGTTGGAGCAGCTCTTGAGAAGTCCTGGTGTTGTGCATGGGAGTGGGTGATGCGGGGAGCGGATCAAATGCAGTAATAAAATATGAAGAGGGCAGCAAGTCGCTCAGGACAAGTTAAAAGTATATAATAGAATGTGTCTCAGTTTCCTTCCTATCTCTCATGTCTCATCCATAATATGGAACAGTAAGATTTTTCTTTTAAGCAGTTTCACTTTTGCAATAGTTTTTTTCTCCATTTTGGATGCACCCAGTTGTGTTCATAAATCTGCCCCATTGTCTTGTACCTGTCTGATAGTAAAAGCCTGTCTTTAATTATTCTTGTCATACGCAGCAAACCCTTACATTTGTGTGTTAGATGGCTGTGAATGCCGCTAAATTGTCCGTCAAAAGATCTTGTCCCATGTGTCATGTGCTTTTCTGCCTTCCTTGTGCTTCTGTGGCTCCTCCCTCCAGATCTGAAACATGCCTGAAGAAAAAACTTAGTTTTGAAAACTTGCAAAGAAATCTTGTACAGTTAGTCATTAAAGGTATCCCCTAAACAACTTTTGTGGTGATCTCTTCAAAAACATTCTCTAGCTCTTGTCCAAACAAATGTCCCCAGTAACTAACAGACAGCTTTCTTACCACCTATTCCCTTCTAACACAGCATGTTCCAGTGTTACTAAATGATTTCTGGCCATCTATGAAAATACTAGTATGGGGGGAGGTGAGGTCTTAGCTTTAGAACAGAAAGGAGTCTGCTGGCATTAAAGATGAGCAGCAGCAAAAAAGTCAGCAAGTAACAGTCATCACAGATTTTGGGAAGCAAAAGATACTGGGCCATATGCAGGTGTGTTTTTTATGATTTTGTTTTACGGCACTTTACTTGACCTGATGAAGCGGCAGTTGGCTGTGAAACGCATTGTCCTAGTGCGTAATAAATAAATGTATTTTTCAATTTGAAATTGAGTTGTCTCCATTCAGGTAGGTGAGTTATGATTATTATAGTATTCCATTATAACATCTGTTTGTTTAAATCAGGTGCCTCTTACCCCTGATTGTACTCTTATGCAATCCTGATTTTTCTATCGAATTACCCTGGTTATTTTGCTGCTGAACTAAAATAGCTTAGCTGTTTAGGTTCTGTGCACACATCTAATCTGGATTGGCCATCTATCTCCCAATTTTACATCTTCCATATAGTATGAGAGATTACCTACTCAATTTACTCATGGTCTTATATGCAATTCACTTTTTCTCCAGAGTTTTCTCCTAGGTAATATTTTTAAACTTGTCAATAAAATGCTTATTTGAGCCACAAGAAAGCAAGAAAATATTCAACATAATTTTGATAGTACTTTTCACCTACATTTCAGTACTTTTTAAGTTGAAAAATTCTGAAAAGTTATTTTAAATAGAACATGACAAAATATCTCCTAGCAGAAAACTTGGGGGAAAAGGGAAATTGCATATGGGCAATAGTATTCAAAACCTGCTGGCCCTCAGGCTACATGGAGGTGGTAAAATTGGCCAATAATTGGCCAAACAAAATTGCATTTGTGTATATGCACCCTTATGTGCAAGTTCAGATTTAATAATGCTGCCCATACTTGTGCCATGCATGGCATACTCTTGATGTTACAAACAATATCTTCCTGATGGAAATGTTGATGGTTTGCTAGATCAATTACATATGTAATTATGTATGTAAGCAAGAAAAAAATCAGAATTTGGAAGGGCAAGTTAATTTTGGCACATACACATGCATCTTTTCAAGCTTACCTGTTTTTGCACAGGAAGATCTGCCAAGCACCTTTCTTCAGCAGTAGCTCATCAATAACAAATCAAGGTTCCAACAGAAGTAATTGCTCTTAGGGTGCATACACACACATCATCTTGATTGGCCAATTTTACCACACCCATTTAGTATGAAAGCTTACCTACATAATCAAGATTATGTGTGTGTATGCACCCTTACATCTGAAAATTATTTATATGAGCCCGGAATCAGTGTCTATTCCTTGTTGCTCATAGCTGTAGTGGTGAAAGTGTCACCCTGGTCAACACAATGCATGTTGGGAGATGTAGCATATTAATGTGACTACATCTCTTGTGTATAAAAATAGTGGTTATTTACTTAACAGATACCCAATTATATTTTAAATGTGTATTGTAGAAGAAAATATAAAAAGCGGGTTCAGGGGCTTGTGGGTCAGGTATCAAATTCACCATAAAGCGGGTTGTGGGTAAGGTACAGGTAACGGGCTGCAGGTGGGTGTGGTTTGGGTGCCGGTCTGAAACATTAGACATGCGTAGGCCTCTAGACTTGTGTACGACCCTCATATAAGGAATGTGTCTCCTGAGAGGGGAGTATGAAGTCTAGGGACAGTCAAAAACGTATCAACCTGTGTCTAATACCATATCTGGCTATGCACATGCAGTCAGTAGAACAATATGGAGAGAGCAAACATATTTTTTTTCTATGGACCCTGCAGGCAAGCCTCTGCTCTGCATCATGCTGTGTACATTTGCCCACCCTCTAATTGCTCTGTAATAGCCGCCACCTGAAGCACATGGTTCACATTGCCTTATATGAGAGAGAATGGCCCTGGGCTGAGTAGTGATACCCAGTTTTGCCATTTCTCTGTACTGTATGCCTGTTGAACCTTGCATTGTACCTGGAAACATAACCATGTATCCAACGTAATCCTTCCTAATCCTTCCTGGTTTACTTTGAACTGACTTTCTCTTACGTGATGAACTTTAGTCCATTATTGGATTCTGTTTGAATGCAGCCAATCCCAACTCTTTGGTTGTTATACTCTGATTTCTGATTTTATACCTTGCCTGAATTTGTGAACTTGTGCTTGCCTGTAGCAACCTTAATTGCCAGTTTATTGCAATATGCCCCAGTCTTGGGAATCTGTACATTTAGAGGTCAGCCTAGCTCTGGGCTTTAGCCAGCAGTGTTCACCTGAACATTTATTCCACCTATCACTGACAGATAAACGTATCTACAGTATGTGTGAAGTGCTTTGGTGGCAGAACTCTTAACTATAATTAATCCATGTACTGCAACAGAAAGAAAATCTCAACTATTACTATAAGTTACCTCCATGTACAGACATGTAGGCCCATATGCAATTCACTTTTTCTCCTAGTAGATCATTTTTCATCTTCTCTTTAAAAAAAACTTTTCAGCATTTTGCAATTAAAAAAATACTAACAGTGGTAGAAAAAGTGCTATCAAAATAAGTTTGTGTATTTTCTTGCTTGCTGGGGATATACATCTTATTGACAAGGTATAAAAATATCAACTTGGAGAAAAGAATTGCATATGGGCCGTAGTCTCAGCTCAGATGATCAGCATAAACTGTTTGAGGGAGAGTGGAAAGAAGCGAGCAACAAGAGGCAGCCTACTATAAAAGAAATGGGATTTAGCCCCAAAAAATCTGACCAAGGGCTGGTTCAGACGGGTGTAACGCAGCAAGCAGAAAAGTATTTGACAACTTTTGGCGGTACTTCCCGTCATCTGAAAAATGCGTAGCCTTTTGACCCACGTTGAGGGACATGGAATGGCTGCATGGTCCTGGAAGCTACATGTAGCTTTCAGGATAAACAACATTATGGGAAATGATGGGATCAAGCACGGCGCTAGCATGAATGACAGTAAATGACAGTATTAAGCACTGTCCATTCATTTGAATGGACAGCGCTTGAGCACCGCGACTGTCATTTAATGCCGGTTCAGCACCCGTGTTAACCAGCCTTCAGTCTATTCCTGTTTCCCCTAAGTTGGATGCACAGCACAAGATGGGAGACATCAGATTATTCGAAATGATCGTTTCAGCTGATAGTTACCTTACATCACTATTTTTATTCTTCTTAAAGCTGACAACTCCTGCAGCATTTTCTTAATTTTGAAAAGAGTTGTACAAATACTGTGAAATAAATAGTACAGTACAAAACAGCAAAGAAAAAACAGGTCAAATGCAGTAATAAAAGATGAAGAGGGCAGCAAGTCACTCAGGACAAGTCAAAACTATATAATAGAATGTGTCTCAGTTTCCTTCCTATCTCTCATGTCTCATCCATAATATAGAACAGTAAGATTTTTCTTTTAAGCAGTTAATGAAGTTTTATTTCTGCAATGGATCCGTACCCCTCATTGTTCCTGCTGACTTTATTATGTATGACATGTCGCAAACATTAAGTAAACAGATTTCAGGATTAAGCAGCAGGCAAAGTGTCCGTCTCTTGCGCTATTCAGAGGAGCCGGCATTATCTGGCTGCCCTCTTTTTGTACTCCTTGTTCTAAGGGGCTTTTCATTTGCTTTAATGCACCACCTCTATTTATTCTGCTCCTGTAACTGTAAAATTGATTTTCTTGCAACAAGACGCTCGTTTTTCACTACTGAACACATCCAAATGCTCCAATGTGAGATACTTCTTCCAATTTTTAATTAGTTTCTTTTCTACTGTCTGCCTTCCTGGGCAAGCATGTGGAACTAGAACAGGAAAGTCAGGGAGAAGATAAAGCACAACAATGACAAAAGTGACGCTCCTTGTTGATTTTAGCCATAAATGCTACCTGGATGGACAAATAATTCTATGATAAAGAAAATGTTACTAGAAAGATTGCATCATTAGAGGCAGGAGAACACAATGACTGTCTAGCGTAAAGACAGGTTGAAAGGAAAGTGCCTGTGTTGCTTATACCTGTCCAAGAATACTGACAGCTGAAAACCAACGGGCTGCTGCCACCACGCCTCTGCCCTGCTCTGTATTGTTAAGGAAGTTTCTCGTTTTACTCAAAAGTGGAAAGTGTGTGAAAAAGTTTAAAAGATGACTGTGAGAGGCATTGAAGTGCCCTGGAATATTAAAATAATTAGAAAGTTAAATGATGTAGTGTGCTTACCTCGATGGAATGATCATGATACATAATGTGGCATCAACACAAAGGGGCATGTTCATCAATAGCCATAAAATAAAGCTTGTGATTTCTTCACTGCACTCCAAAGCATTTCTCAGGCAATTGTCCATCCATTCAGGAGGGAACAAAGATTGCCCTGCATAATGCAATTGGCAGCGAGACAGCTTTAATCCTGTAATCAGAGGCTGCTGACTAAGCCTCACTTAGAGCATTGGACTAACTAGGTAACCCCGACGCACAAATGATTTAAAAATCCCAATGCAAAAATCAACTAAGGACTCAACCTGGATTTTGATGGGCAAAGAGCCCTACATTTATTGGATGAGTGGCATAGAGAGAGTGCAAAGTGTTTCAGTCAGTGATCTTTACCCTTATCTAGAGAAGTAGCAGACCACATATTTCTGGGAGCTTTCAGGATCGCACCATCACGTGATGTGGAGCAGCTTCGGATGGATGCCACTTGCAGGGATTTCCCACTTGCATCAGATTACAGAAGAGCAAGCCAGGAGTATTGCATCAGATTACAGAAGAGCAGGCCAGGAGTCTCTAGAATCAGCTGCTGAAAGCTGGCTCACTGACATGTGAGGTCTGCCAGTGACAATGTCACAAGCATAGCAGTAGCCAACCAAGTAAGAGATATACAGTAATATTTTCTAGTAAACATGATCATTTGTTTCTCACGGAGCAGCAACATCACAGCTTCAAGCTTTCACTCCCCATTTTAAGCAGTTGTTAACAGTTTTATTTGTTGGCACCTCTGCTCTACCAATCTTACTCACTTCACTTTGTCACCTTGTAGCTGGCATTTAGTTTGCTGGTTTTTATGCAAAGAGTCACTTGTGAGACACCTCTTAGCACATAAGTGAATATGCCAGTGAGTGAATTCTGAGGTGGTGCGAATTAGAAATGCTATTCTAATTCAAAATACTTCACTTCCTTTGTGAACTAGACCCTTTGGGGAGACCTATATTGAAGAAAACACAAGGAGCCATCCCCTTTACATAGCCTCTGCTGTCTGAGTACTGCTTAAGAGTAGGACAACTAGGGGCCATTTGTCCTAATTAGCAAGACACAGTTTGACCACCGCTGTCAAGTGTGATTTCACATAAAAATAATTATTGAAGACAGTTCTAAAGCCTGAACAAGAAGAAAAAGGCATGCTATCTCATAAATAGAAAACCATAAGTGCATTTTGTAAAAGTACACCGAGGATTTCTAAATTACAGCAATTTCTAAAGGAACTGTTCCGTCAAGCTAATGTACACACACATAAAGAACACTGTGCTGCTGATTCAATTATTCAAATATTTCAACTAATTATTATTAGCTTGTTCCCTGACATTAGCTGTGAGTTGGTTATTAGCTGGGGGATGCAGCACACTTTATAAGGAGAATGGAAAAGATAAAATGAGGACTCATCTCAAAAGACAAATGAAATAATTAGGCTAAATATGACTGACCTGCAGTTGTTCCCAGCGCTAGTGGGCAGAGCATTTCCGCTTGCCATTGCATTGCCATGCAGATATTTCTCTCCCACTATCCATAAATAGAAGCATCGTTATCCATACAATACCGCTAGCATCTGGCTCCTGGTACACTTCATCTGTCCTGAAGACTTTACTCAAGGAACACCTGGGCACATATTTAACACGAAGGAGATGCAGAATGTGTGTGTAGCAGTTAGGAGTCAGCAAACATGTCTAGTTGCTATTTTGGCTGGATATTAGTAATTCAAAACATTAGCAGCGGCCATTGTTTTTGGAGAGGGTTACCAAAGGAAATGTACAGTAAAGTCACGTCTACATCATACAGGCAATGATGTGCAGAGAAGTTTCTGATTTTTATCTCTTGCTCATTTGACTGGATACCTGAAATGAATACATTGCAATCTACTTTATTCTTCCCCATTTTGAAGTGTATAGATTACAATGAATTTGTTTAAGTCATTAATCAGCATAGTAACTGATGCATGTAATTTATAAACCCATACATTTCTGCTGGCCACTGTATAAATAATCATTATTTGGTACAACCTTATCCTTCCCAAACACAGAGAGAGAGAACTTCACTCAGGAATGGCCAGAGCTTTGGTGTAGTATGTTAAGTGGGAGTATTGGTATGCATCTCATGGTGTAGAGACCCACCTTACACATCGATTTAAGATTCATTGTTATCACATCACAAAACATAATGGCCACCACCCAGTCATTTTTCTGCAGGTCAAAAAAAGTGCATTGTGTGAAGGAAAAATAACTGTCTATAAATTGTAGATTCAAACTCAAGGGTACCTGTGGGACGTCCTTCTTAAAGGGGAACTGAAGTAAGAGGTATACTGAGGCGGCCATATTTATTTCCTGTTAATCAATACCAGTCGCCTGGCAGCCCTGCTGGTCTATTTCTCTGCAGTAGTATCTGAATGACACCAGAAACAAGCATGCAGCTAGTCTTGTCAGATCTGACTTCAAAGTCTGAAACACCTGATCTGCTGCATGCTTGTTCAGGGGCTATGGCTAATAGTATTAGAGGCAGAGGATCAGCAGGGCTGCCAGGCAACTGGTATTGCTTAAAAGTAAATAAACAAGGCAGCCTCCATATACCTCTCTCTTCAGTTCCCCTTTAAGCATTCATTTTCCAGGCTACCATATGGTTGAGACTAAATACAGAAGAGGAATTATAGTTATGGTTATCAAAAGCTGTTGTGATATCTTGAAACAAACTGATACAAGTGTTTGCATAAGATCAGCCCAGGCATTGTGAAACAGGAAAATGATCTTCTGGCATCCCTTCAGATGTGAATCCTCTATTCCTATAAATGTAACACTTGCACAGAAAACCTTTAACAAAAATGGCCTAGCAATGATAGCTTTTTCCTTCTTCCTCTTAGCCTCAAATAACACAAGTTGAAAAATGGGAATAAGGAATTTTTGGCCATTTTATACGGGAAACAGTGTACTTTTACTACAGTAGAAAATATATAAAATTTGAACTTTCTGACAAATTAAGGAAGTCCTAGCTGTTTTTACCTTGAAATACTAAAATACAACAGTAAGGTAAGTCACGGTGGCTTTGTGTATCTATGATGTATACTGGATCTCCTGATTTCTTTTCTCTTTTTTTTTTTTGCTGTGCATTCTGGCGGAATCAGCAATTTAAAAAAATGAAAAAGACAGATTACTTTTTACTGTATCTTTAAAATTAATGTAATCCAGTACAAAACAACAAATCCCGGGAACAGGAAGATAATTCTGGATAAGGAGGCTGCATGCAGCCATGTGGTGCCCTTGGGTTTGCACAAGAAAGCCTAAACATTGAGGCCCATGACAACTCTCCACTTGAAATAACAATATTAATGAATGATAGTGGTTACAAAGCATTCTGTACGTGGCAATGATGAAAGGATACTTCAGACTATAGAAAATAGTCCAACCTTGAAATATCATATTTCTTTCTTAATGTGGCCTTGTCATCTGGTTACGGAACATTGTTGGAAAGTTCATACAAACTTAGACTGTTTATCTTTCTTCCTTTGCCTAATGTCTGCTGTGGTTCAACGCATCAAATCGACAAATACACTATGGAGAAACGGTTTACAAGCCTTTAAGCAATTGTGAAAACTTTCCAATTCTCTTAAAACAGCGTGTCCTAGACTTTAAAGCATTTACATTCATGCATTTCCGTTATGACTTCATGAACAATACTTTTCTGTTATGACTTCATATACAGTATTCTCTCCCTAGCTTTAAACAGGAAGGTTTTAGAGCGGATGGCCAGTGGGCAAGACGTCATAGGCGATTTGAAATCTTTATTAAAAGTAGGAGCTTGCCTTGACTTTGTTAGAGTGTAATCAGTTCCCTCGTTTAAGCACGTTATAAATGAATTCTTATTTCAAAGAGGAGAATCCTGCAGCATTTTATATCACTTCATATAAAACATAAGTACAACTTGCTTTTTAAATCATAATCCTTGCCTTGAAGAAAGACTCTGTAGAAAAACAGCAATTAAAACCAGATGCTGTCTGGCCCAATCTGGAAACTGCAGCCTCAGCAGGCACTTCCTAAGACTTGCAGGGGAACACAGAAAATCTGCAAACAGATCCTTCTTGCTTTTTTTCCAATTTGTTTTATGCAGGTTAAGACACATTTTACGGTAAGCTCAGCTTGCATCTAGAGAAAGTGTGTAAATCTCTGCAACTTCCAGCACAAAGATTAATTAATATAATGTTTCAAGGCAGAGGACAGGCAGAACAGTAAGCTTTCCTAAGGAGTTTCATTACTGATCCAACTTGGCACTTCCCAGAACAGCATCGCATAGCAGGCAAAGGTGTTGGAATGCAGACCAGGGCATATGTCAGTTACAATTCCCTTTACGTGCGCTGTGAGATTCAGGTGTTACAACACATACATGGATGAGCCAAGGCTAATCAGATGTGCCTGTTTCCTGTTCCTGGCAATATCACAAGACACTATCACAAACAAGGTCTCCCATCTTTGCCTCGGCTGTCGCACAAGTCTGACATCATTTTGCAGCACAACAGTGTAGAGTGAAAGTTTACCAGTAAGGACTGGCTTTGCAGCCAATGTTCCACAATAACACAACTGGAGCTGTCCCATTTCTCTTATTCAATAGCAGAGATCATTATTTTTTGTAACTATTTCCAACAAAATCCCTCAGTAAGTTTATATTGTTCAATGCAGGGAGAAAGCACAGTGTTTCTGCCTTGTCAATCGCCTGCCTCCTGTCACTCAGACCAAAATTCTCCGTCAAGTTGTCATAGAGAGACCGGGGGGATTATGCCCAGGCTCTGTCCAGAAATGATTCATGTGGAACGCATGCTTGACTAGCGGAACCGCTGCTGTGAGAGAGCGCTTCGGAGACCCTCTTTTCCCACCTTCTTTAGACAATCCTGTATTGTTTGGTTGCAGTCTTAGTGATCCCTGTCCCGGCACACTGACTGACATTGCTTTGAGGTTCCGAGACCTGCTTTGAATTTCTAAAACCTTTCAGGAAGTCCCCATGGGTGCCTTGTGCCATTGAGCTGTTCCTCCTTGGATTTTCATAATTCTGGCCTTAAACGTCCCAACACAAACCCCCCTCCCCATTTCACTCTCTTGTTCTCTGCAGTTACTGAACCATTTTGCAGGCACGGTTTCAAAGAGAAGTTAGTGGGATGAGATGAAAGTTAGCTAAACTTTCATGGCTTTGAGGTCATCATGCCCTTCTCTTAAATTGACTAAAAACAAAATCGGATGTATCTCAAAGTATTAATCTTGATGTACAGTCCAAAGATTTCTTAAAGAAATATATTAGCCACACTTCATAGACTTAATGCTCACCTTTTCAGTTTCTGCTTTCATTTATTGTGATGTCAGATTGATTCCACACAGCTAAAAGACTTGAATTTCATTAGTGAACTAGAAAAACAGCAAAACATTCTATTTAAAATTTTTGTGGCAAGGTACCCAGCACATATATTTTACTAGATGAAAAACTGGAATAGTTTGCATTTTAAACAGCAGCAGTTACAGCAGTCACACAACCTACCGAATTTGCTCTCCTCAATCCCTAAGCACATTGGTGTAAAATCATACAATCCATCAAAATTTTTATAATGATCTAATATACATAAATCTATGAAAAATAAATAAAAGATCAGTAAAATGTCCTCTGCTATGTTCACATTCAGTCCTTTCCACATTGCTGGTTAGCATGTTTCAATATGCTCCCATATAACCCTTATCACCGGATTTTGTCCCTTTAAATTGAGTCATAAAATCCCCCTGCTGTGGATCTTAGTATGTCACTCCACGTATTACATGTTATGGACACCACCCCCTGTGAATGGGACACTTACTGCAGCTTGTGACCCTAAAATACAGGTCTAAACACAATTGTGGGATGTTAGCCACCCCTTCATACCGTTTCCTCTTCATATTCTTAGCTCTGGTATTACTTCTTATCCATTCATCCACCTAAGACTGCTAAGCATGTTCATTGCATTAAATTATCTTTACTTTCTTTATTACTTTATTCTTCTGGAGAGAGATCACTTTATAGATCGTGGTTATACCTCAGAGAAAACATTATAAACATTGTAAAAATAGTTAAACAAAATTACTAAATACTATAAAATATAAGACCAAGACAGAAGAGAGCCTTTGTTATTAAACATTTGTTTTTCTTATTTTCTTATGTTTTTTATTTGTGTAAAACAGATTAGTTTCAGTGCATTTACACAAGAGACAATTGGTTTACATCACTAAATGGCGGTAAATTTGCCATGAACAGGCAGCACATGGCAAGAGTGCCAGTGCTTACGCCATTTAAGTAGCGTGCGTTGGTAGTTGGGTAACACCTGCTTTTGCTGGCATTTCATGAATCTACCCCAATTACTTGCCATGAAGCCAATAGGTTTACTGACTGTAATGGAACAGTGTATATTGGTTGTACATTACTTGGGTAACTGGGTACATATGTTCGGTCGGCACATCAGTTGTGGGCAGAGATGGCTCTCCCTGCGCTAGTTAATCTCGGGGAATACAACAAATATATTCCGCTACAGATTCCCCTACCCACTTTTAATGTACTCCATGCCGTGTAGCATCTTCTGACACTTCTGTCTTCTAATCCAGAACTTCCACTGTGAAGGTGGAAGTGTCAGAAGATGGAACACAGAATGGAGTACCTCAGAAGGGAGGAGACTGCCTTGGTGAGTTAATCCCGCGTACACAGCCTGCGCCTCCCACACACTCTGGCACAATTTCACTTTTCATGAAATTGTTCTTGCTCATCCCAAGTAACTGGTAACATACCAATCCTTTAAAAGTGGTGGAACAATGATGGAAACCCAGGGACACCTACCACCAAAGTTAACTGTAAAGTAAAAGAGAGGGGTAACTTAGTATGCAACATATGACATGGTGCCCCCAAGACATGCTAAGAGTTACATTTATAGTTACATTTATAAAGTGAAGCCACCTCACTGCAGTCTGGTGTTCAGCAACTTCCCTCCACCTTTTTTAGTATGTCTTGTATGAATAAAGTGGATTTTTTTACTATGAGAAAGTTTTTTTGTCTCAGGTGTGACAAATGGAGGAGGAGTAATACCAGAAGGAGTAATACCAGAACCAACATTTTGAAGAGGAGAATGTTGAGTGCTGAGGGTAGGCCTGCATTCCACAGAGGAACCTAGACCCATATTACGCCCATAACAAGGTCATACCCAGAGATGAGTGTCCCATTTACAAGGGCTAATTTCCATCACATATGATACACGGAGGGACATGCCTAGACCCATGGTGTGGGATTTTATGACTCTGGCTCTTTTTAAAGGGATAGTATCTGTTGGTAAGAGTTAAATGGATGTATACTGAAACAAGCAATCCAGCAACCTGTCTACTTCCCATATATGTTCCTCCTTGTGGAGGACTTTAATTTATACTTTATTAGCTGATGGCCCAGCATTGCCAGGGTATGTATTTGGCTGGTGTTGGCTCCACCTACTTTTTCTAACCCTAACACACAATTTTACTCAATGACCTAGTTTGTGAGCTTCGCAGTCTTTGGCATCAATAATTTGCATTGAAATAAAACAAATCTGATTGGCCATTTGTGGCTCCACCCCCTTTCCTGAATTTGAACCCCAGTCACCCAATAACCAACTGTACCAGGTTTGAGGCTTGTGCCATTAACAGTGGCAAGAATGGCAGCAATTAAATATTCCCCTTGAAAATCAATAGGTGAATTTTGATTGGCTTTTGTAGGCTCCACCCACTTTTCTGAATATTAATCCCAGTCACCCAATGACCAACTGTGCAAAGTTTGAGAAGCCTACCATAAACAGTGGAAGACAGGCTCAGTATACATTTTCCCAGTGAAATTTGTATTTGCCTCCTCCCACTTTTTGGTTATGGGGATAAAAAGTATCCTACAGTATATGTTATTCCAGGTAATATACTATGTGTGTGTCAAATTTAATTCAAATCTATTCAGCCATTGTTGCGTGATTGAGTAACCAACATCCAAACTTTTGCATTTATAATATTAGTGAGATTAATTGTAGATTTATGTATTTTAGATCTAATAGCATTTGGATGGATGTACTGTATGATTTTACACTATTGCACCTAAAGAGAAACTGTAGTGAAAATAACGTAATGATTAAAATTGCTGATTTTTATTACAATATTAATTCATAAATATTTTATTTAGAGTTTTTCCATTGTAAAATCTTTCCTTACCCTGTTTTACATTCTGAAATTTATCACAGGTGGCGACATCTTTAGTCCTGCCAGGTGATGTGATGTCTGTGCATAGAACTCTCGCTAAACGAACATTCGGCAAAGGGAGATGCTGCTTGTTTGGCAGTTGGAAAAAGCAGTTATTCCCCACAATGAAATGAGTTTCACAGACAGCAAACTGTCAGGACCTTGGTCGCTAGATCACCACACTGTCTGCCATGAAGACGTCCCTGATGATCTATTTGAGAATAGGTAAAGATTTATCGTGGAAAAGGAGGTATTGGCTACTGATTGGGATAATGTTCAATCCAAGGTTAAAGTTCCTCTTTAACCACTTCGGTACCAGCAGCCTCTGCCCCCTTAAAGAAAACCTGTTCTGAAAATTAAAAGTGAAATAAATATACACAGGTCATACTTACCTCCCGTGTAGTCTACTCCTCAATCTCTTTCTCCTTTCCCATGTCCTGTTTGTCCACTGGGATCAAGGAAATTCTCTGCCCTCCATTTTGAAAATGGTCATTACCCCATAACAGCTTTCTGGTCAGCACACTGTTAAAACTGTCATATCGCCCACTTGAGCCATAGGAAAACATAGACATTACTTGGCACATCAGTTGTCCTCTCAGCTATAACTGACAGCAACTGATATATTTCAATTCTGACAAAATGTTGTCAGAACTCGAAGCGATCACTGTCAGAAGAAAATGGTACGCTTCTGAGAGGAACTAATAGCAAGGTAACTATGTAATGTTCATTTGAAGTTACCTCATGTGTTTATTTTAAATAATTTTACTCAGTACAGGTTCTCTTTAAGGACCAGAGGCTGCTGGTACGCTAAAACGCTGCATACCAACGAATCGCCGCAATAATCCATCGCTCCCGCCGGTCAGGCCGCTCCGTCCCCGACGCAGGCTGATCTCTCTCCCGTCTCTATGATGGCAGAGCGCTGTGCGCCGGTCAGGACCCGCTTTCATTGGCTCCTGACCCTGTCACCCAATGTAAGCCAATGGGATTGGCTTACAGTAATGACAGAGCCAGGAGCCCATGAAAACGGCTCCTGCCCGGCTCACAGTGCTCTGCCGTCATAGAGGCAGCAGGGTAGCACATTGCGCGCGGTGAATGGGACGTAGAGCTTACGTCCGGTCAGAACCACAGCGCCACCCGCCCGACGTAGATTTAAACTGCGGCAGTCCCTAAGAAGTTAATAGGGACTTGAGAAGAGTGACTTTGTAACATTACAACTGCTACTGTACTGTGATTTATGAAGAGCATACAACAGGGAACTATTACAATACACTCTCTGTTTTAGTATTATAACCTGAAAGTTACCATCACAGGTTTTAAAGTGATAAAATGTATTTGTGTTATACAAAATTATTTAAGTGTTCTAATTATAATGTGAGAGCAGTCAGAGGCCTCAGTGGGTTTGCTATATTAATATTTTTTAATTTAAAGTGGTTTGAAACTCAGCATTTCCTCTTTGTTCTAAATGATTATTTACAGCTTTAAACTTACTACCAGAAAAAAATAAATATAGCAGAACAACATTCAAAAAAATGAAACACAGCACTTTGTTCTTCAATGGAAAGCTCCTTCAGCTTATGATTTGCATCCAAAGAGGTTATATCTTTTGTTTACATTTCTTCTGTTGTTACAATAAGTTACATCCAGCCATGAGCTGAAACATAACTGTACTGAGCTGTCAAGCAGAGACATATAAGAAATTACCACTAGATAGCTGCTGCATTTATACATACTTGAATAAAATGCAAAGGTAGCTTTCAGAGCAGATAAACTGTACTTTGGTAACTTGTAACTTATAAACAAACAATATTACTTGTGCACAAAAGCAAATATGGTAACTGAATGGGTAATAAAAAGTAGGAAAACACATTTTTATTGAAAATTATGCCAAAGTTTTACAGAACTTTAAGGACTAAGGGCCATATCCTATTCAAGGTGATAAGTAGCTTGCAGATGCGAGCTACTTATCACCTGGCCATCGCGCGAGGATTACCGGCAAATCCTATTGCCCATATCCTTCGCGCGATGGCCATTTGTTAGGGAGCATTACTCAGGCGAAAGCCTGAGCGATGCTCCCTTTTACCGAGCGATGGGGAGTGAGGTTTACGCTGTGGTGCTGTCCATCAGCACCACGGCCTCACTCCCCACACATGCGCACTCGCCCGCCTAACATCCGCCGCCATCTTCCGCTGCAGCATCTGGGGGCCTCCTTTAATAAGGAGACCCCCAGAGCTCCCCGTCGGGTCGCCGCACAGTTTTGAAGCCCCCGTGCAGCTCTGCACCGGCATCCCTGTTGGCATACATACCGCCGCAGATCACCCACCGCCTCTCGCCGCAAAATCCGTCGCGTAATTACAGTGTATCTAACACTGTAATTACTGTCCGCATACAAGGAGCCCGGGCAAAGCATCTTTGAATCTGCAGCCTGGGTTCCCCATTGGTCCGCTGTCTGAGCCATTTTATTGGTTCAGACAGCGGACCAATGGGGAGCCCAGGCTGCAGATTCAAAGATGCTTTGCCTGGGCTCCTTCTATGCGGACAGTAATTACAGTGTTAGATACACTGTAATTACGCGACGGATTTTGCGGCGAGAGGCGGTGGGTGATCTGCGGCGTTATGTATGCCAACAGGGATGCCGGTGCAGAGCTGCGCGGGGGCTTCTAAACTGTGCGGCGACCCGACGGGTAGCTCTGGGGGTCTCCTTATTAAAGGAGACCCCCAGATGCTGCGGCGACGACGTGCGTTAGCTAGTTTAGACCTGCTTTTTGCAGGTCTAAGCTAACGCTCATGTCTGCCGGGAAGCATCGCTTCCCGGAGACATGATAAGGGTAATTGGATTCGGTGTTAAGAACTCGCTGGTCGATTATATCGCCCAAGCGAGTTCTTTTCCGCCTGGGGGGGTCTAAAGTTTAATTAGATTAGGCGATGCCCCCATCGCCTAAGTTAAGAACTCGCCAGTGCTTAGCGCTGGCGAGTTCAGCAATAGAATATGGCCCTAAGAGTGGCCATAGATAGGTAGATATTTCACCAAGAACAGCAGGCAGTAAGTAATATGCTCTCCCTTGACTATATCACTGTTCTACCAGAACCTTTTGTGATCTTTTTCCTGACTCGCAGAAGAGTAAAAAGTGATTCTCTACTTGTGTCACATGTTTGAACATTAATTTGGGCAATAAAACTGGTTCCTTATGCTCAGAAGTGTCCTAATTCCAGGAACCTTCCAGAGCAGGAAAAACACAGGAACACTGAGAGCCTAATGTCGTGTATTAGTTAGGTATTTCAAGGAATAAAGTAAATGTGATAAAGGGGGTACTCACAAATCCTGGTTACCATTAGTACAACCACCATAAGTGAAGGTGGGCAAAAATACTAACTCTACTCAGAGCAGCAGGATGCTCCTTCAGATCAGTTGCACTTAAAAACACAACATGAAGACAATAATATAAAAAAAAAAACCTAATAGGCACAATAATATGCTTAAGTAGTTAAAAAGAGTCTAAAAATGACAAATCAACCACCAAAGGACCATTTATTAACCACTAAAAAGTAGCAGTTTATTTTTAGTCCTCTGGAGATTATTACATCTACCTCATTGAAGGTAAACCAACATTTTCCATCCATTTTTAGACTTACTGTATTTCACCTGGTTCATCGTATTTTCTCTCTCTCTCTCTCTCTCTCTCCCCCTCTCTCTCCCCCTCTCTCTCCCTCTCTCTCTCTCTCTCTCTCCCCCCCCCCCCCCCTCTCTCTCTCTCTCTCTCTCTCTCTCTCTCTCTCTCTCTATATATATATATATATATATATATATATAATAAAATCTAACTGGCTCTGCGTCCCATCCCTGCACTTCCTGTTTGTGTGTGTGTGTCCCGTGTTTTGTGCTACTGCGCATGTGCAGGGAGGAACGCAGAGACTGAGGAGAGCTGAGGGAGGACGGGTGCAGCGGGCGCGTGCATGCGCGGTGACTGCGGCATTCATGGGGAGAGTGAGAGGGAAGGGAGGGAAGTGGAGGAGAGGGGAGCAGATTCAACACAGACCTAGAGCCCGTTTTGAAACGGGCTTAGGTCTACTAGTATATATATACTGTATACAGTGTATATATATATATATATATATATATATATGTTTATTTCACAGCAGTTCACTTTATGATGTGCCACAGATTTACATATCTTGTTCTTGCCAGTTTTCATCGGTATGTCTCATCTTAGGTTGTGTTTAAAAGTAGATAACAAAAACTGTACGGTTCTTCTGAAAATAATGATCATTTAAAATTGCATAAATCTTTAGTGGTTCAATGATAAAAGAAGATTCTATAATACAAAAAATCGACTTAAACATAAACATGTATACATAATATAAGAGTAAACAAAAGAAAATTTGCATTGAAAGAACTAATCCCCAGAAACACCTTGTGTTGCTCCCACCTCCAGAAGCTCTAACCATGCTGGCCCGGAGCTTATTGATTATTAACCAGAGTTATCTGCTCTGCCGCTGGCACTTGTCAGAAACATGTCTTTTGTCCGTCAGAGCAGCTCCTCTCAATGGAGGTTAAGCATGAATTAATTACCAGTTCATCACATTTAACCTCCTCTCTATCTCTCAGATGCATTCCACCAAAAATTCAGCTCTTGTGGCTTCGGGGATCTCCTAGGTATGAATTAAGGGCTCGCTTCACAATGACTGACAGAGCAGTTGGGTCTTTCATAATGTAGAAGACTCTACCATGAAAATAGAAATGTTTTGTCTCACAGCTGTATCCAGCCTGGTTTATGCTGACATGCTACCATTTCTTAAACTATAGTGATTTCTGCTCCTTCTGCCCTTAATACTCCATCACAGGTAATAAAGGTAAAAGACAGCTACAGTTCTAATAGGCTAAAAAAAAATCAATGTGCCCAGCGGTTTAAACTTGACAATGTAGCAGGATAAAGAAGTTTAGATGATACCTTTATTATTAACCTGAACAGAAAATGGGCAACACATTTATAGCCATTATGTTAGTCATAAAAACAGTATTCATCCAGTAGGATAAACAGTTAAATGTCACTTCTGAACATCTTCGAGGATAATAATAATAGATCTCAAATTGTTATATATTGACTACAACCACACTAACAGCAGGCAACACTGTTTTAACAGTTGTGCTTTCTTCAACACGTATTGCCATTCTTTGTAGTCACTAGACATTTGTTTGTTGCTTAGTTTACTTCTGTTCAATAAATATACTAGAAACAGCTATTGCTCGCACATATTGTCTCATTATTTAACAATGGCCATAAGGATTGGAATCCAATGAGCTTTGTTGAAGTATACGGAATTATCCTAAGTGAGCACTTAATCAATATGGCTTTTCAAGGACACATGAACAAGCCTGATGTTTTCAGATGGCCATCATGGGATGCTTATGCCGGTAGGCTAGCTTTCTTTCTAGACACTAATAAGGTAACTTAAGCTGTCCAGAAGCTTGTTGTGCTTCTGAGCATCGGAACACCAAAGCCTCTCATATTATGCACTCTCTTGTCTGTCCCTTGCTAAACCTAATAAATGGTCATTTAAGGAAATCTCTGCACTGCTGAGAAATCGTGCCTCCCCTAACTCTTCTGACATTCTAAGCAATCCCGTTTTAACAGGATGAATGCACTACTTCAGACCATTGCCTTTTTACATACGTGGATTGTTCTTGTGTTTGGGGTCAGAGAGGAGAAACGACTCGCACAAGACACAAGATAGGAACAAGAACAGATCAGAATGTAGCTGTTTGTCATTGCTCAAAATCAGCTAGGTACACACGATACAATTTTCTGACAGATTTACTGTCAGATCGACTATTTCCAAAAGGTCCAATCTGATTTCCGATCGATTTTCCATTCGCTTCTATGGAAAATCGATTGGAAATCAAATCGGACCTGTCGGAAATAGTCGATCTGACAGTAAATCTGTCAGAAAATTGTATCGTGTGTACCTAGCACTACACTGCTGCAAAATTAAAAAGAAAACCTTCGTGTAAGAAAGATATTAATTGTCACCACTAGGGGTGAATTGGCTCAGTGCAAAACACCTTTTTCCCGTTTTTTTGCACACTTCTATCCTCCATTTCACTTTAACAGCATTAGTGTTTTTTATTGCTGTCTGTGTTACAGGTTGCTGTGCATGGGGATTTTGGAAAGTGCAGGGTTAATATTGGTATGGGTTGTTTAATTTGGCCATACCCCTTTGGTAGTACAATTACATTTTTCATGGGGTTTTGTACTAAACATAAATAACTTATTGTTAAATTATTTTTCATCTACATTTGAACAGGAATGTCAATTTCGTTTTAAATTTTATTTCATTTTTTTTTGTGTGTGTGTGTGTGTGTGTGTGTGTGGGGGGGGGGGGGGGGGTAGACGCTTAAGTATTTAAATAGGATTCTGTCCATGTTTGAATAAGCCCTTCATTTGCATTTGGAAAATGGTTGGTCACAGGCAGCCACCTACTGTGTAAATATTTGTAAATATGAGATTTAGCTTATATATGAGAGGGGACGCAATAACACAATAACACCCAATACTGCTCATTATCTGATGAAGCCATTGATTCAATTCTCTTCCATTTCAAGCACTTTACTGTCATTGTGTAACACAATGAAATTACTTTTCACAACAGCCCCATGGTGCATATAGGGGACTTACTGATGGTAACAAAGGTAGAAATAGTGGAATTATACAAGTATGCCAGGTATATACTAGTATGCCAGGTATATACAAATATGCCAGGTATGGCATACTTGTATATACCTGATCAGATAATCAGATCGGACCTGGAAAAGCAAACCAAAATCAGATTGGATCTCTCATAGGTTTAGAACAGACATATTCCAAAGTGCTGAACATGTTCAGCTTCAGGGAAGGGGAAAAAACACTGTGAGGTTCACCACTAGAACTTTACCAGTTACCCCTAGTAGAAATGATCAATGAGATGCAACTTTTAACTAAATGACCACAACTTGGTAGTCACCAGTAGCAAAGAATCTGTTGATAGCTAGGGTTGACATTCCATTGTTCCTTGCAGTTTGCTCTGGTAAAGACTGGGTGGCCACTTCCATAGATAGATAGATAGATAGATAGATAGATAGATAGATAGATAGATAGATAGATAGATAGATAGATAGATAGATAGATTCCATAGTTTAGGAAAGACCTTGCCAACTTCTAGTGGGAGAGTCAACAACACTGCCTATATAACACTTGCCTACTAGGGTGATATTTTACTTTAGTCTGACTCAAATTTACTCTACGTTACATGAACCCACCACCGGTGGTAAATCTAAAAAAATATTTATATTTTCCTCTGCCCCCACAATGCCTGAAAGAGAACCAGAGATGAGGCACCCTCATGTATTTTACCATATATACTGTATATCAGTGGGAACATTAGAGAAAACACCTACTCTGCTCTCTGTTTCATTCTTCTCTGCTAAATCTGCCTGTTATTCACTCTGATAAGAATCCCCGACTGAGCATTCAGTCTAGCTTTGCCCCGAATGATTATTACTGAGTCAGTCTTCTGTGATGTCTTTGCAAGCCCAAGCCCGCCCCCTCCTGGATCTGCTTTCCTGCTACGAGGATACATAGCAGGAAACCAGAGCCACAAGGGGGCAGACTTGGGCTTGAAGACTTACTCAGCTATAACATTCTGAGCAAAGCTAGACTGAATGCTCAGTTGGGGATTCTTATCAGAGCTGATAACAGGCAGATTTAGCAGAGAAGAATGAAACAAAGAGCATAGTAGGGGCTTGATACACAAAATGGTGCGAACTGTTAGCATGGTGTGAAAAATGCTTTGCGTGAAATTTTGCGTCATAACGGTTATCGCATGCAAAAATTTGCATCTGCACGTTGACGTGAATTTTTCGCGAGTTAACTGTTGCGTTCGCGCGATAAATTTGCATTATCGCGTGAACGCAAATGTTAACACACGAAAAATTAGTGTTAACGCACGACCGTGAACTTTTGCGCGCAATAACCGTTTTTTTTGCGTGAAACCCGTTTTCTCATGCGAAAACGCACTAAAACGCGAGAAAAGCCGTGCTAACAGTTAGCACCGTTTTGTGAATCAAGCCCTAGATGTTTACTTTCATGTTCCCATTGATATATATGGTAAAATACATGAGGGTGCTTCGTCTCTGGTTCTCTTTAATAGCCTTGATAGTAGGTTAGATTCCAGCTGCTACTTAAATCTTTACTTCGTTGGCTAAAAATAACTTAATGCAAACAGATCAGCAGCTGTAGAGTATCTGGCAGTAGATGTGCAAAACATTATTGCTTAAAGCGGACCCAAACCAAACATTTTTTTAATTCAAAATATTTAGTTTCACCACTCTGACACATACAAAGATAAATAAACACTCCTTCAAGCCTATGAGCATTCCAGTGCATGCTTTTCATCCTTCTCTTTTCATAACTAGGGTTATATAGGTGGCAGTCATTAGCAATTCCTCCATTGCTGGACACCACCTACTCCACCAGTCTGCTGGATTCTGTTCCGGCAATATGAAAGGAAGGGAGGGCTTTCTCCAATAAATGTAAAATATTTTATATTTGTCATCATGCAGCTGAAAAAAGGCTGCTATTTATTATTATAATTTAGAAAATAGATTTTATTTCTGAAATCTTGTATTTTTAATTTGGGTCCACTTTAATCAATGTGTGTGTTTAGGCAGAGATACTTAATAGACATACAGTTGATATGCGCATTACACTGGGGCTGTTTGAAAATCTAACAGTGCGTACACATGCTAGATAAAACTTGGCCAAGACTACTGTTTGTGGTCGCCTAGGCCAAGAATTGAGCAAGTGTTCAGGTGTCCCCCAAGCTCATTTAAAGCTCTGGAATTCCAGATCATTCCAAGACAGTGATGTCCAAAGCCCACTGTTCTCCTTCAAACCCCCAGAAGCCACTCTGTCCTGTGCTGTGTGTCATCCAGTAGCGTAGCTAAGGTGCTATAGGCCCCAGTGCTAGTTAACATCCCCCCCCCCCCAGCACTCTATACATATCAATTGATACGTGCACTAAAGCCTGCCAAGGACAACCACAGTGTCACAGGAGCAAGAAGGGGACGGGGAACAGTTTTTGTAATTATTACTGCTATTCAAAGCATCTATAGAAGTGATTTTTACCAAAAAAAAGGACCAAGACAGAGCTAATATTGCAGTTGAGGGAGGGCCTCTCTTGTTCAAGGGCTCGGGTGCAGTCACAACCTCTGCACCCCCTATTTCTATGTCTCTAGTGTCATCCCTCTTCATCCCTCCATAGCAACAAGTGCATAGCTCTCTTCTAGGAGAGCAAGGTGTTTTTGCAGCTTCCAATCTGTTGCCTGAGGGAGTGTGCTCATCTGACCTGGAGCACTGCAGTTGATGGAGTTAAGATGTTAAATTCTCTAAATGGGAGTTTGGATAGCCCCCTTTGAGGTGCTATCAGGCAACCAGGTTTTAGGCAGCTCAAGAAATCCACTGTGTAGAAAACAGAGAGAGTGCTCTAAAAACAATAGGTACAAGGCTGGTTTTCCTGTCCAAGACTGGTCTCACCTGGATTCAGATGGCTGTTGGTGAGATACAGCCTGTGTATGCTTCTGTCCCTTTGAAAAGCCAGGGACCAGGCTCTCAGGATGGCAGCGCGGTGGACTCCTCTAGGGGATGCAATCAGCTTTAGGCTCCAGGGGGACCATCCGGATGTCCCGTGGGTTGGAAGATGTTAAATTTTAATGACTAAGCTACCAGTGGCTGCTTGTTGTGTTCAGTAGTCATGAAGGCAGGTTAACTGAAACTAGGTTTATTTACAGCATTCACCAACTCTCTACATAAACAGCATATTCGTGTTTCTAGCCAGGTCATAACCGGAACAAACGATCCCCAACAGTCTAGATCTTATTAATTATACAAGCAAAACAGTGCCATCTACAGGCCAGATGTATGAACACCACGCTGCTTAGCTCTGAATCCTCATGTTCTGCCTGCAACAATGACACAGACAGTGGTGCCTAAAAGGTTTAAAGCCTACTGCTTTGGTAGTCTGTGCTGCAGGAAGTGGCTGGTGAAAGTGATTTATGTGACATCAGACACCAAAGATACCGAACACAGAACAACCATGTTCAGCCGCTAAATACCTATACAGGACAAAAAAGTCAGCTTAGAAAGTATTGCAAAGATTTGTCGGGCCAAGTCTTCAAGAAGAAAAAAGCATTTCTGCACAACACGTTTGCTTTCTAGGCTTCAAAGCTGGTAATGAATAAGTACAATCTATAAAGTAAGCTCTTGTTTCTGTTTCAATGAATAAACATCAGGCTTTCCTGTGACTTCTATATTCTTATTATTATTTCAGGAAATGGCCTGTAATGCCTATGCCTAAAAATGACCCTGTGCAGATGTCAATGCTATCTAAATACATAATAAATATATAAGTGAAAGTTAGACTATGACTATGTCGGGATTAGACTTAGAGCTCCTCTGGGGGCAGTTAGTGACATAACTATATACTCGGTAAAGTGCTGCAGAAGATGTCAGTGCTATATAAATACATAGTAATAATATGGTAGGAAGTTTTACTATGACTATAGTAGGATTAGATTGTGAGCTCCTCTGTAGACAGTCAGTGATATGACTATGCACTGTGTAAAGTGCTGCAGATGTCAGTACTATATAAATACATAATAATAAAAGGGTAGGACTATGACTATGGTATGACTATGACTAATATGACTATGGTAGGATTAGAGTGTGAGCTCCTTTGAAGATAGTGAGTGATATGACTTTGCTATGTACTCTATAAAGTTCTGTAGAAGATGTTAGTGCTAAATAAATAATAATAATAATAAGCTAGGAAATTAGACTAGCTATGGTAGGAATGATAAGATTGTGAGAGAATGCCAAAGGCAGTAGAGACAGGGAACAGAGACACACAGAGAGGGCAGAAAGAAACACAGGGAGGGCAAAGAGACACAGAGAGAGGGCACAGAGAGGGCAATCGCTCAGAGCAAAGGCTGGTCCTAGCATTATCCCAGCAACTTGCTTTTCTTCAGCCCTGCACAGGGTTTTTTCACACCAGGAGCTGATCCATGCATTTTTACAGCTCACTCCTAGAATGTGGTAAGCGGGGTAACATGAAAGTCTATTGACTTTCATGTTAGCTTTCACGTTAGACAAAGTGTTCCAGAGCATAACGTTGTAACGCTTCTAGGAGCTTTTAATTGTCCGCCGCAAGCATTTTCGAGTCGGGTGAATTTCAACTAGCATCGCTGATCAGCGTTGCACCGCAACTTCCCAACGTCACGTCATAGGTCATAACGCATGCTTGAAATCGGGTTCATGCATGCATTACCTAGTGTGAAAGAGCCCACAGAGGATTCTCAGCCTGCTCCTCAGTCACAGCCTGCTCCTCCACCACGGGGACAAAAGCGCTGCTACTAGGCAAGATCATTCCCTGCTGCCCAGCCTCTATTAAGAGATGAGACCTGTATCCATCAGAGTGAATCCTCCCGACTTCCGCTGTTTTATATTTTCGTGTTTCAACTGCAGCACATTGTGGCACACGATATGGCACAGTGGGTGACCAGGCATGGGTCCCTTCAAACCATTTCTTCTTCTTTTTCCTCCCAGGTACAGAGTAGTCAGTTTGTTTTGCATGATGATTCATCTTCCTCTGCTGCTTCTTGTAACAAAGTCCCTGGACGACACTGTCAATAAAGTGCATTCTTCAGAACTGCGTCAGCATTCAAAATACGGACTGTTGACAGAAGATTTAAAACAGTTATGCTGTTCGCTCTACTGTGTGCAGTTACAAGACAGCTACTATGTGTGTTCAGTACTTTCTATAGAGCGAGCCTGTCTATATGCGTACGAGAGGAATCGGCGTGGGAGACTTGGGCGCAGGATACAGCCGGTATATGGCTGATCCTGCTGCTGCACAAGTTCCCGGCCATGTTAAATACTATTCTCCCTCCAGGCCGCCACGAGGATTTAAATAATTCGGCTTCCAGCAATTGTGTTTTAAAACTAACTTCAGCTCCGTCTTCTGAAGTTACTCCCATAATTCCTATTACGGCCTATGGTGGTGCCGGCTGCGCCCAAGTCTCCTGTGCTGGATGCACTGTGTTCGTGTCTATATACACACAGGACAGCATGACTCAGAATCAGAAGAGAGTAGATGAGTAGGGAGGTTGCAGAGATCTTGAGGAAATCTTGAGGGTATAATACTGGAATTAAGGCCATTATAGGGTCACTTTGGTATGTGTTGATAATACACTTTAACAGTGGGTGCAGAGTGGGTTAACAATTAAGACATTATAAATAAAGTGGGTTGGTTGAGATTTCAGGATAAAATGCCAATATTCCTTCTCTTTCTTCTCTGGTTTCCACTTTTCACTTCTGATTTCCAATGTCCTTCAGATAAAAATGGTACTGTATTGTTTCACCTCCCTGGCGGTAGTGTTGGGCGAACAGTGTTCGCCACTGTTCGGGTTCTGCAGAACATCACCCTGTTCGGGTGATGTTCGAGTTCGGCCGGACACCTGATGGTGTTAGGCCAAACTGTTCGGGTTCGCCCGAACTGCTCAATGCCCGGCCGAACAGGGCCCCTGTTCGGCCGAACAGGGCCCTGTTCGGCCGAATACGGCCCCCCTATGGGGTCGCAGGCATAAGGGGGGGAGCATGCCCCGATCGCGGGGAGGAGGTCGGAAATTCCCCCACCCCCTCCGCTAGCGCTCCCCCCTCTGCCCGCTTCCCCATAAAAAAATTTGCGTAAAGTTAAATAGTACCTGGTGGTGGCTGCTGCAGTGGTGGTTGGCTGTGGCTGGCAGTGGTGTGAGTGAGGAGGAGGAGTCCGAGTAGGACGCGTTGAGGCCGGGCAGCGGGCGGTTCAGCGGTAGTACCCTTGTGGTACTTCCGCCCTTTCTCTGACCTCACGTCCTCTACGTGATGACGCATACGAGTTCGGGGTTCGGGCCGAACATGCCGAACATCTGGCCCATGTTCGGCCTGTTCGACCCGAACATCCAGGTGTTCGCCCAACATTACCTGGCGGTTCATTTATGTCTGGATTTATGGGTCTAAAAGTGGTACATTTTTTTTCAAGAATTTTAGGCTTCCAATTCTTAAGTCATAACTCCCTAAAATATGTCAGAATAAAGGTCTTGTAGACATCCCGCGTATGATAAAAGACTGGAACACAAAATTGTTGCAGTAATTCAATTCATGAATAAACTTAAAAAATAGTGAAACTGTACAAATAAGGCACCAGACTGTACAGTATGTACATACAGTATATACCAAATACACCTTCTGCGTGAGGTATATTTTGAAACAGGGAATGGCATAGAGGGCGAGATCACAATCGGGGCAGTAGAAGCGTGATTCCTTTCTGACTTTTTCCCCTTGCTGTCAGTCTTAGGCGGCAGGCAGAGAGTAGTCAAAATCCAGGCAGAGGTCAGGGCAGGCGGCAGACGGCAGGCAGAGAGTAGTCAAAATCCAGCAGAGGTCGGTGCAGACTGCAGGCAGAGAGTAGTCAAAATCCAGCAGAGGTCGGTGCAGACTGCAGGCAGAGAGTAGTCAAAATCCAAGCAGAGGTTGGTACAGATGGCAGGCAGAGAGTAGTCAAAATCCAGGCAAAAATCGGTAACAGTAAAGCTATGTACCCATGTCCAGATTTTACAGACGACCCATGATTTTTGAGCACCGAACGGTCATTTCCGCGATATCGCGACATGGTTACAGGCGCCAGACCACGCGAACGTTGTGCTGCAATAACGGCCATCACGGCGAATCAGATCGCTAAGATCCCTGACGACTACCGTAGAAAGTACCATGATGGTTTGAAGTCTTGTTCGCTCCCAATGTGTAATGTTACATATTTTGTATGTTGCACATACCTGCCGGCAGGAAGAGGCATCGCTAACGACCATCGTGAAGGGGACGTCGCAGGACCCGTCGGGTGGTGAGTATGGAGCGTAAGGTAGATCAGCTGAAGCACTTAGTTCAAAAGCAGTTTGGAACTAAATGGCTATATTGTATTGATCTCTCCCCTGTGAGAGATCAAATTACAACTTGTGATTAGAGATAAATGAGGAGGAATTAGATAGGCTAAACTCTCTATATACATGCCGGCAGCAGCATTTCTCTCTGATTACCTTCTGTCCTGTGCAGCAGATCAGGGTCCAGTTGGGGGATCGGACAGGCTAAACTCTCTTCATAACTACAGGATGAATTTCTCTATGTTTCCTTCTATCCTGTGTAGATCGGGGGCCAGATGGGGGGATCAGACAAGCTAAACTCTTTCTATATATACAGGGCGCATGTCTCTCTTCCTTCTGCCTTGTGCAAAAGTTCAGATCCACTTCAAATTTTTGTGCCGCCCCCGGGCCCCCGATGACATGACGCCGCACCACCGCTCCACTATTCTGATTGGCCGCTGGGACCCCGGAAAGAAAAGCAGGGACATGGTGATCCTGGGGGCCGGGAGAGAAGGTGGACAGCCGGGGAGAGAAGCTGGAGTCCTGCTGTGCAGCACCAATCGCGTGCGGGACTCCAAAGCGCTCCACAAAGCAGGTGTTTCCTTACCCCAAGCTGAGCTCGGGATTACCGCTCTGGGCTTATTTTTCCTACCCCGAGCTCAGCTCGGGGATACCGACAGGGAGGTTAATAAGAGAAAAGGCCTAAGATTGGGTTGTATTGCAAACTGTTGTTCATAAAACATATTGGCCTCAATTCACTAAACTTATCTCCTGTCTTTAATAACTCTTCTAGAGTTGTTACCATGGTGATAAGGCATGTAGTATTCAGGAAACATTTTACCTCAGGCAAGCCTAAAGTTAACTCTTCTGTCTTTAAATTAACTCTCCAATCCTTAAAATAACTCCAGAGTTAAAGACAGGCTGTTAATTAACTGCGTGTGAAAATAACTACAGAGGAGGTAAAATAACTACAGAGGAGGTAAATTAACTACAGAGGAGGTAACTTAAGGAATGAAGAGATAAGATAACTCTCTCACGTGTGTAGGTAAGTTTTCTCTTGCCTTATTATCTCCAGCATGATCTTAGTGAATTGAGGCCACTGACATGAAGAAAAGTTGATAGTTAATGCTTAGAGGTAGTCATTTCTTCATAACAAATGGTATTATGTCTATTTTTATTTTGTTGACATAAACCTTTACAGTTAATAAAACATTTTAATAGGAAAATATACCCCTCAGCATAGCTGTACGCATTTCCTTTTTAATAAGCAACATCCTCAGACATTTGGTGGACTTCTCGTGCCATTTTGTTGAATTACATAAGCCATATAGACCCTCATTTTTCCTCCTGAGTTTTCTCCCAAGAGATAATTTTTCCTATTATCTAAAAAATAACTTTTCTGCTCTTAGCAATTGTAAAAGTACTAAATTGTAGGCAAAAAAACTAATATTACACCTATTTTGGGTGTTTTCTTGCATGCTGGGAGTATTATTCTTTTTTATTTTATTGGTAAAGTTTGAAAATATCTCCTTGGAGAAAACTCAGGAGAAAAGTTAATAGGAAATGGGCCATAATCTCTCTAGCCCCACCTGTATTGATAGAAATACGAAAGGGTGATACAGCTAAATTATGCCAATGGCAGCAGGAAATTTAAATACCTTCTAGTGATGAGAATATGTAAGTTAAGCATCAGATCTCAAACCGAACTTATGCTGGAGGCTGCATCTCTTTAACCACTTGATGACCCAGCCTTTACCCCCCCCCCCCCCCCCCCCCTTAAGGACCAGCGCTGTATTTGCTGATCTGTGCTGGGTGGGCTCTACAGCCCCCAGCACAGATCAAACACCAGGCAGAGCGACCCCTTTTTCCCCACTAGGGGGATGATGTGCTGGGGGGTCTGATCGCTCCTACCTGCGTGTGGCTGGCGGGGGCACCTCAAAGCCCCCTCCACCGCAGGGTTCCCCCTCTCCCTCTCCTCCCTCCCTTCCCCGGAGATCCGAGGCTGCACAGGAACGGATCTGTCCTGTGCAGCCTCTAACAGGCTTCTGCCTGTCATGTGACAGCGATCCCCGTCAGCTGATTGGCCGGGGATCACTGATCCAATACAACGCTGCTACTGTTAGCAGCGTTGTACAAATGTAAACAAAGCGGATTATTTTCGCTTGTGTTTACATTTAGCCTGCAAGCCGCGATCGGCGGCCCGCAGGCTATTCACGGAGCCCCCCACCGTGAATTGACAGGAAGCAGCCGCTCGCGCGAGCGGCTGCTTCCTGATTAATTAGCCTGCAGCCGGCGACGCAGATCTGCGTCGCTGTTCCTGCAGCTGCCACTTTGCCGACGCGCGGTATGAGTGTGCGGTCGGCAAGTGGTTAATGTACTGGGGGGGGAAAACTTATTTTAACATGACAAGATTCTTCAAGCAAGATAGGAAAAACAGTCTAGTAAGAAGCTGGCAGGAGGGGGATTACTTCTAACAACATACAGAAGAAATAAACTATTCCAATTCTTCTGTGTCCAGTCTGATGGAAATAACTTATACTTATTGGCTGGGACTGGGGGTGCTCATACAATCGCTCTCTTACCATGACAATTGGATAGCAACAATAATGTGTGCCCAATGTGAGTTTCTGTACCAAAACAAAGAATACAAGGCCAGATTTATCAAGAGTGTCTGAGACAAAATATTAGTAGGTTTTTAGAAATCCGTGCAGAACTGTCTCAGGCATCTTAAGAAATCATTAGATAGTGCAGATTCCTTCTTAAACTGTGGAATAGAAGGTGCTAGGAAGGTCTCTCAGGCAGTCCAGTGTGTGAGGGGAATTGCTGTTGCTGAGGTAACCAATACATCTGCTGTCAGCAGGCTCTGAGTGAGGGGGGAGGAGCCCTTCACAAATCACATCTTGCTTGCACTATCTGTAGAACTGCTAATGAGCACTTCTTAATCTGCAGCAGTTAAGGAATGGATTTGCACTTTTCTTAACTGTAGTGTAGCTCTAGAAATCCACGCTAAACTGCCGCTATTACATAGGCTTTGGGAAGTTTCTTACTATCATGCAGAACTGTTCTTCTGCTGGTTAGAACAGTTTTAGAAGAAAAAATTGTTGGTAATGCTTTGATAAATCTGGCCCACAGATTCCAGGAAAGGAAATACATGTGCTGTATGTTAGGTTGGTTTGGGATTTTAATGGTTGGTTGCAAACTGAATGAAAACAAATTTTAATAACATTAAATAGCAAAAACATTTGTGCAGCACTGACTCCTGCTTACAGTATAGCAAGTTTTTAGTGAGATCGGAACTTCACTTGCAGTTAGTCTTTTTGAGTCACACATGAAAGACAGCTTAAAAGTTGTCGTGGATAATGCGATAATACCAAATGAGATAATTTATGTGCAGTGTCGTACTTAGGCATTAATTAATTTTCATAATCAGGCTCAAAACTTCTTTCTTAGCTGTTTAATGTCAGTGAATCATAAAATAAAGTAAAGTTAGCAAACCCATTAAAATATGAGATAATCCAGGTGTTAAAGGCCCTAAAGAAGTTTAAAATGTACCAGAAGTGAAGTAAAAAGTACTAAACTGAAATACTTCCATGTAATCGGATGCCTGTACTTCTATATCTGCTTTTTTGTCCTTCCTCATTAGTTATTAGTGGAGTCATTATTTTAGTCAAGCTCTCGGAAAGCAGTTATAGCAGTCACCCAAGGCTTGGCACTGGCAATACAATGTGGGCAGTAGAGGCTGGCAGTGTATGCTGTTTACAGTCTGGGTGATTGCTCTGGTTTGATCAGAGATTGGTACCAGGGATTACTCCACCACTTTACTAATGAGTAAGGATAAAAAGACAAGGATAATGTAAATATAGGCACTGTATTCCATCTAGCCATTCTCAGTTCAGTATTATTAATTTCTCTTCAGGCACATTGCAATACATCAACCCTAATTTAGCAAAGAAACTAGAGACAACTAAGGGAAAGAGTCCTCAGAATCACAACTTAAAAGGAATTGTAATCAAAATAACATACCATACATGCTCAGGTATAAGTCGAGAAATGTAGGTGTAACTCACAATAGAAAAGTATAGGGGTCGTCTTATATGCGAGCAACCCCTACATTTCTCATACTTATACCCGGAATAGGAGATAGGATACAAGTGGCCACAACAAAGGAACATTTAACCTCTCTCCCTGGTGTGCCCGCCTCTCTCTTCCCCCAAATACCAGACCGGCCGCAGTGAAAGTTACATATACAATACCTATTGCAGCACCATGCGCTGGCTTCTCTTATTTCCACTTCTCTGCAGTCCAATCAGTGTGCACTAGTGCCCGCTTTAGGCTTGCGATGTATGTCATGTGACATCGGGAGAATACGAAGGAACTGGTACATGCTCACCAGACCTGGGGGAAGGGGAAACGAGAGGAGCAAGCAGAGTGTTGCAATAGGTATTGTGTATGTAACTTTCACTGCGGCTGCTCCGGTGTGCTTTCACTGCACCCAATCAGGTATTTGGGAGAAAAGAGAGGTGGGCACTCCCGGGAAAGGGGTGAAATGTTTCTTCCCCTGTGGCCACTCTCTTCATGTAGTGTTGAGAGAAAGGCAGAAGTAAGCACACTTGGGGGAGGGGGAACGGGGATATTGCCTGTACTTGTGGGGTAAGGACACTGGCTGCAGTTAAGGGGAATTGGTGCACTGTGGGAGGGGGGGGGGCACTGGGTGCACATGGGGGAAGTTTGTGAAGTGGATACTTGGAGGGCACGTTTTTGGGTAGACTTATATTTAAGTTGTATTAAAATTCTAGTTTAAGAGGGTATACATTTGGGGTCGACCTATACATGAGGTGGACTTGTATCCAGGGATATACGGCAATTAATAAAATTGTTTATTTTTTACAATAGTCATTTAAAAATTATTTAGTCAGTGATTGCCCATTCTTTCTTCTCCCTAATTTACTTCCTGAAATTTATCACAGGTGGCAACATATCACAGGTGGAATGCTTTTTACTGAGAGTTCTAAAGCCAGTAGAAAAGGTCCCTGGTTGTCAAGAATGCTCTGGTGGGAAGGATTCTACATAATAAACAGCCTAGGTTAAGCCTCAGTGGGCTATGTATCAACATACAGCAATATATACCTATAGGAAGTATTTTTGAGGGTGAAACTAGGATAATTAACATATAAATGGGCATCCTGAATAATTTACTGCATTCTACTATATGTCATGGTTCCTCTTTAAGCTAAGTGAGTAACATAATTTAGTTGCTACTGATATCATGTTTTTTCCCCAATGCAGTTCAAACCATAAAAGTGAAGTGGGTGGTATCACCTTGTTATATAGCACAGCTAAAGGTACAGCATGTGGCCCATTAATGAAGAAGAGATCTGCTGCAATTTCTCTTCAAACACATTTCACTTCTGTCATCTCACACCCAGTAAACAAAACTAAAATGTATATTATTGAAAAAATAAATTTTATAATAACCCTCTGGTACTGATGGGGGCTACAGTGAAGAGGAATATAGTGATTAACCATTTGAGGACTGCGGTGTTAAACCCCCCTAAAGACCAGGCCATTTTTCATAAATTGGGCCACTACAGCTTTAAGGGCTCGCTGCAGGGCTGCACAACTCAGCACACAAGTGATCCCCCCTCCCCCACCCCCCATTTTCTCTCCACCAACAGAGCTCTCTGTTGGTGGGGTCTGATCACTCCCCCATTGTATATTTATTTTTTTACAAGGGCCTTGATGTATGAATCATCAATTTTCTTTTTTGGGTAACCTCTTGCTGCCAGTCGATTTCTCAGCTCATCTGCCTCCCTTAGGAAATCTTCCATTTTGCTGCGGTTCCTGCGCAATCGCATGAACTGCCAGTGGGAACAGCCCATTTTTGAGATGGGAAGTGTGAGCTTGTGGCTGACAGCAAGGTGTTACCAACAGTTTCTTTATGATAGGTTCTAGTAGCTAGTTTGTTACCATCCCTGAATCCCAGGAATGAGATTTAATTTTTGTTGGAAGTAAAAGTAAAAAAAATTACGATTATTTTTGTTTAGTTCATCAACAAAGGAATGCGGTTCAGCATCAGTTCCTCTCCAAAGGACGAGAATATTTTCTACAAATCTTAGCCATAGTGCGACATGCTCCCGGTACCCACGCATGGAACTCACCACTGTCTCCTCCCAGTATCCCAGGTGAGGCATGCGTAGGCCGGCGAGCATGCCGCGTCCATTGTAACACCCCTTTTTTGATGGTATATTCAATCATTAAGGACAAAATATAAAGAGGGCCCTGAGGAAATTGCTATTATTCATTCAATGGACTCAAATGGAGTGCACTTCAATTAGCAAGTAGGGGCTGGTCTGAATATAGGGACTAGGGTTTTTATGGGAAGGGTAAGGGCTATTATATGTTCAATAATTTTGCTAATAAAGTAATTTTCACTTTTATAACCCAGTGGCTCCCCATACTTTTCCATATTTAGTAGGGTTTTCATGGGTGAGACTTGATGTTTGCTGGTAGATATCCCATCTTTTGTTCTATTTAAGAAGTTAAAGTTTATCTATGTATATAGAGCCCAGGGCTCATATGCAATTCACTTTTTCTCCTGAGTTTTCTCCTAGGAGATTATTTTTCACCCTCTATTTAAAATCACTTTCTAGCACCTTCCAACTGAAAAAGTAACACAAAGTAAGTGAAACTATCAAAATTATTTTGAGTATTTTATTGCTTTCTGGTGGTTTGAAAGGCATTTTATTGACAAGTTTGAAAATATAACCTAGGAGAAAACTTATGAGAAAAGTTAATTACATATGGGCCTCTTCTAATGTGGATTCTAAACTGCAACTGTGATAGTCTAATGCAATCTTAGTAAAGCTACAAAACTGACAATAAAAATACGAGCCTCTTCTATACTACTAATGTTCTATTTATCACCCGTACTACACATACAATTGATTGGCCCATATGCAATTCTCTGTTTCACCCGAGTTATCTCCTGGAAGTTAATTTTCATCTTCTCTTTAAACTAACTTTTCAGCATTTTACAACTAAAAAAGTACAAAAAGTTGGTGAAAAATTACTATTAAATTTATATTGACTACTTTCTTGTGTGTTGGTGACTGAAAAGACATTCTATGACAAGTTGTGAAAAAAATCACCTAGGAGAAAACTCAGGAGAAAAAGTGAATTGCATATGTTAATATCTCAGTGCCTAGCTAACAGAAAATTCAGTTACATATATTAAGAGCTGAGGAATCCACAAAAGATAATTTTTCTTAGGTGACCCCATACTATGTGCAGGATGACTTACTTGAGATTCAGCATCACCACCAAGAAAAGTCTACTGGTCACTTTACAGCCTGGGCCATATGCAATTCACTTTTTCACCTAAGTTTTCTCCTAAGTGATATTTTCATAACTTGTAAATAAAGTACATTTTACACCACCAGCAAGCAAACAAATGCTCAAAATAATTTTGGCAGTGCTTTCTCACCTACTTTTTGGTACTTTTTCATTTGCAAGGTGCTAAGAAGTTGATTTAAATTGAAAATGAAAAATTATCTCCTAGGAGAAAACTCAGGAGAAAAAGTGAATTGCATATGGGCCCATGTGTTAAAATGTGTCTGTAAATATATGAGTGTGTGTGCTACACAGTTCTGTCCAGGACTCAGAGCAGGAGCGTAACCAAGGGAGATCAGCGATCACAGTGGGTCCCCTAACTACTAAACTTCACTTCCTCCTATACAGTGGACTATACTTTAAATTAGGTTTTTGCGGCTTTATGGGTGTGAAGATCATGAGGGCCACACTTGTTTTATGACCCTTGTGAGATGGGCCTCAAGGCTGTGAGGGGCACCAAGGGGTAGCAAGGTAAGGGGTCTGAACATTGGGAGGGCCCTTCAAAGTTTTGCTGGGGCCCCATGAATTGCAGTTATGCCAGTGACTCAGAGGGTGTAAATATGGAGGATATTGGTGATCACTAAAAGGAGAATGTAGACTCGCTATCATTTCATAGCACAATTGATGCCAATGCTGTCAAAGAACAACAATATGAAGACTATTTTAGGTCACCTGGTGGTTAACTTACAGTACCTTCCAATATTTTACAATTTAGTTTCTATGCTACTAATGTTAAAGCATTAATGTAATCATACTTAAAAGCAAACCTGTGATGGGGAGAGGGAGTAAAAGGTAAGTACTATTTCGGTAGTTTGCAGCCTTTGGATGGCCCAGGCTTCCATGATCTTCGTTGAGTTGAAGATGAACGGTGTACAGGACACCCTTCATCTACTGACTGGCTGGCTCCCAGCCATGCACAAGTGTGTCCAAACTGGACATTCTCGAGTAAGTTCTGTTCATGTCCAGTAGAATGAAGCCACTTGTGTATTACTTTTTTTTTCTCCGTGCATTAGTGATTTGTTCTACTGGGCATGTGCAGTTCTTGCCTGTGCATTGCCCAGTTTGGATGCTCTCATCCACAGTGGCAGCGGGGCCACAGAAAACCTATTGCACAAGCACTTGTCAAATAGGTTTAAAGTGGCCCTGCCTTGGAATGGTGGGTTGTAAGAGGATCTGGAAAGCCTCTGGTCTGTTCAGAGACTTCCCACTACTGAGGTAAGTATCTAAATTTGCTTTTTTTGCTTTTTTAGTTTAGGTAGGCTTTAAAGGGACTCCGAGCAGTGCAAAAACTATGGAAAGATGGATATCATGTAAAAGCTCTCTTTCTCCTCTTTCCAATGATATATAAACCACCACCCTACGCCTTTCAGTTTTCGCCATTTTCGCGATTGAAATTGCTGCAGCCGCGATTTCGATCACGAAAATAGAGAAAACTAAAAGGCATAGGGCGATGATTTAGGGGTCGTCAGAAAGAGGAGAAAGAGAGCTTTAAAATGATATCCATCTTTCCATAGTTACATTGTATTACACAGGGCGACTTTTTCTCAAAGTCAGCAGCTCCATTCAGCAGAATGGAGCTGCTGACTTTAGGAAAAAGTCGCCCTGTGTAATACAATAATATAATTTTAAAGCTCTCTTTCTCCTCTTTCTGACGACCCCTAAATAGTCGCCCTACGCCTTTTAGTTTTCTCTTTTTTCACGATCGAAATCGCAGCCGCGGCAAATTCAATCGCGAAAATAGCGAAAACTAAAAAGCGTAGGGTGGCGATTTATATATCATTGGAAAGAGGCGAAAGAGAGCTTTAAAATTATATGCATCTTTACATAGTTTCTGCACTGCTCGGAGTCCCTTTAAGTGAGCTTAAAGTACATCTGAACTAAACTGAAAAAAGGGATTTTTACCTACCTGGGGCTTCTTTCAACCCTTGTAGTTTGTCACGTCCCTCTGTGTCCTCTGGCCTTCTCTGTTGAGCAGCTGGCAGCCTCAAAATTCCTGTGACTGGAGCTTCAGTTATGCCGACTCTGAAGTTCTCAAAAAAATGGACCACACACGCACAGGGTGCTCCAGATAAAATGAGCATGATCATGGAGCATGCACGGATGGGACCGCGCATGTGCAGTAGAGCTCCAGTCGCAGGAATTTTAGAGCTGATGGCAGGGGAATAGAGGGGATCCAGAGGACACTGAGGGACCTGATGGACTATGGAAGAAGCCCCAGGTAAGTTCAAATCCCCAGGTTTGAATCCTGTACAGGTGTGCTTTAAAATAACTGGAAATTCATCTCTTATCAATAGTATAATATACTAATATTACTGATTTTGTCTTACAAAATACAACCTTATCTCCTGCAATGCTGCAATTGAATGGTTAATCGCACAGGCATACACCGCCTCTGCTAGACTGAAAAATGCATGCCCTGCATCCAAGACAAGTGCTAACATTTATTAAACTAGGAGGAACTTTAGCTTCCAATATGGTTTGCATGCAAAGTATATTATACTAGACACTTGCGCCACGGTGAGGCAAACCTCCGGGCAAGTGACCTAACCTAAATTTAAAACCTTGGGAGCAGCTAAGCAAAAAAAATGTGTAACTTACATTTGGTTGAACAGCGTGGAGAACGCCAGCGCATACCACTAAGGCTGCATCCGAAATGACCACCAGCTCAGTGTGCAGCACCTAAATAGATTTTCTGCACACTTTGCATTCAATTCAGATGCAAATCATATGCAAATCTGCTACTACTTATTATGCAAACAGGAAACTCAGGAGGAGGGGCTGGGAGCAGCTAACCTGACAGTTACATAGAGGCGGTGTATGCCTGTGCGATTAACCATTCAATTGCAGCATGTGTTTAGGGACGTGCAGTCTTTCCCTCCACCTTTTCTTAACTTTGTAACTATGTAACTGTCAGGTTAGCTGCTCCCAGCCCCTCTTCCTGAGTTTCCTGTTTGCATAATAAGTAGTAGCAGATTTGCATATGATTTGCATCTGAATTGAATGCAAAGTGTGCAGAAAATCTATTTAGGTGCTGCACACTGAGCTGGTGGTCATTTTGGATGCAGCCTTAGTGGTATGCGCTGGCGTTCTCCTCGCTGTTCAACCAAATGTAAGTTACACTTTTTTTTTTTGCTTAGCTGCTCCCAAGGTTTTAAATTTAGGTTAGGTCACTTGCCCGGAGGTTTGCCTCACCGTGGCGCAAGTGTCCAGTAGAATATACTTTGCATGGAAACCATATTGGAAGCTAAAGTTCCTCCTAATTTAATAAATGTTAGCATTTGTCTTGGATGCAGGGCATGCATTTTTCAGTCTAGCAGGGCATGCATTTTTCAGTCTAGCAGAGGCGGTGTATGCCTGTGCGATTAACCATTCAATCGCAGCATGTGTTTAGGGACGCGCAGCCTTTCCCCCCACCTTTTCTTAACTTTGTAACTATGTAACTGTCAGGTTAGCTGCTCCCAGCCCCTCCTCCTGAGTTTCCTGTTTGCATAATAAGTAGTAGCAGATTTGCATATGATTTGCGTCTGAATTGAATGCAAAGTGTGCAGAAAATCTATTTAGGTGCTGCACACTGAGCTGGTGGTCATTTCGGATGCAGCCTTAGTGGTATCCGCTGGCGTTCTCCTCGCTTATATCCTGCAATGTTACATCAATGACTTTAGATTGTAGAGGCAGTGAGAACATTTCCAAAGCCCATTATTCAAGCAGAAACCATACCAGACTGTACATACAGGGATTGATATGCTTACAACTTATAAAAGAAATAATTTAAGTACAGTATAATACATTTTGTTAATGATAAAAGCTTCATTTTAAGTTACTTAATTAAATACTATTGTATATGTACACCACCACTTTAAATTTATTTGCTTCTCTTTTTAGTACTTTAACATTCAATTAGAATTTCAGGTGTTGTGTTTTGTGACAGTGAATCATTTATCAAACCTTATAACTACTTATTATAGTCCACCTTTGTAGAGGGAAGTATTTTCTTGCTAGTGTCTACTTACACTTTAAAATAGGACAAAATTTGCTTTGTTCAGCACTGCAATTACTGAAAAAAATCACATGGCAATGTAGTCGACAAACAAAATAGGCCTTAGTTAAGAAATGTTATCTTACTGGTAGAGGTAATGTATTACCTAAAACGTAACTTTTAATCAAAATGTAACCACTTGAGGGCCACAGTGTTAAACGCCCCAAAAGACCAGGCCATGTTTTGAGAAGTTGGCCACTGCAGCTTTAAGGCTAAGCTGCAGGGCCGCACAACTCAGCGCACAAGTGATCCCCCCTTCCTTTTCTCCCCACCAACAGAGCTCTCTGTTGGTGGGGTCTGATCGCCCCCCAGGTGTTTGTTTTTTTATATAAATATTTCTTTATTATTTTAATTATATTTTTTTATTTTATTTTATAATCCCCCTCCCTCCCCCCACCAGCCAATCAGCGTGATCGGCTGTCATTGGCGTTAGGTGGTCCTGGGGCTGCCACCGCAGTCGTGCCCGTTGGCGTGACGCGGTCTTCAGGTAGTTAAATAAAATCCGTCAGGGCTATTAAATCATCACCACACACCAAACATATAGGGGAGGAGAAAACAATTGGTTTTATGCACCCAAATGGGCTAGGCTGCTGGGCCAGATTATGGCACTTGTCACCATCATGGATTGCTTCTATTTTCTCAAGCGATCTTTTTTTTTTTTAAAAAAATTCTTTATTTTTATTTTCAAAGAGGAATTTAAGATACAACAAGAAAAGTATATAGAAATACAAAAATACAAGAAATTTGTCATAACAGGCATACGTACAGGGATTACAAGAAAACAGTTCACTTAGAACAACCTGAATCGGTACAACTACATCCTCATTCGTTAAGTTACATAGTCAGGCCACAAGCCAGCGTGGCCCATAGTGACATCGTAGAGTACCTGGTGAACCATATGGGCAAACAGAAGTTTACAGATGATATAGGTGTATGAGAGTGGATGTCCACTTAATTGCTTAAAGAAACCAGGTGGTCCTGGGCCCAAAGGGGAACATACACCAGGAGCCACCAAAACCTTGAAATTACGATTGTGGGCAAACCATTCACAGGCTTCGGACCCATTCTGAAGAGGCAGAACAAGACTGAGAGGGACGCTGTCTATAGATAAAGAGAACAGACAAGCGTGCCCATCAGTCCAGGTAGTCCCCTGCGTTCTGTTAGATAGCTATGACCGACAAGGTGACAGAGTAAGAAGATGGAGAAAAAAAGGAAGAGAAAGCGTAGAAAAGGATACTTAGGTAGGAAAGAGGTATAAGATGTGTCAGAGGACCGCCCCGAAACGTCGACTCTCGTTCCCCAAATGCTCAGGGGGTAGTCAAAGGACATCCAGAGGGCGTGAGCCTATTTGCCCGGGGGCATGTTCAAGTCTTGTATACCCAATTTGCAGTCGGGCCATTTTCCTTGTATACATCAATTAGCACTATGGGCATGCACAAGGGACCTATAGTGTTCAGATTCCTTAAACTCAAACCAGCCAAACCAAGTCCAGAATTGTTCGTGTTTATCATGTATAGTTGCAGTGAGTTCTTCCATACACCTGGTCTGGTCAACCTCCCGTATCCACTCCAAGATTGTGGGGGGATCTGTAGATTTCCACTTTTTTGCTATCATAGCTCGAGCTGAGTTTATTAAATGTCTCGTGAGTGTTTTCTTGTATTTACGAATGGACCAGGAGTTATGATGTAATAAAAAAAAGGCTGGTGAATCTGGCGGAGAGAAGTCTGTCATTTTGTGCATTAGGTCCCTTATGTCTGCCCAATATTGGGTAATACCACTGCAAGACCAGAATATATGCAAAATCGTCCCTGTATCCCGCCCACATCTCCAGCATATGGGAGATGTCCCAGGAAACATCTGATGCAGTCTAGAAGGTGTGAGGTACCACCTTGTGAAAATGTTGTACCCTGCTTCTTGGTTTTTGGAGGAGATAGAAGATTTATGGGAAAAAGTGAGGATCTTCCCCCACTGTTTATCGGAAAAAGAAAATCCCAGGTCATGTTCCCATTTCTCTTTATATGTTGAGGCAGGTGCCTCAGGGTTGTTTAAAAGTGAGTACATAAATGATATCATACCCCTCATTGCTCCTTCCCCCTGGCAAGTTTGTTCGAATAGTGTTAAGGGTCTATTAAAACATTGTTTAGTGCCTTGAGACAGAATGAAGTGCCTAAATTGCAGCCAAGACCAATCCCCATCCAGAAAGCTTCTTAGGTTAGTGCATTCACGCCATACAGGGTAGCTTTTGGGGGAGAGTCCAGGGGGGAAGCTAGGATTGTCCAACACAGGGAGCAAGGGCGAGGGCCAAGGCGATATAACAGAGTCCTGCCTGTATTTTGCCAAGGTTTTAAGTGTCTGGGATATTAGGGAAGCTGCAGTATCCAGTCCTGTGGGTGACAGGGCAAACCAGGGTGATAATGCCAGGCGTCCTTTCATTATCTCATTTTCCATGCCCACCCACCGTTTAAATTGTGAGTGCCTGTGCCAGTCTATAATTCTGATTAGGGTGGCTGCTGCATGGTAGAGCCTTGGATTTGGAACAGCCATTCCTCCTAATTCTTTAGGGGCTGTTTGAAGGGCATATTTAAGTCTCGGTTTACGGCCTTTCCAGATAAATTTCGAGAAAGTTTGTGTGACTGCTCTAAAGTATTGGGCTGGGATAAAAATCGGCAAGGTTTGGAATAGATAAAGTAGACGGGGCATAATTGTCATTTTAATAATATTTGACCTCCCAAACCACGAAAAATGTGGTTTGTCCCATTGATGTAAGTCTTGCTTAATGCGTTCGTGAGTGGGTATAAAGTTGGCTGTAAATAGATCTTTTGGGTTCGGGGTGATCAGTACTCCTAAATATTTCAGTGCGTTCTTGGGCCATTTAAAAGGGAAGTTTGATTGTAGTGTAGACTTCAGATCTCTAGGGAGGAGAACGCCAAATGCCTCGCATAATTGTCATTTTAATAATATTTGACCTCCCAAACCACGAAAAATGTGGTTTGTCCCATTGATGTAAGTCTTGCTTAATGCGTTCGTGAGTGGGTATAAAGTTGGCTGTAAATAGATCTTTTGGGTTCGGGGTGATCAGTACTCCTAAATATTTCAGTGCGTTCTTGGGCCATTTAAAAGGGAAGTTTGATTGTAGTGTAGACTTCAGATCTCTAGGGAGGAGAACGCCCAATGCCTCGCTCTTGTCATAGTTAATAGACATATTTGATAATTGGCCATATCTTTTGAATTCTAATAGTAGGTTAGGCAGGGATACATGTGGATTTGTGAGATAAAAAAGCAAATCATCCGCGTAAGCAGCTACTTTATGGGATGAGGAAGGGAGAGATATACCTGTAATGTCAGGATTGTTACGAATTGTGCATAGAAACGGTTCAAGGGAGAGGGCAAAAATTAGGGGGGAGAGTGGGCACCCCTGTCTAGTCCCATTCCGGATATTAAACTTTTCGGAAAGTACCCCGTTCGCTTTCACTTTAGCATGAGGGCCCGAGTACAGGGCCAATACCCGCCTACGCATTTTGTCCCCTAGACCCACATGTCCAAGGGTTACATCAATGAAGTCCCAGTCCACCCTATCAAAGGCTTTTTCAGCATCTGTGGATAATAACATGGTGGGGGTGGACCGGGACCTCACCCAGTGGAGAATATCCAGCGTGCGGATTGTATTGTCCCTCGCTTCCCTCCCTGGTATAAAACCAACCTGGTCTGGATGTACCAAATTGGGCAGAAGTGGTGCCAACCGATTGGCTAGCATTTTGGCGTATAGTTTAAGATCTACGTTTAAAAGCGATATGGGTCTAAAGCTTTGGCATTGTGAGGGATCTTTTCCAGGTTTTGGTAGGACTGAGATATGGGACTCTAGCATCTGGGCCGGGAACTGATTCTGTCCAGGGGGCGATTCGGTGATAGCATTGAAGGCTTTTAACATGTGAGGGAGTAACACACAATTGAGTTTTTTTATAATATTCTGGGGTATATTCGTCTGGGCCCGGGGCTTTGCCAGAAGGGACTTGAGACATGGCGATACCCAATTAATCTGCAGTGAAAGAATCTTCAAGATCTTTGGCTTGGATAGGCGATAGAGATGGCATTCCTGATTGCCAAATGTAATCTGCTGCCCTCGCTCTACTGTTAGTATGGGTGGCTTTACATGTAGGGGAAGGGAGATTATAAAGTTTGGAATAATAATCCCTGAAGGCCCCTGTTATTTCATCATATTTGTGTAACATCTTTGAGTCCTTGTTTTTAATGCCTGCAATATAGTTAGAAGTCTGTTGAGTTTTAAGGGCCTTGGCTAGAATAGAACTATATTTATTCCCAAATTCGTAGAAAGTGCGACGGCATCTTTCTGCTGCGTGTTTAGCTTTGTGGAATAAAAGATTTTTAAGGGACTCCCTCTGTCTTGTAAGGTCAGTTAGGACTGTTGAAGATAGAGTTTGCTTATGCTTTAATTCCAGATCTTTAATGGAAGTTAAGGTGTCTTGTATCTCCTTTTCCCGTGCCCGTTTCCTTCTGGCTCCTTCTCTAATTAGTAGGCCTCGTGCATAACATTTGTGAGTTTCCCACAGTACAAGAGGAGGTGTATCCTCTTTGTTATTAATTTGGAAAAATTCCTCCAGGTCACTTTTGAATTTTTGAAAAAATGTTTTGTCTTGGAGTAGTGAGTTGTTGAGGCGCCAAGAAGGAGGACCTTGTCTGCATTCCCCTAGGGCAATATCTACTGATATTGGAGCATGATCTGATAGAGAAATGTTGCCAATCGAGGGGGAGGCAGATACTGATAGTAGATTATGAGATATAAATATATAATCGATCCTGGAGTATGAACTGTGTGGGAATGAGAAAAATGTGTAGTCCTTTTGAGAAGGATTATGCACTCGCCAGAAATCGATTAGCTGCATGTTGTGGAGAAGTGATTTGCATTTGCATTTATGAAGGAGCCGTCTGGATATCGGGAATTTTTGGGAAGAAGAGTCTAAAATGGGATCTAAAGATAGGTTGAGATCCCCCCCCCAATAGCAACGCTCCCTTCTGCGAATGTAGAGAGTTTAGATAGGAAGGTCTGAAGGAAGGAAACTTGTTGGGTGTGTAATACGAGCCAATTGTTATTTTTGCCCTTTATAAGATTAAATCGGCCCATAGGGTCCTTATACTCTGCGGTTAAGAGGAAGGGGGTATCCCTTGATATCAATATGGCTGTACCCTTTGTTTTAGTGTCCTGTGGGGCGCTATAGAAAGCGGAATTATAATATTTATTTAGCAGCTTGGGTGGATTAGGGCCCTTGCAGTGGGTTTCTTGTAAGCATACAACATTAGCTCTTTCTTTGTGGCACATATGTAGGATAGAGGATCTTTTTTCAGGCACATTGAGCCCCCTAGCATTCAGGGATAGCATCTTAAGTGACTGCTGGAATATGAGGCAACGCGGTGCGAGCCCTCCGACACATAAGAAAGGAGGATAGAAGAGCAGATGGATAGATGGAGAGAAGAAAGAAGAAAAGTAACAGAATTACATATGAAACAAGGCGTGTAAGAAACCACGCCAATGGTGGTAGAAATATACAAACATTATGAAAATTACCTGGAGACCACATAGTGGCCTATATGTTGACGTGTATTAACACTTCTGATAGGAAAGCTATGTTCCTAAGTACTTGGCAACTGTCATGGGGTAAGAAAGACCACACCCATGAAGGCTGCGCGTCCCCAAACCCCTGGCGTGCCCGTGTGCGTTTAACCAAAAATCATGAACATAATATCTAGCCTACATAACAGAAACTTTTTACTCTCTCAAAGGAAATTAAGATGAATTATTCAATAACCTCCCCGTAGCCAAGAAAAATTAAAGTTTTATCCTCCGCGGCCCCCCCGCCCTGGACCCCTCCCTCTAATTGTTCCCCACCACCTTCCAGGGGTAAGCTGATTATCAGACCTGTGTATGTTAAAGAAGTGTCCATAAGGCAATAAAGGGGTGTGTGTCACCTTCGTTTGACGTTATGGGAAAGTCAGTACCCCCCCAGACCCCCCGGGCTAGATACCCTATTCCGCGCCCCCCAGGCCAGCAGCGGCGCCCCCCCCCCCCCCCCCGCGGCCCACAAATGCGCGCCCCACGGGGGGGGGATGGGTTGGGGGCGGGAGAAGCCGCCACCGGGAGGAGGACGCCGGGGCCCGTCATTGCAACTAGGGGGAGACCGGGAGGAACAGGCAAAGACCCCCAGCAAAACCCTCAGATGCCCCACGATACCACATGCCCATCTAGAGAAAAGAAGTATAGGTCACTGAACAGGTGCCCATCCCTCCCCCGGACCCCCTTACCCTTACCTCTCCCCCAACGGGGTATTTAATTAATTTGCACGCATTTAGATAGTATCATATTAAGCTCAACGATGACCCGAGATCCCGGGGCCGCCCCCCTCCCACCGCCATACGATAGCCGAACCTTAAAAAGGGTTGCATTGGTCCCCATACAACATTAGATAACGTCCATGGAGGTTAATAGAGGCCTATCCCTCCAGCTAATGATCTAGTGACATACAGCATTGACAGTTTGTAGAGCTTATATAATACAGCTTAGATAATCTAGAAGACAACGAAATATTTAAAGCAAGCCTCCGTATTCTGTTGTAGGTCTGAGAACAGCTTACGTAAAGTGCAATTTGATGCGAATGGTGAGAGACAATCATTCCCCAAAGTTCAGATCAGGGTGGCATATGGAGAGGTAGACCCCTCTATGTTCTTTAAGCCCATGTACCCTGTGGATGTGAGACAAACATTGGCAGATTTTAGGACCCCCCTCGAGGAGCGGGCAGAAGGGGGCCAAGGGTCCAGGCCACAGAATAACGTGCTTAGTTCATGTCCCCAGATACGGAATCCGCATGAAGCAATGGGCAGTAAAAATCAGGTGGTAGTTAAACAAACAGTGAAAGGCGGGCAAAAACCATGCGACAGGGGCATTAAGAAGGCACGCTGACTCCATGTAGAGGGCCGGGGCAAGGATAACCCCTCAACATCAGCTCACGGTGAAATGTGCAGTTAGGTGGCTTCACCTGCAGATCCAAATGTCAAAGTCCCGGGCGGGGGAGAGGGCGAGACACCACTGGGGGCATGGGAGGCAAAAGATACTTCAACGTTTAACAGTACTCACGTAGCCTTAGCGGCGGGGCCCGCGCTTTTTTTGTGGGCGGACTGCTTCCAACGTGTCCGGGTCCCATTCCGGTAATTCCACGGAGTCCATAGAGAAAGCTTTGTACAGATCAGACAGCTCTGTTGGATGGCGAAGGGTGAAGGACTTGGGGCCATATTTCATGACCAACTGAAAGGGAAAGCCCCAATAATATGTCACTCCCATATTCTGTAGTGCTTGAATCAGAGGCTTCAATGCTCTACGTTGTATCAGGGTGGAAGGCGCCAAATCTTGGTATAGGGTGATCTCAGTTCCCTGCCATGTAATGGCACCTGCGTCACGAGCGGCCTTCATAATGCTGTCTTTCTCCGTGAAATTATGCAGCCTGCAGATGATGTCTCTCGGAGGTTCGTTGTCTGCGGGCATGGCCCTTAGGGCTCTGTGTGCTCGATCAAACTTCAGGCGTTGATCTAATGGACGATTCAACAAGCCATTAAAGATGGAGCGTAGAGTAGCCGTAATGTCCTCCACCGAGACAGACTCAGGCACTCCGCGAATCCTTATGTTGTTGCGGCGGTTTCTATTTTCGAGGTCCTCCATCTGTGTTCTCATTGCACGGTTATAGGTGAGTTGCTTTTCTTTAGCCTCTTTCAGCTGCGCCACTTCAGCTCGTAAGTTCTCCACGCTGCTTTCCACTGAGGAGACTCTATCGGAAAGGCCTGTAATGTCTGTGCGGATGGCGGCTATCTCCGCTTTTGTGTATGTAACTATCCGTTCCGTCTGTTCATCCAGATCTTGCTTAGTTGGAAGACTATGAAGATACCTCCATATATCTTCAAGGTTGCAGAGCGCCGAAGGGCCTGACTTAAAGGACGCAGAGGTCTGAGAACTGGAGGGCGCGGTATCCGCCATGTTGGAGGCCTCCGTGGTCAGAGCGAGCGCTTGGAAATAGCGGGTCACCGGTCTCTGAGTCGGGGTTGGAGGGCACCGGTCAGTAGCAGGAGTTTTCTTATCACCCTTCATACCACTTTGAGTGCGTAGAGAGGAAAATTTCTCGATTTATGGAGGTTTATAATGCATTTGTTCGCATTATATGAATTATTTTGGAGGTGTTTATAAATAATGGATTAAATACAGATGATTTAAGTTCCCATGCAGGTATTTTTGCTTGAATTACTGTCATGTTTTTGAAACCACTAACAACGGATATCTACATGTGTATGATGTATCCAGCTTCCACGATGTAATAGACTATGAAGTATATAGGGTTACTGGCTAAGTTATGCCCCACTCCCTTTGAACATCCCTATGGGGTGGTTGGATCTGATATACACCTACTGTGTAATGACACCCTGGTGGGGAGGAGCTTGATCACCCCTGTATTTATATTGATATGTCAATGCATAGAATGCATGAGGAATAAACGCCTAGCCCCCTGTGGCGTTCCTCTAATATATGACACGCGCGAGATAGACGCGTGCTACTGGTTACTATTTGCGGAGATGGGCGTGCGAAGCTGCAGATGTCACCCATGGTAACACAGGGACACTGGGTGTTGCTCGCACAGGATTGGCCATAGGCAGGGGAAGTGGGCATGCTATTTCACGGCTCCCTTGCCTGGTGACACGAGGGTGAATGATTGGCCAGGGGGATCAAGTGCGCTGATGCGCTGATACATACCACATCATGGCCACTCAACGATGTTTATGGATGTATGTGCAGACACTGATGGCAGTACAGCCACGTATGTATGACGAGGCCTGTCACACAGTTATGAGAAGGTTAGTCCTGTTTAAGGCGGATGCATGCATGCGGTGGAGCATTGGATGGGACTTGACTATGAATATGCATCTGGCGTTTTTTCACACTCTCCAAAATTGTTGTTGCTATACTAATGAACATGCGCTACACCATCTCATTTTGACACACGGATATATATTGATTATGATGCATATAAATTGCCTATGATAGTTATGAGTGGTGGACAGAGAGATGTGCACACTGTATTTGATCATAGGGAGGTGGAGTAACCCGCTCATGCTGGAAGTTTGTTTACTACCCGATGGGGGGGCATGCATGGATATGTGTTCGACCCTCCCCCATGGATTTGTGAGTGGTCTGCTTGTTGAGTGTCCCAGGTGCTGAATAATGAAGGAGGTGTGTCTGGTTGATGAGGATGTGGTGCGCATTGTAACCTCTCTCTCTCTCTCTCTCTCTCTCTATATGTATGTATATATATATATATATATATATATATATATATATATATATATATATATATATATACTAGCCGACCCGCGGTATAGCATACGCCGCATAAGAGGGTAGAGGGCAGGAAGGGGGTATTGGGCACAGCGGCAGGGAGGGGGGGGGTTGGACCCCCCTACCTTACTTGGGTCTCCCATGTGCGCTCCCCCTCCAGCTTAAGCTCAGCAGGAACCCCCCCCCCCTCTTACCTGGGTCCCCCATGTGCACATTTGTGATTATCCACAATGCACCGCTACTAAACATGCAACTTATTCCTTTTCACCCTTGGTAAGTCAAGCAAGCCTATAGTTTTAAGTTTTACACAGTCATATCAAACCCACATGTGACAACCTATTTCAGACATTTGGCCCTCATCAGTACATAGCAGGGATTGATATGGCTGTATGAGATAGGGCTTGGACCAATACAACAGAGTAACCAAGCAGCTCAGGGTGACCCAAACTACTAAGAATGTATAGGAGGATAAAAGAGACCAAAAGCCCTCCTACTAAAAAAAGCAAAGCTTGGTGTAATGTTCCTTCTTAAAACAGAAGCCAATCTGCAATAATTCAGCTATAAGTGAACATTTGTGGTTACTCACAATGCACTGCTACTAAATATGCAAATTATCCCTCTTTGCCCTTGGTTTGATATGACACTACTTCTTCTTCTTGCTTGGACCAGCCCCTTCTTCTTGCTTGGACCGGCCCTGGGGACAGGGCGCTACTTCTTCTTCTTGCTTGAAGGTTGAGGCACTTACTCTATTATATATATAGATATAGTTGACTCTGAGCCATTATCAGGTTGGCTCTGACTTGGGCTATATCTATGTGTCACTATACAATGCACTTTTAGAGCACTGCACCTTATTTATTATTTTCCTGATGAAGCTTAAATGTATTTATAAGTGAAACATGTTGATTTATATGTGTGATTAATATGCTAGTGGGGTAAGGGGGATTAGTTACCTTTTGCGAACTCAGATGATGCAGTGGAATTGATGGTTGTACTGACCATTATTCTACAAGTATGTTGCACTAATCTGGAGTAGCTCCTTGTTATATAAGGCATGGCTAAGACTGGGGCTCCAAAAATGTGAGTCTACTCTTCTCTCATCATTATAGGGTTATTCATACACTGTGGGATCATGTATGATTGATCTGATTGATTGTATGCTCACTTATATATAGTGGGCTATCTTGCCTCAGTAGATGAACCCTGCAGCAGCCTAGCCCATTTGGATGAATAAAACCAATTGTTTCCCCCTCCCTATATGTTTGGTGTGTGGTGATGGTTTAATAGCCCTGACTGATTTTATTTAAATTTTGATTAAGGTTGTTTTAGGTAAGACATTACCTCTACTAATAGAGATAACAGGGTTAATGGGGATTGTTTAATCCCAGTGTGTGCTGTCAATTGCCCTATCTCGCTCCAGTTTTTCAGTGTTTGTTTAGTTAAGAAATGCTTTGGACTTGCAGGCACCTAACAGAAATGTCGAGGCCTATCATTCATGTCTTTATTTTGTACTGTCTTCTGTAATAGAAACCCTTTTTTTTGCAAAAACAAAATAAAAGATTTGAAAAAAATTACTCCACGTCTTGTATTAGAGAACCATTTAGGCTGCAATCTTAATCTCTTTTAAAAAATGCTAGCTTTGGACTGTAATGTAGACTGTCGACATCCAATGACTTCTGAGTCAGATGGTCAGTTTTATAGTAAAGAAATCAGCATTTTTAGGAGGTCAGAATGTCATCCTTCAGATCTTTCTAATAAAAAGTGTATTTTTAAATGTTACGTTTTGTTGAGTGCACATACAGAAGGTACAGGATTGCACCAAACTATTTGTCCTGTGGTAGCAAACAGTACAACCATACCACAACCATACCTCCCAACTTTTTGAGATGAGAAAGAGGGACACCTAAGCCACGCCCCTGCCAAAACCCTGATCACGCCCCCGTCACACCCCTAGTCACGCATACCATAAAGATTTTAAAATATAAATCTGTTGTTTTATAATTCAAACCACACTGGTCCTTTTTATCCTGGTTCATTTTCCTTCGTATTAACATTTTAAAATTATTCCTTTAAATTGATATATTACTAAAGTTTAGAGTCTATCAAACACATTTTTATTAGAGGAATATATATATTTACATAGTGATAAAGATGTGAAGTTTCTCTTGTATCTATGGTGGACATTTTGTTAAGATTCAGCCATGTTGAATGAAATCTCTATGCTGATTAAACACTGAACATTGTATTTACTCTGAGTATTGATACATGCAGTAGTATGCAGACTGGAATGTAAGGAACTTCCTGTTGTTTATTTTCAGCCAGATAAACAGTCTAGTTTCAAGATGGATTACAGGAATGGAGACCATACCAGGCGTGGTATACAGTTACTGGTGCTTATTTTAAAACAGATGTATCCCCTTTCCTTGTTTCAGTGGTCACACATAGTTCCTCAATAAATTACCTGGGGGTGGAGATTTTCATTTACATATGGGAGGAGAATTCCAGGAATATGGACTTAACTGTTTCATGTCTGCAGTGAATATTGATCTGTGACTGGTTTCTGTAACAATGACAAATATCCTGGCCAGCCCCAGGGAGTGTATATTTTTGCATACTTGTAACCCTATAAAATCTGCTGTGTGCTAATCATCTGTAGCATTACTCTGATGATGCCTGTATCAACGGCCCTTGATGCATGAATAAATGTGTTGTCTATTTGACGAGGTGTGTCCGAGTCTTCACTGTCCTTAACAACTTGGACAATAGAAAGAGGGACAAATGGGGAGGAAAGAGGGACGGAGGGACCGGGTTCCCAAAGAGGAATTGTCCCTCCGAAAGAGGGACAATTGGGAGCTATGCCACAACTTGTTTTTGTTTGTCCATACTGAGACAATGTTAGCTCTATTTCTGTCCCACACTGTATTGTGGATTAAACTGTGCTTAGATTATTTGTTAGAATAGCAACATTTCTTGTATGAAGTATGAATTGATGCCAGTTTTATGATCACTGTTGAATTCAGCTTCTTTCAGGTTCAATTTCACTGTAAGAGAACTACCTTTACCTGTTGAGTCTTAAGAGTAATATAAGAGGGGCTTATAATTTTGAAGGATACATGACCCAAAGCAAAGCTACCTTTCTCCCCGTAACCCATAATGCCTTGGGTCAGCTGTGCTTTAACCACTTCCCAACCACCCATAGACGGCGGAAAGTGGCCGCGGCACTGAAAATGCTAAAAAATGGATACTTTAAAACGTCTGTTTTGCAGGAAGTGGTTAAAACACTTATAAATAGAGCAAATGGGTAAATAATCCCTCTAGTATGTTATGATTCTTGTTCCCATTGCTGCTCCCGTGTCCTTTGGCAGACATCTGGTTATGATAAAGAAAAAGCCGGGGAATAAGCTTGTGCCTGGGAACAGCAGAGACCTTATTCCAAGTAACCACACCTATTTACATGTCATTTGTACCTCTAATATAATGGGGCTCAATTACTTTAAAATGTCTATGCTATCTGCCATCTTTGCCCCCATCTCATAGAACCTCAGTGGCCGGGTGAGATACGATAATCCCTGTTACTTACTGGATGCGAGGAATGGATAGCTAATTATTTGATGATTAGCTGACTAGATGTATAATGGGAGGCCTCAAACCAGGATAAGACTATCTACTGGGCCAGATGACTCATTTCATTCCTTGATAACATCTTATGATTGTAACAAATGCCACAGGTGTCTCTTGCTGTTCCTCTGTATTTTTCATTTATAATTCTATAATGAATATATTATTTCCTCAGTCTGTGTAATTAGTCCTCTAAACACTGCAGTCACTTGTTAAAGAACCCCCAATAATACATCTTAATGATAGAAAGGGTGCTGGAGCAAAAATGAAGCAGTTGCCCAAAGACAACTCTAGTGTATTAGCTGCTACATGGAACTATTATTTCAGGAAGTACTGGACAACTGCTTCAGAATTTGCTTCAATTCTTTTTGCACTTTCAGTGAAACATTTCAATGATAAATAAGCCCCACTGTCAGCTGAGAATATGTAGTCCAGAAATGATAACCAGTGTGGAAGGGTGTAAATAAGAAAAAAATCAGTACTCAAAAACCTAAGCAAATTATGCACAGCACATTTTTTATGTAAGCATTTGGCATAATGAAAAATGATCTATTGCAATGAATTTGACTTCCAAAACTTTGCACTATCGTATGGAAACACCTTTTGGCTGTTGGTGTCTGTGTAAGTGCATGTTGCTTTATCATGCACTTGTTTCATAAGTCCTACTTAGCATATAACTATTGAAAATCGCCCAGTATTTACATCATTCCATTTTGGGCTCAAGATTTGGGTGTAACTTTCCTCTTAGTTAAAAATATTGGCATTACATTTGCACATACTGATAATAACTTTCAGTAGAGGTGTAGAGATTTGTGATCAAACACACTTGGCAGCATGCTGGATGTGCTAGAGGGTGGGATGATTTCAGAACAGTGCTGTACAAGTGACGGAACAGGTGGATACATATGAGCAAAATATGAAAATGGCATTCTGAGAATTGGAACTATCAGGATGGGGAGGGGGGTTAGCAGGTGCCATGTATGCAGGAGAAAATTAATATATTACTCTGTTGGGGGGCATGTTATGCTGCAAGACCTTAGTAAAGAGCTCTATGGAGAGCTTGCACAATTTAAGATTTTCACTAGAAGCTTGTGGGAGGGTTCTGTTCTCATGTCTTGTTCCAAGCATAAGACAGAGTGGATATTACCATCCTCCTTACACACTGGTCCTTGAGGAAGTGGGTATGGTTTCCAGCTATACATGTAGGGCACGCTGGGGGGATTCATCCCAAACCTCTGCCAGGCATTATGAGACTGTAAGATACTAACACCCGGTGTAGTGTGCACTACTCCATTTGCACTTTATTCAGTACTTTGTATGCTGCTCTTTCTCATATTACTTTATATAGATGTGTTACACATTTTTGTATTTTTGCACTTGCACTTTTTTTGCATATTGTGGACAATGTCACTTTATTATACTAATTATCTTTGGAACCTGGGGTCTACATGGTGGTGGTTCCGACTGAACCATGGAAATGATCTATATGATATATATTTTTGTGATACATTGGCAAAGGTCTATTATTCGAGTTTTTAAATGGTGTTATGATAATTGAGTATTGACTAAACATTTTTGTAATCATACAACAGGTGGTGCAGTGAATTGGATCATTATTTTTCTTTAAATTGCAATATTACTGTCCTAGTGTTTTTCTGGAATTGTCTACCCTCCTTTAATAGAAACAGTGACCTTCGAAATATTTTGTTTACAGTCATGTTTGATCTTTCTTTTTTTCCCCTTCATTTCTGGAGGTAACCTTCCACACACTTTTGGACCACACCTCTGTTCCCTCTAGTAATATTACCAGATTTCTACTCCAAAATGTCTGTAGGTGGTGTTCTTGGTTCTTCTAAAGCAGTGTTTCTCAACATTATTATAGCATGCACCATTTTATTAATGACTGTGCTGCCCAGGTTATCCTATTGTGAGTAACACTCTCTAAGGTACCCCCTGACACACACACACACACACACACACACACAAACACACACACACACACACACACACACACACACACACACACACACACACACACACACACACACACACACACACACACACACACACACACACACACACACACACACACACACACACACACTGCTTTTCAGACATTCCTTGCTGTTTTTAATTAACTGTAAATACTTATTCAAGTTAATTTCACATGATTTATCTTTTTTCATCTTGCAACTGACTATTATGGATAAACTATAACAAGCTTAAGTACCTGTGGAGCCTAACGTCTCTGGATACCAAAGCCCATATGCAATTAACTTTTTCTCCTGAGTTTTTACCTAAGTGATATTTTTAATCTTGTTAATAAAAATGGCTTTCAAACCACCAGCAAGAAAACACTCAAAATATTTTTGATAATACTTTTCAAATACATTTTGTTACTTTTTCAATTGCAAAGTGCTGTTAAGTTATTTTTAATACAAGATGGACAACTATCTCCTAGGAGAAAACTCAGGAGAAAAAGTTAAATGCATAAGGGTCCATGGGCCAGATGCAATTCACTTTTTCACCTGAGTTTTCTCCAAGGTGATATTTTTACAACTTAAAAAAAAATGCCTTTTACGCCACCAGCAAGCAAACAAATACTCAAAATAACTTTTACAGTAATTGTTGACCTACTTTTTGGTACTTTTTCCATTGCAAATTACTAAAAAGTTATTTTAAATTGAAGATGAAAAGTTATCTCCTAGGAGAAAACTCAGGTGAAAAAGTGAATTGTATATGGGCCAATGTGTCGAAGACCTAGGGCCATATGCAATTCACTTTAAAAATATAATACCTTAGTAATAAAATGGTGTTTTAAGCCACCAGCAAGCAAGAAAAGAGTATGAATAATTTTTCACGTGCCTTTTAGTACTTTTTCAATAGCAAATAGATGAAAATTTAGTTCAAACAGAAGATTAAAAATTATCTTTTAGGAGAAAACTTTGGAGATAAATTGAATTGCATATGGCACACTTTCTTAGTAGGGCTAGCACTAAGAGCAAACCTGAGATACAAATTAAAAGTTAAAATAAACATGTAGTGTACTCATCCCTCTTTCTTCTTTCCTGCATCCTGTTTATCCAGTTTGATAAATGGAATTCTCCAGCCTTTATTTTGAAAATGGACATTACCCCACACCAGCTTCCTGGTCAGCACACTATTAAACTGTTATATCGCCCATGTGAGCCATAGGGAAACATGGGCATTACCTTGCTCATCAGATGTCCTTTCAGATATAACTGACAGCAACTGATATATAACTGACAGCAACTGATATATTTCAGTTCTGGCACAATCTTGTCAGAACTGGAAGGAATCATAGTAAAAAGAAATTGATGAGAATCTGAAAGGAACTGACGTCAGGGTAAGTATGTAACATTCATTTGCAGGTACAACATGTGTTTATTTTAAATAATTTTACTCAGTTCAGGTTCTCTTTAAGGGATGGACCAAATTATGATGCCAGAAGATAAAGGAGAAGGCCACTCATGCCCAACACACCTCCTCAACTTTACAACATAGAACAACACAGAACAAAGCACTTCGCGGCTTCAGTAGAAGATCAAGTAGCAGGTAAGGCATGCTCTCCACAGAACAGCTGCACTACTTTACACAGAACAATGCCTCAGCCTTGCCAGGAGATTACACACAAGCTTTCTGTTTACACTATACCTTTTCCTTTACTTGAATACATTTTGCTTTTAACCTGCTTCTGTTATAAATGTGGCAAGTTCTTTAGGCTTTTGGTATTTGGTAAACTTCCAAAATCACAGCCATTGTGAACAAGGTGAACAAGAATGCTAATTCCAGGCCCTACTTGAACACAGAAGCCTGGGCACATGCATGTAAGTACCAAGTAGCCTTGGAAAGGTATTTCATTGTCTCATGTATAGTATGTGTAATATAATTATGCTTTATTTTGTTTTACTCTCTTTACATGTTTCTAATTCACAAACAAGCAATGTAAAGAATACATTTGTTTGAAAAATGTACACATCTAGAAATCATCTTCACTTTGTAGAAAGAAAAGTGGTTATGAGGTAGAGAAACGCTAAACTGTAATATTTATCAACATTCAACACAACTTACTTTTCACAGCAACTATTGTCTTTTTGTCTTTTCCATGGTTTTATTTATCTTTATTGTGTACATTTTCTGCATGTTTCTGGGACTGGTGAAATGGTAGGCTTCTTCATCCCAATTCCAGCTTTAACCTCTTTTTCGCCCGTGTCACGCCGAGGACCGCCTAACGCCAATTGGTGTAAAGTCCTGGGGCTGTAATTTGCATGAGATCGCGCGCACGCTGCGTGCGCATCTCATGCTCGGAGGGCGGAGCTCCGCCCCCTCTTCAGTCTCTGAGCGGCTATTTCCGCTCGGGAGACTGTTAGACAGCGTGATCGCCGTCTATTTACACTGTGCAGCGCTGCGATCAGCAGCAGCGCTGCACTGGGGACAGCCGTGTGACACGGCTGTCCCCCTGGGGGACAAGAGAGCGATCTGCTCTCATAGGCAGAAGCCTATGACAGCCGATCGCCGCAATTGGCTGGCTGTGGGAGGGAGGGGAAATAGTTAAAGAAACAGGGGTTTAAAAAAAAACAAAATGGACATAAATATTTATAAAAAAAATAAATAAACATGGGGGGAGCGATCAGACCCCACCAACAGAGAGCTCTGTTGGTGGGGAGAAAAGGGGGGGGGGATCACTTGTGTGCTGTATTGTGCAGCCCTGCAGCTTGGCCTTAAAGCTGCAGTAGTCAATTTTACTAACAATAGCCTGGTCACTTGGGGGGTTTAGCCCTGCAGTCCTCAAGAGGTTAACATGTTTTAAAAAAAAAAAAGTCTGCTCTTATTTTACGCAATGGCAGTTTTTTTTTAAGTCTAGAATGCATCGTTATTTGTGTTTAAAGGAATACTATCGATTCACATATTTTTTTCAATTGACACAGGAATTGTTTGGGAAGTGCTGCTAAGTACTGGTGTATACATTTTAGTAGCAACTTCTTTGTTTACTGTTAGCATAATACATTCAAAGTTTACTGACGCCAAAACTGACGGCTGACTGAGCCATGAGGAGAGGGGAAATTCCCCTCACACTTGATCAGTTAACTCTATGTGTAACTCTGTGTGTGACAGAGAAGAGAGCTCCCAACAGCAGGGCCGGAGCTACCATAGGAAAAAATAGGCAATTGCCCCATTGCCCCAGGGCCCCAGAGCCTGTAGGGGCCCCCAAGGTGTCCCTCCCCATTTTAACTGTTGCTCCCCAGGGACTCTGCAGAGTCTGTTAAGTTGGCTGAGGGTCAGCAGCCAGCTCAAGGGCCTAGGAGTGAAATTTGGCTGCAACAAAGGGCCTCTAATTACGCTTTTTGGTCGGGGGTGTCTGTTGGGGGGCCCCCAGGCTAATTTTGCCCTAGAGCCCCATTGTTACTTGAACCGGCCCTGAACAAAAGCTGCAGCTCCTGTGTCCTGTGTGTTTCTGACTGAAGTGTCTGAAGAGAGCAGAGGAAATGTAACTAATTCTCACAGCTTTTTCATATTGTTTTTGCTTTCAGAGTTTGATATGTTTGATATTTGCTTTCTGTAGTCTGATATGCAACTCTGGCTGTGCATTGAAGCAGACACCCCTTCTGCAATTGATTTGTCCCAATATAGCTAAATCCTACCCTCAATAAATTACAGCTTTTGCCTCTGATATTTAACATGAAAAGTAGGAAAATGTTTACACAGCTACTTAGACATTATTTGTACATTGTCATTTTAGAACACTTGGGTATGGATAGCATTCCTTTAAGTAGACAAATGTAGAATGATGGTCACAACCGCAAACAAATAAAACCAGGGGTCGAGTGGTGCGTGGACGCAGGTGAACTGCGTCCACTTATTACTTCCACAGCGTGGATGCCGTTCACCCTGCCATGTTCGGAGGGGAGCAGCACAGTGGAAGGAGAGCTGTGAGAGAAGGGGGGCCATCTCCCCCCCCCTTCCCTCACCTTAGGGTGCTCTCCTTTCCTCGCTCTCCCCTCCTGAAGTAACGTGCGGGCAGCCGGCAGCCGGCGGGACTTACCTCTCCTCGTTCCGGCGCCGGATCTACGTGCCGCTGCTCTGGTCTGGACCAGACCAGTCTTGCGACACGCAGATCCGGTGTTCCGACGACGACGAGAGGTAAGTCCCGCCCGCTGCCGGCTGCCCGCACGTTACTTCAGGAGGGGAGAGCGAGGGAAGGAGAGCACCCTAAGGTGAGGGAAGGGGGGGGGGGAGAGATGGCCCCCCTTCTCCACCGCTGCTCACAGCTCTCCTTCCACTGCGCTGCTCCACTTCTGCTGGGGGACACCTGACTACTTATTCTGGGGACATATACCCCTGGCTACATATACTGGGCACATATACCCCCTGACTACATATACTGGGCACATATACCCCCCTGACTACATATACTGGGCTCATATACTCCTGGCTATATATACTGGGCACATATACCCCTGGCTACATATACTGGGCACATATACCTCTGACTACATATATACTGGGCACATATACCCCTGACTACATATACTGGGCACATATACACCTGCCTACATATACTGGGCACATATACCCCCTGACTAAATATACTGGGCACATATACCCCTGGCTACATATACTGGGCACATATACCCCCTGACTACATATACTGGGCACATATACCCCTGGCTACATATACTGGGCACATATACCTCCTGACTACATGGACATATACCCCTTCCTACATATACTGGGCACATATACCCCCTGACTACATATACTGGGCACATATACACCTGCCTACATATACTGGGCACATATACCCCTGCCTACATATACTGGGACATATACCCCTGCCTACATATACTGGGCACATATACCCCTGTCTACATATACTGAGCACATATACCTCTGGCTACATATACTGGGCACATATACCCCTAACTACATATACTGGGACATATACCCCTGACTACATATACTGGCACATATATACCCCCTGGCTACATATACTGGGACATATATCCCTGGCTACATATACTGGGACATATACCCCTCGCTACATATACTGGGCACATATACCCCTGGCTACATATACTGGGCACGTATACCCCTGGCTACATATACTGGGCACGTATACCCCTGGCTACATATACTGGGGATATATACCCCTGGCTACATATACTAGGCACATATACCTCTGGCTACATATACTGGCGACACCTATAGACCTGACTACCTATGCTGGGGGTACCTATTTTGGGGGAACTGCTGTCAGATTATCTGCGTTTTTGTGGAACCGCTGTTATGTATTTTGGGAAACAGCTGCCAGATTATGTGTATGTTAGGGGAACGGCTGCTGCCAGATTACGTGTATTTTGGGGAACAGCTGCCAGATTATGTGTATGTTAGGGGAACGGCTGCTGCCAGATTACGCATATTTTGGGGAACTGCTGCCAGATTGTGTATGTTTGGGGGACCACTGCTGCCAGATTATATGTATTTTGGGTGTTACATGTATTTTGGGTGATCCGCTGCCAGGTTTCGCGTATTTTGGGGAACTGCTTCCAAATTATGTGTATGTTGGGAGAACTGCTGCTGCCACATTGTCTATTTTGGGGGAACCACTGCCATATTATCTGTATTTTGGAGGAACTTCTACCAGATTATGTGTCTTTTTGGTGAAATGCTGTCAGATTACATCTATTTTGGGGGGAGACCTTTTACATCACTGCTAAGGTCATGTATACCACCCATGACCACGCCTACATTATGCTTGACCACGCCCATTTTTGACGCGCCAAGCTACGCGCGGCGCAGGGGTTTTCCAGGTGAGTCCACTCACTTCTTTTCCCAGGACTAGACCCCTGAATAAAACTAACATATATGGATCACACACCTTTAGGCTTTGTTCACATCTAAAATCGCAATCGCTGAGGCTAGCATTTTGCGATTTTTTTGTGATTTGCGTGTTTGGGTTTTTTTGCGCCTCCCAGCGCTTACCTGTGTGATCCGATTTTTTGTAAAGCGCTCTTCTATGCACTTTTGCAGAGCGATTTGTTTGTTCACTTCCTGATGCAAGTGAGGAAGTGAACTCTTTGACCCAAAAAAGAATAAATACAATGTATTTATTCTTAAAAGTGCTGGAGAAATCGCTATACAAAGCGCTTTTTCAAGCATTTTGCGGTTCCCCTATACCTTCCATTGAGGTAAATCACCGCAAAAATGGTACAGGCAGCGATTTGGTGAGCGGATCGGGATCAAACCACTCAAATGTGAACACTCTCATAGGGAATCATTGCAAAATCGTTTTTCAGGGCGATTTTCATCGCCGGCGCTTAAACAATTGTGAAAATGCCCTAGGTGTGTAAAAGCCCTCAGAGGACATTTGGAGTGAGAGGGATATAGAGGCTTCCAAAATTTATTTCCTAGGGTCTATCCACACATGTTATTTCCATCTCCCCTAACACAAGATGGGGATGAGGCTCCTGTTCTTTCATTGGACAAGGGTAATTTACAAAGCTATCTCCCAAATCCCTTTCCTTTTGCAGAATGCACTTCAATGATATGCACCATGTGGGTTGGTTAAGCTCTTCAATCTCTAGATTTTACCAGCCTTTAGGTGCCCATTAACGGTACAACTTTTCCTTCAGATTTGATCTTTATACAAGATTTTTATGATCAAATTGTATAGGAAACTGCAGAGTGTGTGCGCAAATCGATGTGGATTTTATGATCGAATCGGAATGTAAAACCGCCTTTAATCGTTCCATTAATGGAAACAATCGATAATTGCCTTATGATATTTTTGATCATTCAAATCGCATTGAAAGAGTGAATCTGAAGGAAAAATTGTACCATTAATGGGCACCTTTAGTGGTATCACCACCAGATGCTTAGGTGATCGCAATAACACTAAGGTGAGTGATTGCAATGCAATTTCTCAGCTTTGTAATTAGGGTAAAAATGTATTAAAATGATAGAATTACCACATCAATCAAGCCTGTAGTATTTTTAAATAGGGAAAATGGTGGCAGTCTTTATATCCTGCATGTTCTTGCATTGCATTAATCCCACCAAGCATACATGTAAAAAGTGCATCTGGAAAAAAGGGCGCAGGATATAGACGAAATTATTTAAAAAATATATGCATTAAAAAAATAAGTTTTTATCTAAAACAATATTTTTGTTTGTATATTATAAACGAAAATCAAGTGCTAAATATGTTGAATGAACGGTAATGAAATGGCAAAATACCGTCTATAACAAAAAACGATATTTACTCTTGTATTAAGCATAGGAATAAGACAAGACAAGACAAGACAAATAACATTTAAATTGCGCTTTTCTCCTTGCGGACTCAAAGCGCCAGAGCAGAGCAGCAGCCACTAGGGCGCGCTCTATTGGCAGTAGCAGTGTAAGGGAGACTTGCCAAAGGTCTCCTACTGAATTAGTGCTGGCTTACTGAACAGGCAGAGCCGAGATTCGAACCCTGGTCTCCTGTGTCAGAGGCAGAGCCCTTAACCATTACACAATCAGCCAACTGATACAATTTTAGATATTGCAGGTATTTTAGTGCAACTTTACCTAACTGTACTCTCACACAGAACTCTCCCTATACCTATCCCTAACCCCTAGACCACCCCTTGGTGGTAATAAGCATAGTTTAATAAATTGTATATATTACAAATATTGTACTGGAACTATACTTAACCCTACTCTCACACAGAACTCTCCCTGTACCTATCCCTAACCCCTAGACCCCCCTGGTGGTGCCTAACCCTAAAACCTCCCTGGTGGTGCCTAACCCTGCCTAACCCTAAAACCCCCCTGGTGGTGCCTAACCCTAAAACCCCCTTGGTGGTTCCTGACCTTAAAACCCTCCTGGTGGGGCCTAAACCTCAAACCTCCCTGGTGGTGCCTAACCCTAACCACCCACCTGGTGGTGCCTAACCCTAACCAACCCCACTACACAAACACCCTTACACACATAAAAACAATAATATATTTGATACCATAAAATGCTACAAATAACATGAATAGAATAAGTTATATATTTTTAAAAGAATAAATAGCCTTACAATCACGTACACATTCAAAATATTATGAATAGTAAAAGTTATATATTTGTAATAGAATTAATAGCCTTACAATCACGTAAGCATTAAAAATATTGTAGATAGAAAAAGTTATATAATAATAATAATAGAATAAATAGCCTTACAATAACGTACACATTAAAAATCTTAAAATAACAGTAATATTAAAAGCGATATATTAGTAAGATCATAAATCTGAAAACTATAATTTACGCACCAAAAGCGATATATTTGTAATACAAAATGCTTGAAAACGAGATTTAAGCATTATACTTATGAAAATGAATTTTAAAACGATAAAATTTGTGAAAACGAAAATTTGCTCATTACACTTGTGAAAGCGAATTTTAAAAACAATAAAATAAGTAAATTGAAAGTCAAAACGAATTTGTAAACAATATTTGTCATAAACCTTATTCTGTAAACGAAAAGATTTGTTATCACGATGATCCCTGCAACTGCTATTTCTCGAGAACCCTAATTTCTTCTCTGGTGGCCAATAGCTGATATTTTGCATTGCAACCTATGGTGCGCCCTTTTTGTCCATTAGTCATATGCGCCCTTTTTTCCTGCTCCCCCCCCCCCCAAACTCCACATTTGAAATGTCACTTGTGGATGGACTTATTGAACAGTACAGTGTAATTTCAGATTTTCAGTTACAGAGAAGAGTCAAATGTCTACTATCCTGTAAATCGGACATTTACTAAGATTTATGAAAGCACCTCTGAAATAAATAACCCACTGACAAATACATTTTTATTTAGCTTTATGTGCACATGCTATGAAATTTCAGATTTATTGTAGAAACATGACACGGTATCTTGAATACTGATTAAAAAGTAGAAATGATTCCCAGAATGTGGGTGAAATTGTCTGAAAAATAGGTGCTAGATTTCTTGAAAATAGAATACTGAGATTTGTGAGCTTCTTTGTCACTGTCAATTGCAGTGGAAAATAGGGATCAATGATCCCTTCATTGATCAGGAAGTGTATTTCTTCGTTTTTCTGGATAAAGCAAACCAAGCAACGTCTCAGTGATTTATCTTGCTACTGGGAGACAACAACCTCATCCGCATCTAATACAAATCTTCTTTAATAGGCGTAGAGCTGACAGAAAAATATCTTTCACTGAATGATACTGTTTTTTTCATGGAAATTGAATGGAAATTGCCTATTCTCCACAGCAGGGAGAAAAGTGCAGTCAAAAAGACTGCATTCTGTAACAAAATCTATCTATCTATCTATCTATCTATCTATCTATCTTTAGAGATGGCCCGAACCTCCGATTTTAGGTTCGCGAACCGCGTTCGTGAACCTCCGCAAACGTTTGCGAACTTGTGACCCTTCGCGAACTGCAATAGATTTCAATGGGGAGGCGAACTTTGAAAACTAGAAACATTTATGCTGGCCACAAAAGTGATGGAAAAGATGTTTCAAGGGGTCTAACATCTGAGTTTTTGCATGGATGAGTGGGATACACGCCAAAAGTCCCGGGGAAAAATCTGGATTTGACGCAAAGCAGCGTTTTAAGGGCAGAAATCACATTGCATGCTAAATTGGAGGCCTAAAGTGCTTTAAAACATCTTGCATGTGTATACATCAATCAGGGAGTGTAATTTGAGTACTGCTTCACACTGACACACCAAACTGTGTAACGCACTGCAAACAGCTGTTTGTGTTGTGACGGCCGTGCTGGACTGGTGCGCACCATGGCGAGAGAGCAGGCGATAGCGGTTTTCAAGCCCATATGGTCGCCAGGCTGAGGTAGCTCAATGACAGAATAACAGTGGCTGTCCAGCTGATCGAATTTGGCCTGTCCACAATGAAGCAACGACCTTATTATCTTTGGTGTGCCACCCCCCGAGACACTCATATAGCCGGCGGTCATTGCTTCATTGTGATACGCAAGCCCCTTCACCGTGGCAAGGTAACGATCCCAAAGGGGAATTGACACATGTACATGACTTTTGTTTTGTTGTTGCAGCCGCAAATTAGGCAGGCATGTACACGCACCAGAAAAACTATTATAGTGGCCGCTGCTAGCAGCGGCCTTAAACATTCAGCAATCCACCTGGAGTCCTGGACCCTGTTGGTGGTGGCGGAGAAGGCAGTCAAGTGGCCTGCAGGCAGAGATGCTGTATGGGGAGCGACTTAGTAATGGGGTAGGCAGTCACACGGCGTGCAGGCAGAGATGTTGTGTACGGGGACTGACTTAGTCTTCGGGCGGGCAGTAGCCCTCCAGGATCCATGCCTTATTCATTTTGATAAAGGTGAGGTACTGAACAATTTTTTGACTGAGGCGACTTCTCTTCTTAGTGACAATGTCTCCAGCTGTGCTGAAGGTCCTTTCTGACAGGATGCTTGAGGCAGGGCAAGACAGAAGTTGGATAGCAAATTGGGACAGCTCTGGCCACAGGTCAAGCCTGCGCACCCAGTAGTCCAAGGGTTCATCGCTGCTCACAGTGTCTACATCCACACTTAAGGCCAGGTAGTCGGCTACCTGCCGGTCCAGGCGTTGGTGGAGGGTGGATCCGGAAGGCCTAAGGCGAGGCTTTGGACTAAAGAATGTCCGCATGTCCGACATCACCATGAGATCGCTGGAGCATCCTGTCCTTGCCTGCGTGGACATGGGAGAAGGATTACTGGCAGTGGTACCTTTATTGCGTTGTACTGTGACATCACCCTTAAACGCTTTGTAAAGCATAGTTGCCAGCCTGTTCTGCAAGTGCTGCATCCTTTCTGCCTTTTGGAGATTTGGAAACATCTCCGCCACTTTGTGCCTATACCGAGGGTCTGGTAGCGTTGCCACCTAGTAAAGCTCATTCCCCTTGAGTTTTTTTATACTGGGGTCCCTCAACAGGCTGGACAGCATGAAAGATGCCATCTGCACAAAGTTGGATGCAGACGTACTATCCATCTCCTCTTGCTCTTCCTTAGTGATGTCAGCTAAGTTCTCCTCCTCCCCCCTGCCACGAACAATACCACGGGAAAGTTGAGCAGCACAAGCCTCCTGTGACACCTGCTGCGGTTGTTCTACCGCCTCATCCTCCTCCTTCAAAACAACACCTTTCTCATCATCTGACTCCTCTTCCCCAAACAACTCCTCCTCCTCATCCTCCCCCTCTGTGCTGTCACAGGTGTTGAGGAATCATCTGCTTCTGCTGAGAATTGATCCCACAACTCTTCCTGTTCCTGTACTCTTCCTGGGAGTTCCTGTTCCTGTTCACGCTCCTCCACATCTTGATCCACCACTCTACGCTCAGCACGCTCCAGGAAGAAGGCATATGGGATCAAGTCGCTGATGGCGCCTTCACTGTGACTCACCGGGTTTGTCACCTCCTCAAATGGCTGCATGAGCCTGCAGGCATTTCGCCTCAGTGTCCAGTACTTCGGCCAGAACATCCCCATCTACCCAGACTGAGTCCTTTGACTGTAGTTGTAGAGATACTGTTTGACAGCTTTCTCCTGTTGTAGTAGGTGGTTGAACAACAGGAGGGTTGAATTCCGAGTCGGGCTATCGCAAATCAAAACTCATACCTGAATGTTTTTTTGCATAGATGTGCAGAGCTCCAATAACTACTGGACTAAAGTACACACCAACACTCATTGCAGGCACAAGGGGGGGGGGGGACACAGCTTCAGTGTGGGGTGAACCTATACCTGAATGATTTATCTGCCATAATGTGCAGAGCTCCAATAACTACTGGACTAAAATACACACCTGGCTTTCACTACAGGCAAAGGGGGGGGGGGGGGGTTGTTAGCTTCAGTGATAATATGTGCACAAATTATAACGTCACTGCCGTGGGGAAGTCTGTTAGGTTATAATTTGTGCACATATTATCACTGAAGCTAACAACCCCCCCCCCCCCCCTCTTTGCCTGTAGTGAAAGCCAGGTGTGTATTTTAGTCCAGTAGTTATTGGAGCTCTGCACATTATGGCAGATAAATCATTCAGGTATAGGTTCACCCCACACTGAAGCTGTGTCCCCCCCCCCCCCTTTGTGCCTGCAATGAGTGTTGGTGTGTACTTTAGTCCAGTAGTTATTGGAGCTCTGCACATCTATGCAAAAAATCATTCAGGTATGAGTTTTGAAAGCGCTGCCATTCGTCCTGCTGTATGAATTGAATGTAAGAATACTAGTGGCCAGCTGCATTCACTGTTTCACAATCACTTCAAAAAGCTTTAGATTAGAATTAGTACACAATTTGCATCTGCTTTGCATTCAGGGCGTGTATTTAGTTCCAGAGGGGCTCTGCATTACCTCTGTGGGCTTGCAATCAGATGCATCCATGAGCGCTGTCACCAGTCTGTATGTTTGTTTTATGAAATGTGTATGCCATTTGTTTGACTAGCTGAACTGGAAATATTGTGTTTTTATCGCTAGATTAGCGTAGGTCTTCCCCAAGGGGGTACGTCACCGCCGTGGGGAAGTCTATTAGGTTATAATTTGTGCACATATTATCACTGAAGCTAACACCCCCCCCCCCCCCTTTGCCTGTAGTGAAAGCCAGGTGTGTATTTTAGTCCAGTAGTAATTGGAGCTCTGCACATTATGGCAGGTGAGTCATTCAGGTATAGGGTCAGCCCACACTGAAGCTATGTCTCCCCCCCCCCCCCCTTTGTGCCTGCAATGAGTGTTGATGTGTACTTTAGTCCAGTAGTTATTGGAGCTCTGCACATCTATGCAAAAAATCATTTAGGTATGAGTTTTGAAAGCGCTGCCATTCGTCCTGCAGTATGAATTGAATGTAAGTATACTAGTGGCCAGCTGCATTCACTGTTTCACAAACACTTCAAAAAGCTTTAGATTAGAATTAGTACACAATTTGCATCTGCTTTGCATTCAGGGCATGTATTTAGTTCCAGAGGGGCTCTGCATTGCCTCTGTGGGCTTGCAATCAGATGCATCCATGAGCGCTGTCACCAGTCTGTATGTTTGTCTGTATGTATATCGCAAATCAAGCGTCTCACCGGCAAGTTGTTTCTCTGCTGAATATCGGCAAAGCATGCCATGGCTGTGTAAGACCGCCTGAAATGCCCACACATCTTTCTGGACTGCTTTAGGACGTCCTGTAAGCCTGGGTACTTTGACACAAATCTCTGAATTATGAGATTGAGCACATGTGCCAAGCAGGGTACATGTGTCAACTTTCCCAAATTCAAAGCCAAAATGAGATTGCCGCCGTTGTCACACACCATGTTGCCGATCTCCAGTTGGTGCGGGGTCAGCCACTGATCCACTTGTTTCTTCAGAGCAGCCAGGAGAGCTGCTCCAGTGTGACTCTTCGCTTTGAGGCAAGACATGTCTAAGATGGCGTGACACCGTCGTACTTGGCATGCAGCATAGGCCCTGGGGAGCTGGGGCTGTGTAGCTGGAGAGGAGATTGCAGCACCAGTAGAGTTGAACTGCCACTCAGCCAAGGAGGAGGAGGAGGATGACAGCGAAGAGGATGTAGCAGAAGGAGAGGAGGTGGCAGCAGGCCTGCCTGCAAGCCGTGGAGGTGTCACTAGGTCTGCTGCACAGCCACGTACTCCCTGCTTACCAGTGGTCACCAGGTTCACCCAATGGGCTGTGTAAGTAATGTACCTGCCCTGACCGTTCTTGGGAAACCAGGCATCCGTGGTCAGATGGACCTTTGACCCGCTGACCGTGCTTGGGAAACCAGGCATCCGTGGTCAGATGGACCCTTGACCCGCTGTGTGCCAGAGATGACACCACTTGCCTCTCAGCTTCATGGTACAGTTTGGGTATCGCCTTTTTGGAGAAATAAGTGCGGCCTGGTATCTTCCACTGCGGTGTCCCAATGGCCACAAATTTTCGGAAGGCCTCAGAGTCCACCAGCTGGTATGGTAACAGCTGGCGAGCTAACAGTTCCACCAAGCCAGTTGTCAGATGCCGGGCAAGGGGGTGACTGGTAGACATTGGCTTCTTCTGCTCAAAGATTGCCCTCACGGACACCTGGCTGCTGCGGTGGGCAGAGGAGCAGGAACCGCTCAAGGTGAGAGGAGGAGTGGAGGAGGCTGGCTGTGATTGTGAAGGTGCAAGGGAGAAAGCGGCTGAAAAAGATGATGCACCTGAAGGAGGAAGAGGAGAAGGGGGGTGGCTTTGCTTTTGTGCGCTGATTTTGCTCAGGTGGTCTTCCCATTGCAGTTTGTGCCTTTTCAGCATGTGCCTTCATAAGGCAGTTGTCCCTACGTGAGTGTTGGCCTTTCCACGGCTCAATTTTTGGTGGCAGAGAGTACAGATGGCAGTGCTCTGATCTTTGGCATACACACTAAAATATTTCCGCACCGCTGAGCCACCCTGGGGTGTGGGCACTATGGTGGCGTCAGCAGCTGACGTTGAAGGGCATGTTGGCTGGCTGTACATAGGTGGCGATACATGGCACCGGACACTGCCACCAGCCGTTTCTGACGACGAGCTTCCGCTGCTTCTTTCAGCAACTCGTTTCCTCCTACTCCTCTCTGACTCCCCCTCTGAACTGTCCCCTTGGTCATCGTGTCTCTTAGGATCCCACGTGGCTTCTATGGAAGTATCATCATCATAATCATCTCCAAAGCTTCACTTGTATCAGACACCTCCAAAACGGCAACCAACAGCAGGTACTTCATCATCCTCCTCCTCACACCTTACGTCCATAGTGTCGCCTAACTCAGACATATGAGGTAGTGTAACTTGCTTAGCACCTTCATCTTGTTGTAACCAAATAACTCCTGCGAAGTGTCAAATGTAGCAGATGTGGTACTTGGAGTAATGCTGGTGGCTGCGGAAGATGAGGTGTTCTGTGTTAAATAGTCAACCACGTCCTGACAATCTTGGGAGTTGATGGGATGTGCCTTCTTCTGAGCACTGTACTTTGGGCCAGGGCCACACGAAATCACGTCAGCACCACCTCGAACAGACCTTTCGGGTGGCCTGCCTCTGGGTCTGCCCCTGCCTCTGCCTCTACTTGTTTTGTCCATATGAAGTGAAAGGTATGCACTGACTTGACTAATACAATGTGCAGTCACACAGGTGCCGTGAAAGTTAGCAGTGACTGGTATTACAATACAATGTGCAGCTGTCACACAGGTGCAGTTAACAGGTATGCACAGACTGGTATACTAAACAGCGTGCGGTCACACAGGTGCAGTGAACATGTATGCAGGGATTGGTATTACAAATGTGCAGCTGTCACACACCGGTACCGTGAACAGGTGTAATGACTGGTGGTATATATTCCACTGCTTGCGCTCACGTAGGTAGGTAGGTAGGTAGGTAGGTAGGTGCACTGAACAGTGAACAGGTGCAGTAATTGGAATTACAAATGTGCAGCTGCCTGTCACACACACATACACAGGTACCCTGAACAGGTCCAATGACTGGTGGTATTAACAATGCGTGCGCTCACGTAGGTATAGGTAGGTAGGTGCACTGAACAGTGAACAGGTGCAGTGATTGGGATTACAAATGTGCAGCTGCCTGTCACACACACCGGTAGTCACTGAATGTGCTGGGCCTGGCAGTGGCACAGTAGGAATTACCAAGGCTGTCTATGTAACACAAGTGTCTGTGGGACACACGAAAAAAAATAGATCACAAGAACAAGATTAGCTGTCAAAAGAGCTGTTGAGGGTTTCTTTTTTAACAATAAGAATCAGCAAGGAGCCAGCTAACAAGCCTACAAGAGCCTAACTAAGCTTTCCCCATAGCTCTCCCTCTAATTACTGCAGGCACATGAGTGAGTCCAATGCCTGACGCTGCCTGCCTTTTGTAAGGGGGAGTGGGGCTCCAGGAGGGAGTGTAGCCTGATTTGCTACAATGTGCCTGCTGACTGTGATGTAGAGGGTCAAAGTTGACTCTAATGATGCACTATGGGGGCGAATCGAACTTCCGGAAAAGCTTGCGGTTCTCCGCGATCGCGAACCACGGAAGTTCGCCGGTCCCCGTGCGCCGGCGAACAGTTCGGGCCATCTCTATCTATCTTTCTATGTACCTGTCTATCTCTATGTCTGTCTGTCCATCTATCTATTGAGCCTGGTACACACCATGCAATTTCCTCTTCAGATCCTTTTCAAGCAAGTGATCATATCGATATTCAGATCTGACATTGATCAGATATAGAAGAAAGCTAGTGTACACATAGATGTGATTTTTTTTCAAATTGCAATCAAATTTCCTATTGAAAAGCAATCAAAAATGAGACATGCACCTGGAAAGATAGCCAGTATTTTGATCAATATTTTTTAGCATGTCCAATCTGCTTCGAACTGTGAAACAAATTTTGAGCTTAGGATCGGTTGCTGGCAATCAGTAGGCTGTATATATTTTTTTCCAAATCTGATCATTTTTTGGATTGGAACTAGGATCTAAGGAGAAAATTGCATGTGGTGTACCAGGCTTTGGTCTGTAAGCAGAATAAAGCTGGTCATGTATCGGATCAGTTCATTTCGGCATGCGGCTCTGAGAGCTGAGCGCCGAAACTGGGCTCCGTCATAGCAGCAATGCTATGATGCGCACCCCGCGTAGCGGTTATTTGGGGCTCTGGCGTCAGACCCCAAATTAAATCTCCCTCCAACTCGGAGGGAGATTAGTATTTAACGCCGCCCCGGAGTTTAGCGGCAGTGGGGGAAGCAGTAATTCGGCTCTCCCCGCTCCGAAGTGAGAGGCGCCGACATAATATGCACCCGTTTATGTATATGATAACTGTTCAAGATAAGACTTTAAAGGGGAACTGAAGAGAGAGGTATATGGAGGCTGTCATGTTTATTTCCTTTTAGACAATACCAGTTGCCTGGCAGCCCTGCTGATCCTCTGCCTCTAATACTATTAGCCATAGCCCCTGAACAAGCATGCAGCAGATCAGGTGTTTCAGTGGTTCAGACTTATAAGTCTGATCTGACAAGACTAGCTGCATGCTTGTTTCTGGTTTTAATCAGATACTACTGCAGAGAAATAGACCAGCAGGGCTGCCAGGCAACTGGTATTGATTAAAAGGAAATAAACATGACAGCCTCCATATACCTCTCTCTTCAGTTCCCCTTTAATGTACGGTACATAGGGACAGATCTGCAGCCCATATTTTAGGTAGATTTTTATTCTACCTATATAATGTGTCAGTTATTCATACATGAATCTTTGGCACTTTCTGTTATCAACCAGTCCAATACTTACTAAGCGGTTGTGCCCAATCAGTCTGCAGAAGAATTAAGGTGCCCATAAACTACTCAATTTTCTTGCTCAGTTGACCATTTGATTTGATCATTTGGATTATGTTCCATTCAGCTCTGTTAATGGAAATTGACCAATATCTGGTCAATCACTTTATCAGATTGGAACTGAAAACTGCCTCATGTACTAAGCCTAAAGGTTGAATTAGAGTAGCATAAAAATGTATTCCCCTTCATGGTTTATCCAACTTTTGGATATTTTTCAATGTAAATGTATCCCTATCTTCTTTTAGTGACCTTATAGTGAGAGGGATATGGCCAATGCTATATTTATTTACTTTGAAACAATAGTGATTGCTTGGCTGTCTTGCTGATCTTTTATTTTTATTTTTTTTCTGCTTTATTAGTGTCTGGAACCATCCCATGAAACAAACATGTAGGTATTCAAGTCAGACTTTAGTCAGAGCACCTGAACTGCATACTTGTTCTGTGCCAATGGTTTGATGTATTAGAGACACAGGTTCAGCAAGACAGCCAGGCAATATACATTGTTTAAAAGGAAATGGCAGCTCCATATCCTTCTCAATACAGAAAAGGTATGTGAATGCTGAAATATTTATTAATTTATATAAAATAATAATTGAAACTCACCGTGTTTCCCCGAAAATAAGCCCTAGCTGCAATTTCGAGCATGCTCCAAATATAAGCCCTCCCCCAAAAGCAAGCCACAGTGGAGGAAGAGCCGGTCAAGCGGGGACAGAGAGGTGCAGTGCCAATAAGGGACCTGTCCTGTCATCCCAGCACACAGCAAAGTTATGAGCTGTGTGCAGGGATGACAGGGCAGGTACCTGATCAGTACCGTACATTACCGGGCGATCCAGTGGTGTGTCAGTGTGGGAGCTTAGATCCTACCTGTTGTTCATAGTGTTCATAGAAATTTAAGACATCCCCTGAAAATAAACCCTGGCACATCTTTTGGAGAGAACAGCCATGCAACTGGCATAGTTAAAAAAAATAGACAGCCTTCACTACAAGCAGGGGTCGAGTCCTGCGTGAACGCGGGTGGACGACATCCACTTACTTTTTTTGGAGAGTGGACGTCGTCCACCCTAGCATATATGGAGGGGAGCAGCGCAGTGGAGAGGAGCATTGTGCAGAGCAGCGGGGAAGGGCGGACATCTCCCCTCCCCCCTTCCCTCACCTTTGAGCTCCTCTTTCTGGCTCTCCCCTCCAGAACAAATGTGTGGCTGGCAGCGGGCATCAGTGGGCGGGACTTACCTCCTCCTGTTCCGGCGAGTTGAAGATGTGCATGCCACTGCTCTGGTCTTCACTAGACCAGAGCAGCGGCACGCATAGCTTCAACTCGCCGGACCGAGGAGGAGGTAAGTCCCGCCCACTGATGCCCACTGCCAGCCACCACCGCTGCAAATGTTTTGGAGGGGAGAGCCAGGAAGTGGAGCCCCAAGGTGAGGGAAGGGGGGGGAGACGTCCGCCCTTCCCCGCTGCTCTGCACAATGCTTCTCTCCACTGCGCTGCTCCCCTCCTGCTGGGGGGACACCTGGCTACCTATTCTGGGGATGCCTATAGACTGGCTATAATGGGGACACCTATACACCTGGCTACATATACTGGGGACACCTATACATCTGGCTATACTGGGGACACCTATACACCTGGCTTCATATACTGGGGACACCTATACCCCTGGCTACATATACTGGGCACATATACACCTGGCTATACTGGGGGCACCTATACACCTGGCTACATATACTGGGGACACCTATACACCTGGCTACATATACTGGGCACATATACACTTGGCTATACTGGGGGCACCTATACACCTGGCTACATATACTGGGCACATATACACCTGGCTATACTGGGGGCACCTATACACCTGGCTACATATACTGGGGACACCTATACACCTGGCTACATATACTGGGGACACCTATACACCTGGCTACATATACTGGGGCACCTATACACCTGGCTACATATACTGGGCACATATACACCTGGCTATACTGGGGGCACCTATACACCTGGCTACATATACTGGGGGCACCTATACACCTGGCTACATATTCTGGGGGCACCTATACACCTGGCTACATATACTGGGGACACCTATACACCTGGCTACATATACTGGGGACACCTATACACCTGGCTACATATACTGGGGACACCTATACACCTGGCTACATATACTGGGGACACCTATACACCTCGCTACATATACTGCGGACACCTACAGTGGTGTGAAAAACTATTTGCCCCCTTCCTGATTTCTTATTCTTTTGCATGTTTGTCACACTTAAATGTTCTGCTCATCAAAAACTGTTAACTATTAGTCAAAGATAACATAATTGAACACAAAATGCAGTTTTAAATGATGGTTTTTATTATTTAGTGAGAAAAAAAACTCAAAACCTACATGGCCCTGTGTGAAAAAGAAATTGCCCCCTGAACCTAATAACTGGTTGGGCCACCCTTAGCAGCAATAACTGCAATCAAGCGTTTGCGATAACTTGCAACGAGTCTTTTACAGCGCTCTGGAGGAATTTTGGCCCACTCATCTTTGCAGAATTGTTGTAATTCAGCTTTATTTGAGGGTTTTCTAGCATGAACCGCCTTTTTAAGGTCATGCCACAACATCTCAATAGGATTCAGGTCAGGACTTTGACTAGGCCACTCCAAAGTCTTCATTTTGTTTTTCTTCAGCCATTCAGAGGTGGATTTGCTGGTGTGTTTTGGGTCATTGTCCTGATGCAGCACCCAAGATCGCTTCAGCTTGAGTTGACGAACAGATGGCTGGACATTCTCCTTCAGGATTTTTTGGTAGACAGTAGAATTCATGGTTCCATCTATCACAGCAAGCCTTCCAGGTCCTAAAGCAGCAAAACAACCCCAGACCATCACACTACCACCACCATAATTTACTGTCGGTATGATGTTCTTTTGCTGAAATGCTGTGTTTCTTCTACGCCAGATGTAACAGGACACGCACCTTCCAAAAAGTTCAACTTTTGTCTCATCGGTCTACAAGGTATTTTCCCCAAAGTCTTCGCAATCATTGAGATGTTTGTAAGCAAAATTGAGACGAGCCTCAATGTTCTTTTTGCTTGAAAGTGGTTTGCGCCTTGGATATTTGCCATGCAGGCCCAGTCTCTTTCTTATGGTGGAGTCGTGAACACTGACCTTAATTGAGGCAAGTAAGGCCTGCAGTTCTTTAGATGTTGTCCTGGGGTCTTTTGTGACCTCTCGGATGAGTTTTCTCTGCGCTCTTGGGGTAATTTTGGTCGGCCGGCCACTCCTGGGAAGGTTCATCACTGTTCCATGTTTTTGCCATTTGTGCATAATGGCTCTCACTGTGGTTCGCTGGAGTCCCAAAGCTTTAGAAATGGCTTTATAACCTTTACCAGACTGATAGATCTCAATTACAGTACTTTTGTTCTCATTTGTTCCTGAATTTCTTTGGATCTTGGCATGTCTAGCTTTTGAGGTGCTTTTGGTCTACTACTCTTTGTCAGATAGCTCCTATTTAAGTGATTTCTTGATTGAAACAGGTGTGGCAGTAATCAGGCCTGGGGGTGACTACAGAAATTGAACTCAGGTGTGATAAACTACAGTTAAGTTATTTTTTAACAAGGGGGGCAATCACTTTTTCACACAGGGCTCGTTGCAAGTTATCGCAAACGCTTGATTGCAGTTATTGCTGCTAAGGGTGGCCCAACCAGTTATTAGGTTCAGGGGGCAATTTCTTTTTCACACAGGGCCATGTAGATTTGGAGTTTTCTTTCTCACTAAATAATAAAAATCGTCATTAAAAACTGCATTTTGTGTTCAATTATGTTATCTTTGACTAATAGTTAACGGTTTTTGATGAGCAGAAACATTTAAGTGTGACAAACATGCAAAAGAATAACAAATCAGGAAGGGGGCAAATAGTTTTTCACACCACTGTATATACCTGGCTATACTGGGGACACCTGAACACCTGGTTACATATACTGGGGACACCTGGCTATACTGGGGACACCTATAGACCTGGCTACCTATTCTGGGGACATCTATACACCTGACCACCTATTCTGGGAATATCTATACAACTGGCCACCTATTCTGGGAATATCTATACACCTGGCCACCTATTCTGAGGACATCTATACACCTGGCTACCTATTCTGGTGGCATCTCTACACCTGGCCACCTATTCTGAGGAAAACTATACACATGGCTACTTATACTGGGGACACCTATAGACCTGGCTAGCTATACTGGGGGTACCTATTTTGGGGGAACTGCTGTCAGATCTGTATTTTTGGGGAACTGCTGATGCCAGATTACGTGTATTTTGGGGAACCGCTGCCAGATTGTGTATGTTGGGGGACCACTGCTGCCAGATTACATGTATTTTGGGTGTTACGTGTATTTTGGGTGATCCACTGCCAGGTTTCGCGTATTTTGGGGAACTGCTTCCAGATTATGTGTATGTTGGGGGAACTGCTGCTGCCAGATTATCTGTATTTTGGAGGAACCTCTGTCAGATTATGTGTATTTTTGGTGAAATGCTGTCAGATTACATCTACTTTTGTGGGATACACTACGACAGAGCTCAAACTTCCCCTGGCAGACCTTTTATTCCACTGCTAAGGCCATGTATATTTGGCCTCACCCATGACCACGCCCATGCTATGATTAACCACTCCCATTTTTGGCACGGCTCAGAGGCTTTTAGGGTGAGTCCACTCACCTCTTTTTCCAGGACTAGACCCCTGACTACAAGGTCTCTTTAAGTGAAGCAAAAGTGAAAACATTGGACATTCTGCAATTTTATAATTTCTTCATGGCTGACTTTAATGTTATATTTCTTTGCTTTAACATTTTTTTTAATATGTGCATGTAGAGAGGCTTGCCATAAATTTGCCTTCCTGAGCTGGTGACTGCAGATTTTTACAGAAACTGATTTTGAAGAAGAAAAGGAATTTCCACTGCTGCCAAAACCTTTGAGAAAATGCTCTCCACTTTAGCAATGTAGGATATGGCACAAAAGTGTCTTACCTAAAACATGCACTGCTGCTACCTTCAATAATATGTCAACAGATTCCTGGAAAAGACAAAAGTCCCCTCATTATCACCCTCAACATTTTACTTCTTAGTATAGTGTCTGCAATGTGGAATCCTGTTTTATTCTAGACATAATGGAACTTCTCTTGACTGAACAATTCCACAAAACATGGTTTGTTTTGGAAAAGGGGTACAAGCCCTGGAGCTGCCTGTATGAAAGAGACCTCAAATTGGAGTGGCTTCTGCCTTGCTAACCCTTCAGTCTTGTTCTTGTTGTACAGTAATAAAACAAATTAGCTTTGTTGAATAAGTTGACTAAGATGTGAAGATCATTTTAATTACACAAATTCTGTAATAGATTTTGCTTTACTTACGGCAACAAAACGTGATTCATGTTTTTTTCCGAGATTACATTTTTTTTTCTTTATCAGTCTAAAATAATTTGGAAATTTGGCAACACTGGTCTCATGGCCCCCACAGTTGGCCCCCTTTGGGTTGTTTGGTCGGTAATCTGAAACTGTAGAGTGCATGCGGAGCAAAGTATCTATTACCTCTCCAGGTTCAGGGCTGCAACTTCAGTTCAGCTTCCTGTCAGCACCACTTAGTGTCTGTTCTCTATAGTGACAGCCTGGGTTTCTCATCATGGGACCTGTTGGTACGTGCTGGCCGGTCACATAATTAGAGGTGCTAGTAGCAGCTATAGGCAGTAAGCAGTGCTGTGAAGAGGAAGCTGAAGATGTGGTGTGGGAATCTGAAGAGGTGAGATACAGGCTGGGGATGGGGGGGGGGGATTTGGCTCTGGCTACCTATATTGTGGGGTGTAATCTGGATACTGAGGAAGTATCCGGCTTCATCTATACTGGGGTAATATGACAACCTATACTGGGGGGGGGGGCATCTGAGTACCTATGCCTGGGGAAACATCTGGCTACCTGTACTGGGGGGGGGGGTGTCACCTGGCTACCTGAAAGAAGGAATGGCTACCTATGCAAGGGAATCTACTGGCTACCTATACTTGGGTGGACATCTGGCTACCTATACTAGGGGGAATCTGACTACCTACACTGGGGGGAAATATCTGGCTACCTATACTGGTAGAGGGTTTCTGGCTATCTGTATGTAGGAAACATTTGGCTACTTATACTGAGGGGTAATCTTATTACCTATACTGGGAGGGAGGTATCTGGCTACCTATACTATCTAGTGTTGACCTTGGCCAGCAGCAATCCCACAGCTGGTGAAGAGATAGAGAATAACAGCAATTGGTAACACGTCAGACTGTGCTCCCAAGGCTCAAATGAGTCAGGCCATGGGAGTACAAATGTGCATGGCACTAGAATCAGCCTTCATCCCTCATGGGCCCCATAGGTCACAGGGCCCCTGAGCAGCTGCATGGCCTGCACAGGCCTATGTCCTACTTCGCATACACCAACACAACTTGCCATGTTGTTGACACACTAGTACAAGTGCATCCTTCACTGTAGCAATCGAATTTAAGGCTAGGTTTCCAACTGTGCGTTTTGTGTCAGTTTTTCTGCTCAGAAAATTCGCATAGATTTTAAAACTAATGTTAGTCAATGGAGCCGTTTCAACTCTATGCAAATTTTCGTACGCGTTCGTACGTATGAAAAAGTCTGAGGTCCTGTATCATTTTTTCGGACATCGCGTACGATTCGCGTACAATGCTTTGTATAGGCAATGCGAATTTTCGCGTTACTTGCCCGAAAATTCGCATTGGATCCATGGTTACAGGAAGTTGTCAGCAGTCATGACTAAGCTGTTACTAGGCAGATTATGCATATGTAACTAATGCAAATTTTCGCGTATGAAAATTCGCATAAAAACGCATACAAATTTACATGCGAATTTTCACCAATCAGAAAAATCTTACACGATTTTTTGCAGGCGAAAATGTAACGCTACAGTGGAAACGTAGCCTAACAAGTTTCACAAACACAAATTTCGCAAAAACAACACTTAGTGAAAAACTATTTCATAAGCCTTTGAGAGGGAGAACACTTTATGCTTCTGAGGTCCAATGTTCAAGAATTTCAAAATCTAGTTGGTAGCCCATCCTCCGGTTATCATGATGATGTTTAGTGTAGTGAGACAAAAGAGGGGAGGGGCTGTTGGTGGATCAGTCTAAATGGATACGTTCTAAATCCATTATCCACCACTTACATGTTATTGCTGGCTGGAGTATTTGGCTCTCCTCCTGTCTTCCTGTTGCATACAGCACCATCACATGTGCAATTGTCAGAAGATGTGACCACACAACATTGCAGAACGTAGGTAGGTAAGTAAAGAAATGTATTTCACAACATCAACAAATTTATTGGGGATCTGCTCCACTTCCACGGGACCAAAAGAGACAGTGTGATATTGTGAAATAAGGCACTTATCTCCCTGGTGATACAAAAATTGTAAATTTGATTCCAAATAAATGTGTTTGGATTTAGACTGGGGGCTAAAAAGGAAATTCTAGCAAAGGCTGTTTTGAATAGTTTAGAAGTTTGCCAAACTTTTTTTGAGGATTTATGCACTTACTTTATTTGGCTTGAAATAAGATGCAATTGGAACTGCACTGGCATACAGCTTCTGAAACCTATGTTTAGTCCCCCGAAGTCCTATATTAGGATCAGAGTAGGATACATAGGATCCTGTATACAAAAGGCTTCTAAATGCAGGGATAGGAAGTCTATATTTGGGTAGACGATTTAGCATAAGACTGGAGAGACTAATAGAAACGTAAAATTGCATCATATGTTAATTGTTGTTGATTCATAAAGCACTGTTTAACCACTTCACCTCCCCCGGGACCGTCTACGTCCCTGCAAAATCCTATATCTCCTCATCCCTCCCAGCCGTGCACTCCCGCTCACCCCCCCTTTCCCCCACGCACCCCCACATTCATTACCGCTGCCGATCTTTAGCCGGGATCGGCATAATTTCCATTCATTAATCTCTGTCCCCATATGAATGGTCTCAGGCATCAAAGCGTTAGCGCTATCATTTGTTTACATCCGGAGGAGGCCATGTGTGCATTGCTTCCTATTTACCGTACTATAGGTACGCAATAAGAAGTAATGCATGAGGACATCTTGTGGCCAAATAGTAAAATTACATCTACAAACTTTTTTTCATACACAGACTTTTTTTTTTACATTTAAAATTAACCCCTTACCTCTCACATAGTTAACCAAAAAATGTTTTTGTAAAGAAAAAAATATATATACATACAATTAAAAAAATATGTAAATATTTACCTTAGGGACTAAACTTTTTTTTAATATATACGTCAAGAGGGTATATTACTGTTACTTTTTAAATTATGGGCTTGTAATAAGGGATGGGCGCAAAACTGAAAAAAATGCACCTTTATTTCCAAATACAATTTTGGCACCATACATTGTACTAGGAAAATTTTTTAAATGTTGCAATAACTGGGACAAATCGGCAAATAAAATGTGTGGGGTTTAACTATGGTAGCATGTATTATTTTAAAACTATAATGGCCAAAACTGAGAAATAATGATTTTTTCAATTTTTTTTCTTATTTTTCCTGTTAAAATGCAGTTGGAATAAAAGAATTCTTAGCAAAAAAGTACCCCCCAAAGAAAGCCTAATTGGTGGTAAAAAAAAAAAAACCAAGATATACAGTGCTGCCCATAATTATTCATACCCCTGGCAATTTTTGACTTAAAGGTACTTTTATTCAACCAGCAAGTAATTTTTTGATGGCAAATGACAGAAGCGTCTCCCAAAAGATAATAAGATAATGTACTAGTGTCCTTATTGTGGAAAAAAAAAACATTTCTCAGCTTTTATTTACATTTGAGCAAAAAGTGTACAGTCCAAAATTATTCACACCCTTCTCAATAGAAAAGCCTTATTGGCTATTACAGCAATCAAACTCTTCCAATAATTGCAGACCAGCTTTTTGAATGTCCCAAGGGTATTTTTTCCCATTTAACGTTAGCAATGAGCTCAAAATCTTTCAGGTTGGAGCGTCTTCTTGCCATCACCCTGATCTTTAGCTTCCTCCACAGATTCTCAATTGTATTCAAGTCAGGACTCTGGCTGGGCCACTCCAAAACATTAATGTTGTCTGCTAACAATTTCTGACCACTTTTGCTGTGTGTTTTGGGTCATTGTCATGCTGAAATGTCCAATGGTGCCCAAGGCCAAGTTTCTCTGCAGACTGCCTGATGTCATTGTGAATCCTCATGTATTGCTTTTTTCATGGTGGTTTCATTTACTGTGATTAAGGTTCCCTGGTCCATTGGCTAAAAACAACCCCAAAGCATTAGGTTCCCACCACCATGTTTGGCAGTGGGGATGGTGTTCTTTGGGTTGAAGGCTTCTCCTTTTTCACGCCAAATGAAGGAAACATTATTGTGACCAAACAATTCAATGTCTGTTTCATCTGACCATAACACAGAAGACCAGAAGTCTTCTTCTTTGTCCCGATGAGCATTTGCAAAGGCCAAGCAAGCTATTGTGTGCTTTATCTGGAGAAGTGGTATCCTCCTTGGTCTGCATGCCTGGAACCCAGCAGTGTGCAGTGTCCATTGGATTGTCTGCCCTAAGACATTGCCACCAGCAGAGCCCAGATTCACCATAATGGCCTTGGTGATGCTTGAATTCTTTTTCACCTCTCTCACTGTTCTCCTGGCCATCACAGGTGTCACTTTTGGCTTCCGACTACGTCCTCTGAGATTTTCCACAGTGCGGAACATCTTGTATTTTTTAATAATACTTTACACTGTAGCCACTGGAACTTGAAAACATTTAGAAATGGTCTAGTATACCTTTCCTGACTTTTGAGCAACCACAATGCGCTGCTGCAGATCCTCACTGAGCTCCTTTGTCTTAGCCATGACTGTCTACAAACCAACTGCAGAGAGCTGCTGTTTTTCACCCGTTGAGTTGATTAAAACAGCTGTTCCTAATTTATCAGGGTAATTAGGATGCTTTAGAACAGATTGGACTACTTGAAATGGTATAGAACTTTGGATTTTCCCACAGAATGTGACAGTTTGTGAAAGGTATGAATAATTTTGGACTGGACACTTTTTGCTCAAATGTAAATAAAAGCTGAGAATTTTTTTTCCCACAATAATGCCTCGTGTATAATGTACCGTATATTTTTGCTATTGTTTTTTTATTCCAACTCAGTTCATGCATTATCGTACAATGGGCTTAATGTTAGGAGTGGGAGCTGTGCACACACTACATGTGGCAGTGAAGCATAGCGCTGGTAACTTCCAATCACTCCTTAGTAATAACGGATGCTCCAGTCATCCAGCCCTGAGCACTGTCGGGACCAGTGGCTTTGTAGGACGTGATCCTGGTGCTTTGATTAGTCCAATAGGCTGCACAAGTTACAAGAGCACGCTACGCTGCAGTACCGCGAGCAGCGTGCGCACAGCTCATGCTCCTCACATTAGGCTGCACTGCTTTAGCAGCATAGCTTAACCTTTTGCCGACCGCGTCACGCCGATGGGCGTGGCCGCGGTGGCAGCCCCAGGACCGCCTAACGCCAATTGGCGTAAAGTCCTGGGGCTCTGTTTTGAATGAGATCGCGCGCATGCTGCGCGCGCATCTCATTCTCAGAGGGCGGAGCTCTGCCCCCTCTTCAGTCTCGGAAACAGTTGGACGGCGTAATCGCCGTGTAATTACCCGTACATCGCTGCGATCAGCAGCAGCGCTGTACTGGGGACAGCCGTGTGACACGGCTGTCCCCTCCTGAGCCACAGAGGTGATCGGCTGTCATAAGCTGAAGCCTATGACAGCTGATCACAGGGATTGGTCGGCGGGGGGAGGGAGGTATACAACAGGGGGAAAAAAACACCATTTTTATTTAAAAACAAAACAAAAAAAACAAACACAGATAAATAAACAAACAAACACCGGGGGGGGGGGGGGGGTGATCAGACCCCACCAACAGAGAGCTCTGTTGGTGGGGAGAAAAGGGGGAAGGAATCACTTGTGTGCTGTGTTTTGCGGTCCTGCAGCTTGGTCTTAAAGCTGCAGTGGCCAATTTAATGAAAATGTGCCTGGTCTTTAGGGGGGTTTAACACAGCAGTCCTCAAGAGGTTAATGAATCAAGCCCATAGTCTGATTCTTCATATTATTAAAAGATGTAATTTTGAAGAATTTGAGAAATTGTTGTACTTACATTAGAAATAAAGTGTACTGGGTGTTTTTTTTTTTTTAAAAATCTGTTAAACTGTAGAAAAGGTTTTGTTGTGCCTAGGCCTAGTTAATAAACTTGAAAATAGACTAGGACAGGGGAACAGGGAAATCTTGGTAAATACACAGTTGTGTTACCACCCATAGCCACTAGATGGTACTTACCTCACATCAATTTCTCATAGACAATACATGCATTTTGAAAGCTAAATGATCGATTAGAGTTAAAGAACTAATACTAATTTGAATTGTATGAATAGCATTGAAATGAGTCCCCAATGACATCAGTGAACAGCTATTTCAAATCCATTGGAAATGCATTCAGATGCATTCGAAATCCATTTCCAATTATTCTAACTAGGGAAATCAGAGAAAAGCTTGCATTTTATAAATATGAAGAAATCAAACTCATTGTTTTAGCTCCACAGAATATACTTTTTGCTAAATCCCAAATTTTGTAAATATGCCCATTAGTCTAGCCACAAGGGTCCACTATATAACACTGGAATTTGATATATGATTGCTGTTATGATGGATAATTAGAGTGCATCATAAACAATAAAGTGGTGAAGTTGAGCAAAGAAAAGCCAGTGGAATTTAGGTTCAGTGTAGCGCAAACAAGCCTGAAGGACAGAGATCCAAATAACATCAATAATCCTAGAAAGAGCTGTAGATAGAAACAGAACCATCGGCTAATATAAGCTCAATATACTATAAACGAGTCTAAAATAGCTTCAACTATATATATTCTACTGCAACCAGCAGGCATGAAAAAGGTTGCTGATAATGATATATTTCCTTTAGGAAGTCAAACTCCAGCTCTAACATAGTCTGGAAAAATACTGTTCTGTGTGGAGATTGGAGCAAACACATCATACAAAGCATGCGCAATAGTCAAACAATTGCAATCAAAAGATAAAAGAAAGTATGACTCCTATGTCAAAATGGTGTGGGCACTTAGCAGTCCAGTGAGGTCTCCACCAATTGTGTAGAACACCAGGCATGTGCAATCAACATAGATCATTCAGCAAAACATGCCAGAAGTGTCTAAATTAAGTGATGAACCCAGTTGACTGTTGCATGGTCCCTATCCGGGATGCAAAATGTAAAAAGGGTCTCTCTCATAGGGCCATATCCTATTAACTTTTCTCCTGCGTTTTCTCCAAGGAGATCCTGAAAAATACTTTTTTCAGTACTTAGCAATTGAACAACTACAAAAAAGTTGGTAAAATGTATTATCAAACTCATTTTGAGAAATTTCTTACTTGGTGGGACCTTTAAAATATTTTATTGATATGGTTTGAAAATATCTACTTGGGGAAAACTCAGGATAAAAGTTCCATGATGTTCTGGGCTCTATGGTATGCATATTTAACCATTTCACTACTGAAGGGTTTTTCCCCTTCATAAAGCAATTTTCACCTTTCAGCACTCCTTCCATACATTCACCAATAGCTTTATTACTACTTATCACAATGAAACGATGTATATCCTGTCCCGATACCGACTTCTGGGCTAGTCAGTACCGGGACAGGACAGGTAATGGGGGGAAGCCCAGAGCTCATCACCAAGTAAGTTATGTAATGCTATTTTGTAGTACCGTATGGCAGGTGCCCGTGAAGAAGTTATATTAGCCAAACCAGTCAGGCAGATGGACACTGGCCAGTGTGGCAGCGACATTTACAGTATATCAGGCTTTTATCTACCTTTTGTTTTGGACAGTGATGTGAGTTTTATTTGCTTTTATTGGATCATTGGATGTCAATAAAATGGTTATAATCTTTTATATATTTTATATTATTTTAATCCTTGGCTGGAAGGAAAAGTAGCTTGAATTTGTATACAAGGATAACCAAAGAGAGTTACAGTCGGTAAAGTGGAGGATTGAGCGGGAGGATTTTTTCATATGCTTATGACTTTGTACCTTGGGTCTATACTTATATGCTTACTTTTGGTAAGCCTTTCGATTTTCTTGGTGTGTAGTAACGGGAATATAAGAAGTAGCAGAGAGGTTTTGGTGGCATGTATTGAGGAGTTTAGTCTGAGGACTCAACGTCTGTGGAGGCTTTGCCAGTTATATTTGGAGTAGCATAGAGTACTTTATATTTAAAGAAGTTCCTGCAGCAAACTTAACCACTTCACAACTGAGAGGTTTTACCCCTGGAGCACCAGAGCAATTTTCATCTTTCAGCGCTCCTTCCAGTCATTCATCTCTAACTTTATCATTACTTATCGCAATGAAATGAACTATATCTTGTTTTTTTCGCCAACAATTAGGTTTTCTTTAGGTGGGACATTATGCAAGAATTATTTTATTCTAAATGTGTTTTAATGGGTAAATAGGAAGAAATGTGGGAAAAAATTATTATTTTTCAGTTTTCGGCTATTATGGTTTTTAAATAATGCATTTTATTGTAATTAAAATCCATGAAATGTATTTGTCCATTTGTCCCGGTTATTACACCGTTTAAATTATGTCCCTATCACAATGTTTGGCGCCAATATTTTATTTGGAAATAAAGGTGCATTTTTTTCAGTTTTGCGTCCATCCCTAATTAAAAGCCCATAGTTTATAAAGTAACAGTGTTGTATCCTCTTGACATAAATATTTCAAATTTGAATGAGTCAATAGACTTGAGGCAGCCAGTATATAAGTCAGGTGAAACTGGTTAGATGCACACACCTCTGTTTCTCCCTTTGCAATGCAGTATGTTCTTTATTCTTGGAGGTGTTGGTTGGGGGGGGGGGCGCGGATGGGTCCCCCGGCAGTAGTGTTGCACCGGGGGTGTGTCTGTGCCCCCCCCGCCCCTTTTTGGTGTGTTTGCTCCCAGGATGCGCATATGCACCACAGGTAAGCAATATTCGCAAGATTAGGGCATCTATCCTTTGGGGGGCAGCGTGGATGGTTCTCTCCGGGCATAGGCCGCGTCTGGGGAGTATGCCGTTCATGCGTTCTCGCCCCCCCCCTGTGGGGGGCAGTTGCGGCGCTCTCGGGCAGTGGATGCTTTGTGGGGGCGTTTACGCTGCCCTTCATTTCCTGGGGGTACAAGGAGGCCTACACGAGGCGCCCCTGTTGAGATGCAAGTATTTGCGTGGGCCAACTCCTGCAGGAATGTTAGGGAGTTAGCCTCAGATCCTGCACTACTGGTAGGCGATTGCAGCTTGCAACGCTTTGCCATTTTAATTAGACGAGAGTCAGTTAAATTTCAAATTTGAATGAGTCAATAGACTTGAGGCAGCCAGTATATAAGTCAGGTGAAACTGGTTAGATGCACACACCTCTGTTTCTCCCTTTGCAATGCAGTATGTTCTTTATTCTTGGGGGTGTTGGTTGGGGGGGGGGGGGGGCGCGGATGGGTCCCCCGGCAGTAGTGTTGCACCGGGGGTGTGTCTGTGTCCCCACCCCCCTCCTCGCCCCTTTTTGGTGTGTTTGCTCCCAGGATGCGCATATGCACCACAGGTAAGCAATATTCGCAAGATTAGGGCATCTATCCTTTGGGGGGCAGCATGGATGGTTCTCTCCGGGCATAGGCCGCGTCTGGGGAGTATGCCGTTCATGCGTTCTCGTCCCCCCCCTGTGAGGGGCAGTTGCGGCGCTCCCGGGCAGTGGATGCTTTGTGGGGGCGTTTGCGCTGCCCTTCATTTCCTGGGGGTACAAGGAGGCCTACACGAGGCGCCCCTGTTGAGATGCAAGTATTTGCGTGGGCCAACTCCTTCAGGAATGTTAGGGAGTTAGCCTCAGATCCTGCACTACTGGTAGGCGATTGCAGCTTGCAACGCTTTGCCATTTTAATTAGACGAGAGTCAGTTAAATTTCAAATTTGAATGAGTCAATAGACTTGAGGCAGCCAGTATATAAGTCAGGTGAAACTGGTTAGATGCACACACCTCTGTTTCTCCCTTTGCAATGCAGTATGTTCTTTATTCTTGGGGGTGTTGGTTGGGGGGGGGCGCGGATGGGTTCCCCCGGCAGTAGTGTTGCACCGGGGGTGTGTCTGTGTCCCCCCCCCTCGCCCCTTTTTGGTGTGTTTGCTCCCAGGATGCGCATATGCACCACAGGTAAGCAATATTCGCAAGATTAGGGCATCTATCCTTTGGGGGGCAGCGTGGATGGTTCTCTCCGGGCGTAGGCCGCGTCTGGGGAGTATACCGTTCATGCGTTCTCGCCCCCCCCTCCTGTGGGGGGCAGTTGCGGCGCTCCCGGGCAGTGGATGCTTTGTGGGGGCGTTTGCGCTGCGCTTCATTTCCTGGGGGTACAAGGAGGCCTACACGAGGCGCCCCTGTTGAGATGCAAGTATTTGCGTGGGCCAACTCCTGCAGGAATGTTAGGGAGTTAGCCTCAGATCCTGCACTACTGGTAGGTGATTGCAGCTTGCAACGCTTTGCCATTTTAATTAGACGAGAGTCAGTTAAATTTCAAATTTGAATGAGTCAATAGACTTGAGGCAGCCAGTACATAAGTCAGGTGAAACTGGTTAGATGCACACACCTCTGTTTCTCCCTTTGCAATGCAGTATGTTCTTTATTCTTGGGGGTGTTGGTTGGGGGGGGGGGGGCGCGGATGGGTCCCCCGGCAGTAGTGTTGCACCGGGGGTGTGTCTGTGTCCCCACCCCCCTCCTCGCCCCTTTTTGGTGTGTTTGCTCCCAGGATGCGCATATGCACCACAGGTAAGCAATATTCGCAAGATTAGGGCATCTATCCTTTGGGGGGCAGCGTGGATGGTTCTCTCCGGGCATAGGCCGCGTCTGGGGAGTATGCCGTTCATGCGTTCTCGTCCCCCCCCTGTGAGGGGCAGTTGCGGCGCTCCCGGGCAGTGGATGCTTTGTGGGGGCGTTTGCGCTGCCCTTCATTTCCTGGGGGTACAAGGAGGCCTACACGAGGCGCCCCTGTTGAGATGCAAGTATTTGCGTGGGCCAACTCCTTCAGGAATGTTAGGGAGTTAGCCTCAGATCCTGCACTACTGGTAGGCGATTGCAGCTTGCAACGCTTTGCCATTTTAATTAGACGAGAGTCAGTTAAATTTCAAATTTGAATGAGTCAATAGACTTGAGGCAGCCAGTATATAAGTCAGGTGAAACTGGTTAGATGCACACACCTCTGTTTCTCCCTTTGCAATGCAGTATGTTCTTTATTCTTGGGGGTGTTGGTTGGGGGGGGGCGCGGATGGGTCCCCGGCAGTAGTGTTGCACCGGGGGTGTGTCTGTGTCCGCCCCCCCTCGCCCCTTTTTGGTGTGTTTGCTCCCAGGATGCGCATATGCACCACAGGTAAGCAATATTCGCAAGATTAGGGCATCTATCCTTTGGGGGGCAGCGTGGATGGTTCTCTCCGGGCGTAGGCCGCGTCTGGGGAGTATACCGTTCATGCGTTCTCGCCCCCCCCTCCTGTGGCGGGCAGTTGCGGCGCTCCCGGGCAGTGGATGCTTTGTGGGGGCGTTTGCGCTGCCCTTCATTTCCTGGGGGTACAAGGAGGCCTACACGAGGCGCCCCTGTTGAGATGCAAGTATTTGCGTGGGCCAACTCCTGCAGGAATGTTAGGGAGTTAGCCTCAGATCCTGCACTACTGGTAGGCGATTGCAGCTTGCAACGCTTTGCCATTTTAATTAGACAAGAGTCAGTTAAATTTCAAATTTGATGGCTCATTTATAAATGCCGTTACCGCTTTATACTCCAACCCTGTGGCACATCTGAAGCTTCCCACTGACTCCCCTACACCAATACCTATCCGGAGAGGAACCAGGCAGGGCTGCCCCCTATCCCCAGCCATATTCGCCCTAGTAATTGAGCCCCTAGCGAACAAAATTAGGTCCACTATTGACATTCAGGGCATAAAAATTAAGAAATCTGAATACAAAGCCAACCTATTCGCAGATGATTTACTCTTAACCCTTTCCTCTCCTCACACATCAATCCCAAACTTATTACAAATAGTTAAACAATTTGGGCAACTCTCCGGCCTCACCCTGAACATCAACAAATCAGAGGTTATGTTTGCCAATCTTACTAAATTAAGTGCAGAGGCCTTGGCTAGCAAGCTTGGCCTATCTTACCAACCCAAATATATTACCTATTTAGGCATAAAAATTTCTACAGACCCGTCCAATCTTTTTGCATTAAACTACAAACCTGTTCTGTCCGAGCTGAGAGGAGACCTGCTGAGGTGGAACTCTCCATCGATTTCCTGGTCAGGTCGCATACAATCCATACGTATGAATCTTTGGCCAAGGATCCTCTACCTATTTAGATCACTTCCGATACAAATAACCAAAGCCTCCTTAAAAGACCTCCAAACTTCAATCTTTAAATATATTGCGAATAATAAAAAAAGTAGAATCAGACAATCAGTCATGTACCTCAATAGAGACATGGGGGGACTGGGGGTCCCTGATCTCTTTAGCTACTATAGAGCGGCCCAGATAGCTCAGATGGCACAAGTTCATGCTACCTCCAATAGACCACTCTGGGCTGAAATAGAAGATGACCTACTGTCACCAATCAGTTTGGCGGCCCTCCAGTGGTCTCCGCACCTCTCCCCGGCAAAGTATAAAAGACAATCACCCCTATCAGCCCACTCACTTTCCATCTGGCAAAGACTGAGAATTAACAAAAAATTACAATCCACCATACCTCTCCTAATGCCAATATTTGGCAACCCTGACTTCCCTCCTGGACTGGACTCACGCCCCTTCCATTGGTGGGCGTCTCATAATCTCCTCTCACTGACAAATTTTCTGATTAATGATAAATTCCCGAATTGGCCCACATTCTGTTCACATATAAAGTTCCCTCCCACAGAAAACTATAGAGCTGTTCAGATTTATCACTACTTGAAAGCCCTCACACAATCGAACCCTATTCCCACAAGGCAAACTACTTATGAGCACTGGTGCAGTCGGAGGCCGCTGGAGGGCAGGCTCATATCTTATTTATATTCTATCATATCCCAACCTTTGGAGCCAAACAAGCTCCCGTCAATGATAGCCTGGGAGGAGGACCTGGGGCAGGAACTTGACATGAAGCAATGGGCTAAGTGTTGCCTGACTTTAACCAAAGGCAGTAACTACTTCTCTCATATTGAGACTAATTATAAAATTTTACATCGCACCTACATAACCCCCCTGAAACTGCATATTATATCCAAAGATAAATCTCAGTTATGTTTTAGAGGATGTGGACAGGTAGGCGATCTTGCACATATTTGGTGGTTCTGCCCGATAGCTAAGAAATATTGGGCCCAGGTGACCTCAGCTATAAGCACAGCCCTTGAGATACCTCTCCCTCCTGACCCCCTTCAATTATTATTAGGACACAAACCTCAGGGATGGAAATATCCGCAACATAGACTAGCTCAGCATGTGGCAAAGGCGGCTCGTCTCCATATAGCTCGTCAGTGGCTAAAACCTAACCTTTCACTGGACATGGCGGACGCCATCATTATGGACATACTCATCTCTGAAAGATTACTAGCAATTATAAATGATACGACGCTATCTTTTACACGCACCTGGCAACCATGGCTCTCGGCCTCCGAGTCTCTGGGACTACGGTCCTGTGCCCTCGCCTTTTAGGGGCTATGCCCGCCTCGGTGACTGTCCTGCATTAATAAATAAAAAACTGACCTGCATGTATAGTTTGTGTTGTTAGTTGGTTTATGTGTTATGTTACTAAACTGTATGATACCCTTTGCTAAGGGAATTTCCAAAAGCTGTAAGTTTTCTACTGAAATTTTCAATAAAATACTTTGAAACTAAATTTCAAATTTGAATGAGTCAATAGACTTGAGGCAGCCAGTATATAAGTCAGGTGAAACTGGTTAGATGCACACACCTCTGTTTCTCCCTTTGGAGTTCAGTCCCTAAGGTAACTATTTATGTATTTTTTTATTGTAATTTCTTTTCTTTCTTTTTTTTTTTTTTACAAAAAATAAATAAATTGGGGAGTGTGGGAGTTAATGAGTTAATTTACAATGTAAAAGAATGTATTTGTATATGAAAAATGTTTTTGACTGTAGTTTTAATTTTTGGCCACAAGATGGCCACAGTAATTTTTTGTAATTGCGTCCTGTAAGCGTAGGAAGTACGCTTACAGGAAGTTCAGTGAGGCTGGGAAACATTTTTTTTTTCACAATGATCGCACAGCTTCTCATAGAAGCAGCCGATCATCAACGAACGGGAACAGTTTTTCCTGTTCATTGATCTCCGGGCGAGCGGGCGGCGGCGTGCACGAGCGATCAGATGCGGGGGGTGCGTGTATCTATGCTCCTAGTGGGGAAAGAATGATAAAAGGAGCGTAGATACACGCACCCATGATGGTAAAGTGGTTAAACAAGCTCCCACTAGATTATTTGAATCTCCTACTGTTACTGTAGAATAGCACTCCACACTGTTTGAGGGAAGGCACTGGTATTGCTTAGCACACAGGTGCCGAACTCCAGTGCTCGAGGGCCATATTCATGCCAGTGTTTATGATAGCCTGAGAAATGGAGAAGTGTGTTTTACTTGATGAAGCACTCCTGTCCTGATTCAATCCCATCCATTAATTTGAGCTGTGCCAAAAATGTGTGAGGACCTGGAGTGCTACATCCCTGGCAGCAGGGAATCCCTACACAAGTTTCTGCCGTGCAGTTACTGAGCCAGAAGGCTCAGAGGACCGGAAAAGATAATGAGACTCTCATTGCACTGGCTTGCACTCAAGATAATTCTCTTGTTGTGGTAAAAAAAAGTGTCATCTATGGGCAGGTAAGTCCCTCACTACCTCCTGCTTGTAGTGTATATTAATCTTCTTGGTGCCTCTGCTGTACTACTATTTCATATTTGTTGTTTGTTGCAACCTTGCTGATCTTTAATGCTTCAGGCCCGATGGCACCAACATTCCTGCATCCCTGAATTTGGCAATATGCATGCTCACTGTTGTGCTAATGTCCTCCCTTATAACAGACACTATTGCAGATGTATCCAGGACTACAACATGATTTTGGTGTAGCCAAGAGATTCAACTCACATACTTTTCTGGTTGTACAGGGTGAGAAACAAGAAGCCACCTTTTCAGACAGCATATAGTCTCACATCATAGCTCTCTGTCTGTGTCCTTCCCGCCTGATTGAATTCAACACTGTACATGGCTGAGCAACTGCACGAGCTGAATACAAAAACACATTATATCAACATACCTACAGGGAAGCTGCATTTCAATGCTAACTCCACTCAAAACATTTTGGGAAACTTGGATATAGCAACAGAGGGCAAGAATCTCTGTAATACTGTGTGGGTCCATGTTGGAAAGTATTTCCCTCTTTTTTCATTACTCTTATGAGTGTGATAAAGGATAGAATGTTAGGAGGGAAATTCACAGTAAGTACACTGACAGCAAATTTTTTTGAGATCATCCGGTTGTCTTTACTGGTTTGTATGTGGGAAATTTCACAGACTTTCCATTAAATTCATGCCTATCACAGAGACTGGAAATGTGAGAAAATCTCCCTACTGGAGCCACAACATGCAAGTTCTAACTGACTGTGCTAACTGAGTCAAGATTAGCTGCATGCTTGCTTCTGGTGTAATTCAGACACCACTGCAACCTACTAGACCAGCAGGGCTGCCAGGCAACTGGTATTACTTAAAAGTAAATAAATAAGGCAACCTCCCATATACCTGTCACTTCAGTTGTCTTTTAAAGGATTCTCGAGGTCACATGTGACATGATGAGATAGACATGTGTATGTACAGTGCCTAGCACACAAATAACTATGCTGTGTTCCTTTTTTTCTTTCATTGCCTTAAAGAGTTAAATATCAGTTATGTAGGTGGCTGACTCAGTCCTGACTCAGACAGGAAGTGACTACAGTGTGACCCTCACTGATAAGAAAGTCCAACTATTAAACACTTTCCTAGCAGAAAATGGCTTCTGAGAGCAGGAAAGAGATAAAAAAGTTCAATAGTATATAGATTTTAGCTCTGGCATACTTCAATGAATGTGTCATTGGGCAAAAACAATAAAACAGTTAAAACTTAAAAAGTAGATTTAAACATAAAATTTAACTGGAATATCTTAAAAAGTCATTTTAGGAGAGGGAAGATAGATACAATCGTTAATTTCATTAGTTTATTTTCGCCTCAGGTGTCCTTTAATATAGTAATATACAAGTATTTGCCCTTCTCCCTTACAGAACTGAACATCAAATACAGTATGTCTGTGATTCATTCGTATTTAATTTAGAGTGCTTTATGAGACAAAACCCAGCAGCCCAGCAAACCCTTCAATCGTGGCTTCAGCAGAGATCCAGAGAGCAGCACTCATCTCAGGCCCAACCGAGGCAGTGAGGGCCATTTCACAGAAATCTCCTGCTTAATTCCATTCTCAAGGTCGGATTTATTTTGACCCTGTATTCCCAAAATGTTAGAAAATCTCCAAGGAACTCCACACCAGTAAGTAATTTCCAGACAAGATCATCATTCTCTTTTACTTGCATCACTGGCAGAAAATCTTGTTTTACTATCCAGTTAGTGGAAGTGCTGCCTATTTTACAGGCTTTTTATAGGAAAGTGCAATGCATGGATTCTTAGAGCTAAGCTATAAAAGCTGTCCTGAAATAATTCAAGAATATGTGAAAGTATTTTGTAGAGAGATGCATTGTCTGGAGCTGCTGCATCAATGTGTTTTCTTGGCAAAGACAATGAGGATCTTTGCTCTAGCTTAATCATGTGTGTTTGACATGCTGACATGTTAAATTTACATGCAATCCTTTGGTAACGAGCAAGGCAATCATTGAGGTGTATATCTTAGTGCAGTTAGCATAGTGTAATAAAATCAGCTCCTTCCCAGCCATCCTCTGGCAAGCAGTTATAGCCTGCGGTGCTCCACTCTGCTCGAAGAGTGGGAGGTTATAAATATGAATTAGAATTGAAAAAAATAAATCTGCTTTTTAATCTAAATCCAAATGTTGTGATCTGGGTTCCTCACCAGCTCTGGATGGGATCCCCCAAAGCGCTTGTCACTGTTTGAGAACTATTCACACTCAGTTAACAAGAAAAAGAAGATGTTTTTAGGAAAGGATTGTATTGCAAGATTTATTTTTCCTTCACTGAGGCAGATACGAGTATATTTCCTGTCCCAGTTATGAGCATTTGTATCTCTATACCTGATAGTGAGGATGACGTGCGCAGAAAATTCAGAATTGGGGTTGAGTAAGACTTTGTTTCCATCTTAACGCTGTGGGCAATGCAGGTTGCCACATCGACTCATGACACTGCATTGCTCTGAAAGTCTACCCGATGCAGTTGCATCAGTTGCATTCAGTTCATCATAATGAATGGAATTGCATTGCAAACAAGCTGAAATGCAGGCAACCATGAATTGTGATTCTGCAGTGAATTGCAACGCCTGGATGGAAACATCTGACATTGGCTATCATTCATAAAAGTATGTTCGGTAAAAAAAAATCTGGGTGGAAAAATACCGCATTCGGTATTTTAGACTTCTGTGTGGTAAATGTTTACAGTTGCGATAGAAGTTCGGAATTTTCCCAAACTAAGGCTGGCGGTAACATGAGAAGCTGCCTGAGTTGATACATTTTTTCCATGCAGAGACAGCATTACAATAAAAGAGGCATCTCCAACTTCCCTTTAGATGTGCATTTTTTTTAAACTGCCTCTGTTTGCCCTGAATCTGCACTGAATCTCAATCTATTTAATTGGCACAGCTTAGAAGAACTTCAAGAAATGTTACACACACAGGCTTTCTAATGTAAAAAATATATGAAAACAGGTACCCAAGAGGTTAAAAAACACAGCCTGGGGTATTCTGGAAATCCTTTTTTGTTCTGCTCTCACTGCTGCTGCCTGGGAGATCAGTCTCCATTAACTTTGCTGTTATCCGCACCCTTATCGCATCTTCAAAGCAAGCGGTATTCTCTGTCCCAATACCGCCTGCTCTAATCTTTATCAATTGACATTTAGTAACATGTGTTGAGATAATCACCACACAAGGCGGTAATTTACCACACTGCTCTGTAATTTGAGCTTTTCATGCAGTAACAGCTTTTATGAATTGACATTTTGCTAAGTGCTCGGGAAACTCAGCTGTTTTCAGCAATACTGCATGCGGTAATGCTTTATGAATGATAGCCATTGCAGTTTATGCACTTCCTGAAGTTCCTGCATGTTGGCATTTTATAATTCTTATCATCTCCTTTGAAAAAGCAGCCTGCTCCATTCTTTTGTTCCCTCTCTCCTAGGCCCACAACCTTTTGCCATATTAATTTAAAGTAGACTCTTGAACAGAAAAGAAGAAAAACACAAATAAATGCGCTCTTTATGTATTTAGAGAGTTTAGCCTGTCTAATTCCCGCTAATATGTGACTACTCACAACTGTAATTTGATCTCTAAGCTGTGTCAGCTGACTGCCTCGGCAGAGCAGGTAATTTGAAAACACATGATGTTAACCTTAAATCTGCTTCCATGAAAGCAGGAAGTAGACACACTGCAGATTTATTGCAGGATTTGTATCAGCTGTAACAAACCTATATAAGCTAATACTTATCTTTTAGAGCAGAGCGGAAGTTCTGAGTTCATGTGCGCTTTAAGAGAGGGGCTAGCCGGCCTGATGCTGCTTTCTAATCTTATCTTCTGAGTTACAGCAGATCTCTGACTAGAATAAACTGCACACAGACACCATGCCTTGCTTTCTCTCAGGAACACACAGTGTGTTCTCTTTTTTCTTTTTTTTCTTTTCTCTGCTCTGTGAATAAACTTTATTTAATACTTCCTGGTTATCAAACAGACAACACTGTCACATGAGTCTAGATCAGTGGATAAGCTGTATAAGGCCATATGAATCAGGGGCGTTTCTAGCCATTTTGTCACTCCAGGCAAGAAAACCTTTGGCGCCCCCCCACACACACACACACACATGCAGTGTCAACCCTTATTCCACAACACAATAACACACTGGTTGGATTGCTGGCTGTGGGTCTGTGATAAGCAAACTGCACACCCTCAGCCAGTCGTCCGTCCTCCATTCAGGACAGCAGCGCCACCTCCTCCTTTCTGCTGTGCAACTAGTAGAGATCAGCACACACTGCAGTACAGGTACAGAGTCACAGCTTATACTGTACATACTGGAGGTAGCAGAGATCAGCACACGCTGCAGCTAGTTTACTAACAGCGCAGGAAAAGAGTAACAGCCTATACTGGAGGAAGCAGACATCAGCACACACCACATCTAGTTTACTATCAGTACAGGCACAGAGTAACAGCTTATACTGTACATACTGGGGGTAGCAGAGATCAGCACACACCGCAGCTAGTTTACTATCAGTACAGGCACAGAGTAACAGCTTATACTGTACATACTGGAGATAACAGAGATCATTACACACTGCAGCTAGTTTACTATCAGTACAGGCACAGAGTAACAGCTTATACTGTACATACTGGAGATAACAGAGATCAGTACACACTGCAGCTAGTTTAATATCAGTGCAGGCACAGAGTAACAGATTATACTGTACATATTGGAGGTAGCAGAGATCAGTACACACTGCACCTAGCGTACTATCAGTACAGGCACAGAGTAATGCTGGGTACACATAATGCGATTTCCTGCTCAATCGGCGGGATCGATCGATTATTTCTGACATGTTCGATTGGGTTTCGATCGATACAGCCGTCGATTTTGCATACTTAACATGAGTAAATTGATGGCTGCATCGATCAGGACCTGATCGAAGATGTCAGAAATAATCGATCGACCAGTCGATCGAGCGGGAAATCGCATCATGTGTACCCAGCATAACAACTTATACTGCACATACTAAAGGCAGCAGAGATCAGGACACACTGCAGCTAGTAAGAGATGCCTCAGAGGAATTCCACTGCTCCCTGTCTGATTCTACAGTGCTCAGCCCCTTTCCCAGCTGTGCACTTACAAACTAACTGTCTTCTAGCAGTCTGCAGTCCCTGAAAAAAATAACATATTCAAGAATTCCTAATTGTCAGCCTGAAGATGAGCAGTGAGCTTTGAAGATAGGTTGCTACAGGTAATTCCTTGTAAGCAGGTTGGGAACTGGAGGAGTTGAACTGTCAGTTATCACAAACCAGAGGTGGGATGTCTCTGGTGGGCAGGTGACTTGCAGGGGTCAGGCAGAGGTGGATATCTGAAACCCTGGAATACAAAGGGAATCCCAGGGGGGGGGGGGGGGGGGGAGGGTGAGAGAGAATTCCTTTGCAAAAAAAAGCTCAGCTCTGAGGATCTCTGATCTATTCCACCATCTGAATGTAACCAATTGCCATTTGCTGCTAAATGCCTCTCTCCTCTGATCTTAACCACAAAGCATGCTTTAGATATTCAGGTCATTCTGTCTCACACAGCCTCAGCCAATCCCCACCAGGGAGCCCCATGCTTGTTTTTTTTTTTTTTTGGGGGGGGGGGCAGTAAAGTATTCCAGCCTCCACCTGTGGATCGTTGCTGACTTATTTTCCTCCCCTTCTATTATACAAATGTTGGACAACCAGATAGAGCTCACAGTATAGGCTGACTTAAAAAAAAAAGCACAAAACAGACACCTAAGGGGACAATATAGGCTTCCTCGGACTAGGCCTGGCTGCTGTCACCCCTGCTGCCTGGATTACTGTGAGATGATGATGATGATTCCAGGCTCCCACAAGGACACCAACAACCTAACTGATTCCCCCAGGCCCAAGCAAACACAGGCTACTGTCCTGACTGCTCCTTCTCCCATTGATTGATGGTGAACAGGAGAAACAGGACTGTCTTGCTTACCCCTTGTCCAGACTCCTAGCGGGCAGCGGCTGGCCAGCTGGTGAACATCATCTCTGCAGGGCTGCTTGACACGCTGGCAAATCCATCCCATGGGGATAGCAGAGGGGGCGGCAGGCAGGGGGGCAGCGCTCTTCTTCCATCCAAATCAGTTTCTGCCTCCGACCTGCCGCCATCCTCCTCATGTGCAACAGGGTGGGTGGGCTTAGGCAGACTCCGGGCTCAGGCTGTCTCTGTAGTGCAGCCAGCAGCAGTGGCGCCCAAAATCAAAATGCCTGGTCACACTCAAACACGCTGCCTGCGTGCACGTGTGACAGGCGGGGGGCGGAGTTAGAGGCGGCACCGCACGTAGTAAACAAACTACTCGTGCGGCTGCTCGCTCTGAGGAGGGGGCAGTCCAGTAGGCGGCACAGCTGCCTATCATAGAGGCGCAGCAGCTGCTGCAGCAGCATGATTAACAGAATTAAAAAAAAAGCACGACTGGCCCCCCTGCTTGCGCTCTCTATCTCCCATGGCGCCATAGGCAAATATTTAGAGTTGCCTGATGGCTGAGACGGCCCTAATATGAATCATCACGTATCATAACACCCCACTTGCTCTTATGCAACTAAAAAGGAATAATTTGATACAGTTTCATGATAAACTGCTTACACTCCAAAAATGTAACTCACCAATCTATCTATCTTAAACTTTGTTATTGGTTTAGTCATGACAGCTACCAATTTGTTTGTAAGCCAATACTTAAGATCTATCTCACACTCACTTCGAATAGATCTAAGGAAATTGAATTTAATGTCAATATGTTTCCACCTCTAATGGCAAACTGGGTTCTTTGTGAGAGCTATCACACTCTGATTGTCTTCATGAATCTTTACTGGCTCATTCATTTACTGTCCAATTCTTTAAGCAGTTGTGTAAGATACAAACTCTCCTGTGTAGTAGCGGCTAATGCTATATATTCAGCTTCACAGTCATCATTGGTTGTTTCTTTGACTTCCAAGCAATCAAGGGGCCATTTTCAGTCAGGATGAAACAATATCCTGTTGTATTTTTTCTGTCATTCTGATCTGTGGCCCACCCTATGCCTCTAGTTTTAGTTTCTCCTTGCATTTTCTGTAGCACAATTCAAAATTAATAGTACCTTTCAAGTATCTCAGTACATGTTTGGCAGTGATCACATGCTGTACATTTGGTTAGTTAGTTGTGCACATTGTGCTTCTCCAAACTGCTGCTGAATCCTGCTGCTTCGCCATTCCTCACCTTCAGGGATCTAGGGATCCTCCTACTGCCATTCATAGCCGGGCATGGCCGGCTTCTGTACAAGTTCCACTTTTCTGTTTGGAGTATACTGTATCTTGCCGCCACTCTCATTGCTGTGCATTTCCTAACCTGCTCAGTCATATAAGTCAAATAGCGTGCTGTAGCTATTGCCTGTTGTGAGTGCTATCAGTGCCTTACCAAGCTATTTTATTGGACCTTCAAATACTTGAATGGTGATTAAAGAGACTCTGAAGTCTCATAAAATTTGGGTTTTTATTTTAAAAATCTCTTTAACATCAATGCCCTAACCCCGGTGGCTGCACACTAACTAAATCCCCCCAAACTCCCCGGGACACACTGCGGGGAGCGCTTCCGTGAAGAGGAAGAGCTTTTGGCTGCAGCTCTGCCTCTACATGCGCCCATCAGCGCAGATTGCCACCTCCACCTGCCCCTCTCAGTCTTTCTTCACTGAGAGGGGCGAGGGAGAGGCGGAGATACGCGCGGATTGACGCGCATGGAGGCAGAGCTGCAGCTCAAAGCTCTGCCTCCCTGGGCAGCAAAATTCATGACCACGAAAGCCATGGATTTTTGCTGGGGAGTTTAGGATGATTTAATTAGCGTTCAGCTTCAGGGATGTGGCGTTTTAGTTAGGGCATTGATGTTAAAGAGATTTTCAAAATAAAAACCTGAATTTTATGAGACTTCAGAGTCTCTTTAAAGAGACTCCGTAACAAAAATTGCATCCTGTTTTTTATCATCCTACAAGTTCCAAAAGCTATTCTATTGTGTTCTGGCTTACTGCAGCACGTTCTACTATCACCATCTCTGTAATAAATCAACTTATCTCTCTCTTGTCAGACTTGTCAGCCTGTGTCTGGAAGGCTGCCAAGTTCTTCAGTGTTGTGGTTCTGCTATGAACTCCCCCTTCCAGGCCCCTCTATGCACACTGCCTGTGTATTATTTAGATTAGGACAGCTTCTCTCTTCTCTCTTATCTTTTACAAGCTGGATAAATCCTCCTCTGAGCTGGCTGGGCTTTCACATACTGAGGAATTACATACAGGCAGAGCTGTCTGCACTCTGCAGGAAGAAACAGCCTGACACTTCAGTGGATGATAGCTGCAGAGGGAAAGAAACACACAAATGATCTCTTGAGATTCAAAAGGAAGGCTGTATACAGCCTGCTTGTGTATGAATGTATTTTCTATGTGTGGACATACTGTACATCAACCTACTTCTTGTTTTGGTGGCCATTTTGTTTGTTTATAAACAAACTTTTTAAAACTGTTTTTAACCACTTTTAACCACTTCGCCATATCTGGACGCATATATCCGTCCAGATAGGCAGTGGTGCTGCAGCCGTGTGGTGCGCGCGATCGGGCGCGCGCCCGCTGCCTCCCGCTGCCCCCCCGATCAGTGAATGGGAATATAATTCCCATTCACCGATCTAAATCCCTGACAGAAATACCGACGCTTTCTCATCAGAGAGCGTGGTATTTCTGCCCCCAGGAAACTTCTTCTCTTCTTTTTAGTTCCTAGATGCGACATCGTTCGCATCTAGGAATTTTTTGAATGTGGCCATCTTGTGGCCAAATAGTAAACTGCACCCACATACCTGTATTGAATAAAAAAATACATTACATTACATCTAAAATTGGCTATTTACCTCCCAAACTAAAATTACCCAAATACATTTTTGTATTAAAAAAAAAATAAAAAAAATTACAATTAAAAAAAAAAAAACTACATAAATAGTTACCTAAGGGTCTGAACTTTTTAAATATACATGTCAAGAGAGTATCTTATTATTTTTTTTTAAATTATAAGCTTGTAAATAGTGATGGACGCAAATTGAAAAAATGCACCTTTATTTCTAAATAAAATATCGGCGCCATAAATTGTGATAGGGATGTAATTTAAATGGTGTAATAAGCGGGACAAATGGGCACATAAAATGCATGGGTTTTAATTACTGTAGCATGTATTAATTTTAAACTATAATGGCCAAAAACTGAGAAATAATGATTTTTTTCCATTTCTATCTTAATCTTCCTGTTAAAATGTATTTACAGTAAAGTGGCTCTTAGCAAAATGTACTACCTAAAGAAAGCCTAATTAGTGGCGGAAAAAACGAGATATAGATCAATTAATTTTGATAAGTAGCGATAAAGTTATTAGCGAATTAATGGGAGGTGAACATTGCTCGGATGCATAAGATTTTCGAAGCTGTAGGCTGAAGTGGTTAATGCGGCGAGGAGCGGCGAAATTGTGACAGAGGGTAATCGGAGATGTCCCCTAACGCACTGGTATGTTTACTTTTGTGCGATTTTAACAATACAGATTCTCTTTAAGGCTATTGCCTTTGATGTAGGGTTTGAGCCTTTGACCAGAGTTTGAATTCCGTAAAACAGTAAGGAGTCTTTGGACAAGGCTCCCTAATGATCCTGGATGCCCATGGAGCACATCCTAAGTGCCTGCAGCCCTGAAGCGCTTTGGGTCCGCCAGGAGAAAAGCGAAACATAAATGTTAATGTTGCTTGTCTACTGGCACTATTTTATAAGGTAAAGTACTACAGTGATATTCATATGCTTGCTCCAGAAACTCCTGAAACCCATGTTGTGGTAAATGCATAATTCAACATGCCTCTTTGAAAAGCCAGAAAAAAATGGGCTCTGTCCATAATAAGGACAAAGAGAACTGCTGAATTGTTAGTACCTGCTCCATAATATCAACATAATGGCTACAGGAGGTTCTTGAACAGGCTATTGAGCTCACTACTAACACTAGACAATTTTTAAACCACAGTTACATCCTGCATCTATATGCTTCCAGCAACAATGACCTTGTGCTATTAGGACTATAAAAAAACACTTTAAAACTTTCAAAAGAAGTACTTGTGAACAAAATGCTTTCAAAAACTGTCCAAACCATCACTAAAAGAAAGTCGTGGATTTTTGCCGGGGAGTTTGGGGGGATTTAGTTAGTGTTCAGCCGCAGGGATGCGGCGTTTTAGTTAGGGCAATGATGTTAAAGAGATTTTTAATATAAAGACTTGCATTTGATCAGACTTCAGAGTCTCTTTAACAATTTCGTATTTGGTCATCTGGGATACTTTTGTGTCATATTTTTCCAACAGTCTTATTTGACATCTGAGCGTCATCTGAGGGCTCCATTTCTATATCTACTGTAACTCTGCAACATGTGTGGTCAATGTCGGAGGTTTGATGAAGGATGGGAAAAGGAAGAAAGTTCCGGAATAATCAAAGCTAAGTATTAATTCATTCATAAGTCATACACCCTGAAAGATGGCGACCCAATTGATCCAATGGTTAAGATGTTTGGTCTCCACCACACACCCATTTCAGGATGGCAGAAATTAGAAAGAAGTTGAGCTGGAACAAGCCACGCCACTGGCCCTAAGTAGAATTTGGAAATTCTTGTACAACCCTCTGATTGTTATAGGTGTCTTTGAGACAAAGGTCTTCTAAAAACTGCCCACTATCGGGAAAGGTAACAAAAGATCAAAGGATCACATCTGTAGGAGATCTCTGTGACTCCTACGTCCTACCCTAAAGTATGGTTGAGTGGTGTGAAGGGTAAGAAAGCAGTCCCACAGTATCCACTGGCACGATATGCTGGCTTATTAAATCCACCCACTCTCCCTCCCCCCAGAAATGTATTTGTAAAGTTACACATTTTTAATGAACCACTTAAAGATAGATACAATTACTGTTAAAGGGGTACACATTGGAAGAAAGTGGGGAAAAATAATAACAGAACTGGTTAAATACAAAACAGATAAAGCCTTTCTCCAGGAAACTCCCTTCAAAGGCAACTTTGATCCAGGGAAATATTGCAAAAGTTATACCGATTGGTATGCCAACTCAAAAGCTCAGAGCTTATCGTGTAGGGTCGCCATTGTTTTTTTCTTCCAAACTCGGCTTTGAGCCGATTCTGACACATAAGGATGATGAAGCGAGGCTTTTGATTATCGTTGGCAAATTATATGGTCAATTTTTAACAATGGCCAATTGATATGCCCCTAATCAGGGTCAATGTCCATTCATTAAAAAAAGCCCTAGATAAAGCTACAGTACTAAAGAAGGGAAAAACTATATTGGATGGGGATTTTAATCTTCCCCTAGACCCCAGGCAGAATCCTCTAAAGCTATCTCTTATGTCTCAAAAAAACAGGCCAAGTCACTTTTGACCAACCAAAAAAAAAAAAAAAACTACACTTCAATATATAGAAAAAATCCAATATGACTCACGGCAGAGTTACCATAGCACGCAGTAAATTGGGGCGTTTAGGAACAATTTTATGGATTTATATAACTTCAAAGAAGAGATCTTGAACGATGTTATGAATGAATACTTGCAAACAGTTATTATACCCCAAAAAATTTCAGCGGATGAAGAAATGTTAGATGCCCCAATAACAGAAACAGAATTTGTTGTCAATAATTTTTATTGAAATTCAATAAAAGATTAACATATCAGATATATTCCAACAAGTGTAAAATCAGTCCAACTTATAATGTATTACAAACAGGCAAGGGTAGCAAAGAAAAATCCCCAGCAGGAACAAAGTGAAAGTTGTTTGTAAATCAACTTATAAACCCTTACAAGCAGCATAGAACCATGTAAGTAATAGTACCTCCTAAAATATGACACTCTTTGTCACAGATCACCAGGCAATCTTAGTTGAATTCAGCCCATGTGTGTATGAACTCAGTAGGGTGGTTGGTACAGGACACAGAGTGGAATAGCCAGCAGCCGGGCAGAGAGTGTCAATAGACTTTATAAAGCTGGCCGTACACTGGCCCGATTTGCCGCCGTTTCGACAGCAGATTCGATCACTGGGTCGAATCTGCTGCCAATCGTTCGCGCTACACGCCGAATTTCGATCCATTCCGCCCGATCCCGTCGATCACGCCGTGCGGAAAATAACCGTCGATCGCCCGCGGGTAAAGAGCGCATCGCTAGCGGTGTTCGAGTGCCCGATGACTGACGCAATAGAGCTGCAATACATTACCTGCTCCGCCGGCGCGACTCCCGGGTCTCCGCTCTTCTTCTCCGCTCTGGTCTGGTCTGGTCTCCGGCATGCTTCCCTTCTTTCTGTCCCGGCAGGAAGAAACAGTAGAGGGCGCTCTACTGTTTAAACTTCCCCCAGACAGGAAGAAGGGAAGCATGCCGGAGACCAGAGCGGACCAGAGCGGAGAAGAAGAGCGGAGACCCGGGAGTCGCGCCGGCGGAGCAGGTAATGTATGCGGGATGGGGGGAAGCAGCGGCAGCACCACCACCACCACAGATTGTGAACGGTTTCAGGCTGAAATCGGTTCACAATCTGTTTGCAGTAAAGGTAGCCATACGATCCCTCTCTGATCAGATTCGATCAGATAGGGATCTGTCTGTTGGTCGAATCTGATGGCAAATTGACCAGTGTATGGCTACATTTAGTCTCCGCTCCATAATCTCGCACCAGCCAGCTACTATCAGATGGGCTCTAGTGAAGAGAGGGGTGGTGTGAGAGGCCCTAATTTTAGGAAGGCACTCATATGGTAGTCAGGTTCATACTGGTTGGACGAGGTAATGAAACTTAGTGTGAATGGAAGGTAACTGCCTAACTAAGGTAACATGAACCTGGTAAAGGAAGGGTTCTGCGTGGACATGATCAAGAAGAAAAAGAAAGAATGGAGAAGGAAAGGTTTGAGGAGAGAAAGAGGGAAGAAAGAAGAAGAGAGGAGAGAAGAAGAGAAAAGGGAGGAGTGGCTCATGGCATTGCAATGAGGATGGTACTAGGTCTAATTCCAATGTGTCACGATTGTGGAACCTTCTCCGTGATCAGCGCACAACGCGTGCGCTGACACGGCGGAAATCCTCCACAAGCGTATATTTGCAGGCACCCAGCAAAAGGTGCTACGCACCTGTAGAGGGAAATTCCTGTCGGCAGATGGCGCTGGGGAGTGCAGAGGAACCAATCCTCTGTACCTCCACAAGTGCCAGACAGGAATTGTACGAAGCGCAGAACGCAATCGCAAGAGAGGCGATTGAATGAGATTGAGCAAAGGGATAGGTTGTATGTGTGTGCGCCAATCCAGTCGCCACCCCGCGACCGCGCACACACAACAGCAGATACGAAATAGGAACGCGATCGCGAGAGGTGCGATCGCTAGACGTGACACAAGGCAGAACAGAATAGAATACGAGGGTAGCAAAGGCACAGCAAATACAATAAGGAGATACGGAAAATAACAACCGCTAGCTAACCGCGAACACCGCACTCATTCGCAACAGTGCACGCGGTTATGCGCGATCTCCACGTGATAAGCACAATAGAGACAAGCACGCCTAACTAACCATAAACAGACAAACATGAAACAGAGGACGCGAGCGCTTGCTTAACGGTTACCTCACCGAGCCTGCAGCAAGCGTAGCGGACAAGACAGACACACGAAAAACAGGAACTAGGCAGAAAGGATCCACCGCTCTTCCGCCAGAGCAAGTGTGATCCAAGCAGGAACACAGATCAGAAAGATCCACAGCCGCTAACGCGAGCGGCTAGTGCGATCTAAACAAGACAGAGCGATTCGCTATCAACCGCCGCTGGTGACAGCGCAATCGCGACAGACAAGACAGAACAGAAGGATCCCCAGCGCTCGCAAAAAGTAGCTAGCGCGATCCCAGGAGACAGAACAGAAGGATCCCCAGCGCTAGCAAAAAGTAGCTAGCGCGATCCCAGAAGACAGAACAGAAGAGATAGCTGGTAGCAACCGCTGCACCAGCTATACTCCAAGAACAGAGATCAGAACCATTTCCTGTCAACCACCATAGGGACAGGACAATGGCAAACAGGCAAGACAAGACAGAACAGGCAATACAGATAATACAACCTGACTGGGCTAGAAGGGGAGCCTAAAGCAACCCCCAGGAATTAACTATACTAGATAGCAATGGCTGACACTCCAGCAGTGTCCATCAGGAACAGAGCATGGAAGGGAAATGTCCAGCAAAGCATTCTGGGAAACATAAAGCTCTTATAGTGCCAGTCATCAAAGAAGGCAGGTAGGGGATTTGCATAACGAATGTATGCAAATTCCCCAGCAAGAGAACAGACCAGAAACTTGCAATGGAAAGACAGGTCTCTGTTCCAGAGACCTGCAGCCCACAGACTAGAGGAATGGACAAACAGCTGTCTGCCTGTGCAGCCAGCTGAGCGGATCATCACACAATGCTTTACATTATATTGGAGATCCTATATTAGATTAGTCTGACTGGGAGTAAATCTCAATCCAAAGGGGTAGTCAGGGTAGAGAAGGAAGGGGAAGAAGGTAATAATTCTCATAAAGTGGGGACCATCGTTTCTCAAAGATCTCCCATTTATCGACCAAGATTGCTTGTCATAGAATATGTAGTGTCCTAATTTATTTTTGACTGTTTCAAAGATTAAGGATGGTGTACCCCAGGCACAGGCCATAGCAAGTTTAGTTGCCATGAAGATGTGAAAGGTTAATTGTTATTGTGTGTAAAGGGGCCCATACACCTAACGATTTTCCCGCCGATATACAGCAGATTCGATCACTGTGATAGAATCTGCTGTGAAATCGTTGCGCAAACACTGCCAGAACGATCGATTTCCGTCCGAAATCAATCGTTCCTGACGATTCCCATCTTTCCATCCGTGCGGAAGATTTTGCTCGATCGCCGGCGGGTCGGGAGTGCGTCGATAGCGGCGTTTGAATGCCCGATGACTGACGCTAGCAGCAATACATTACCTGCGCCGGCCGGCGCGAGTCCCCTGGTCTCCGCTGTCCCTTCTCCGTGCTCTGCTCCTCCAGCTTCACTGAGGTTCAGTGAAACTGGAGGAGCCAAGCATGGAGAAGAAGACAGCGGAGACCAGGGGACACGCGCCGGCCGGATCAGGTAATGTATGCGGGGAAAGGGGGCGGCGGCAGCGACAGCTTCACAGATTGTGATCGGTTTCATGCTGAAATCGATTCACAATCTGTTTGCAGTAAAGGCAGCCATACGATCCCTCTCTGATCAGATTCGATCAGATAGGTATCTTTATGTTGGTCGATCTGATGGCAAATCAACCAGTGTATGGCCACCTTAAGTGAGTTGTGGGGGTTTTAGATTAAGAAGGGCGATTTCTGGGGACTTAGGGACCTGAAAACCTGACACAGTGTAGACAAGAAACAGAATTTAAATAAGCAGTCAAACTAATTACAGTAATACTTAAGTGAAAACAAAGGGAAGAGATAAACAATCGTATCTATCCTCCTACTCCTAAAAATTACTTTTAGTTATCCACCAGTTTTATGTTATGTTTAAAAACTTAAAAAACAGATTTATTGTTTTGTCTCAACTGAATTTAACAGTCTGTATCTGTGTCTCAAAATGCTCAAATATATGAACAATTTACCTTTTTTATCTGTTCTCTCCTGACAGAGAACTGGTCTTCCTAGAGAAAAGTATATTATGGCTGCAATTCCTTATAAGTAGTCAGACTGGGTCCCAGTTGGAGAAAAACTGTCAGTTGCATAGGCAGAGAAAGAAGAAAAGCATCACAGCATATTCATTTGTGTGCTATGTACTGTACATACACATGTCTATCTCATCATGTCATGTGTCACTTAAGGTTCCTTTAAGACTGGTAAAAGTCTAGGGCCATACTGACAAGACAAGACAAGACAAATAACATTTATATCGCGCTTTTCTCCTGGCGGACTCAAAGCGCCAGAGCCAGGGCCGGATTTCTGGCAAGGCCACATAGGCCATGGCCTAGGGCACCAGAAATTTAGGGGCGGATCAGTGAGGGACAGTAAAGCTGTTCAATGCAGCCATCCCTATCTACAAGGACAGCTTTAACCTTTGAAATCTCTGTCCTGTACTTGTGTCGTCCCTGCAAGACCTGTAAGCTCTATCCTGCAGGTACACTTCAACTTAACTCACATGGTGGCACAATGGGTCCATCATTAATGAAATGGCAAACATAATGTAAAAGTTCTTAAGGAAAATACAACTTATAATTTATACGCGTATTACTGAAATAGTTATTGTCTGTGACATCCAATTATGTAAGTAGAATTCTCATTGGGGCACACAGAGATAACAACCATACAGACGGTATAATTGGCCTTGGGCGGTAAAAAGTACAAATCCGGCCCTGGCCAGAGCTGCAGCCACTAGGACGCGCTCTATAGGCAGTAGCAGTGTTAGGGAGACTTGCCTAAGGTCTCCTACTGAATAGGTGCAGGCTTACTGAACAGGCAGAGCCAAGATTCGAACCCTGGTCTCCTGCGTCAGAGGCAGAGCCCTTAACCATTACACCATCCAGCCACTTCTTTAACAAACACTTATATTGCGCTTTTCTCCTGGCGGACTCAAAGCGCCAGAGCTGCAGCCACAAGGGCGCGCTCTATAGGCAGTAGCAGTGTTAGGGAGACTGGCCCAAGGTCTCCTACTGAATAGGTGCTGGCTTACTGAACAGGCAGAGCCGAGATTCGAACCCTGGTCTCCTGTGTCAGAGGCAGAGCCCTTAACCATTACTCCATTCAGCCACTCTGCTTTACCCCAGAATTTTATTAAACATTTGTAGATGAGCTTACTGTTAGCTACTGTATAATAGTAAATAAAAAGGAAGGGAAAGACCCTTTCTCTCCGGAATCTAATCAGGCTACGATAACATTAATACCTAAGGATGATAAAAATTCTTTATACTGTAATAGTTATCACAAAATTTTAGTGATAAACATTAATGTGAAAATATATCCCAAAATGTTAACGCTTAGATTAGAAAAAAATGGTGGACCAGTTGTTGGGAGCTAAACAATCTGGTTTTAGGAAATCGGCTCAGATGTCCGATAATATCTACTCTGCAAATAACTTTATATATATATATATATATATATATATAGCAAGATCCACCATGAAGAGGCAATTTTCGTGGCTATTGACGCGGAGAAAACCTTCGATTGGATTTTTGTATAATTTTTATATACAGCTCTTAAACATTACAATATTGGTCTCAGGTTTATTGATCAATTAAAAGGTATGTACTCAAACCAAACAGCTAGTGTAAATATTAATGGAAGCTTGGACGCACCCTTTCCACTGAAAAATGGAGTAAGGCCCAGTGCACACCGAGCGGTTTTTGATGCGATCCGCCGGCCGCATCTGCCTGTCAAACCGCTCGGCTAATGTATCTCAATGAGATGGTGCACACCGGCGGTTTGAGGATTGTAGCAAACCGCAAACGCGCCTCCTGCTGCACTTTTGCGGTTTGCAGAAGCATTTCTGCCTCAATGTAAAGGATAGGATAAACGCAAACCGCTCTGAAAAACACTACTTCAGAGCAGTTTTCCAGGCGTTTCTGTTACAGAAGCTGTTCAGTACAGCTTTTACTGTAACAATTTGTGTAATCTGTTACAAAAAAACTCAGCCAAAACCGCTAGGCATGTTTAGAAATCCGCTCTAAACATGCCTAGAATCCAGGCGCGGACTGGTGCAGGGGGACGGGGGGCCCCCCGGGCCGCCCGAATCCTAATTAACCACTTCCCGACCGCCGTATGTACAATTGGCGGCCGGGAAGTGCACCCCGCAAGGACCGCCGTATAGACAAATGGCGGCGGTCCTTGTAGGGGCATGGGCGGAGCGATCGCGTCATCCGTGACGCGATCCTCCGCCTCCGCCTGGCGCCGCTCACCCGCCGCAACATCCCACCGGCCATACGGAAGCGCCGGCGGGATGTTAACCCGACGATCGCCGCATACAAAGTGTATAATACACTTTGTAATGTTTACAAAGTATATTATACAGGCTGCCTCCTGCCCTGGTGGTCCCAGTGTCCGAGGGACCACCAGGGCAGGCTGCAGCCACCCTATGTCGCACCAAGCACACTGATTTTTCTCCCCCCCCCCCCCCCCGCCCCAGATCGCCCACAGCACCCATCAGACCCCCCCCTGCCCACCCCCAGACCCATGTTTGCACCCAATCACCCCCCTAATCACCCATCAATCACTCCCTGTCACTAACTGTCAACGCAATTTTTTTTTATCCCCCCCCCCTGCCCCCTGCTCCCTCCTGATCACCCCCCCACCCCTCAGATTCTCCCCAGACCCCCACCCCCAGACCCCCCCCCCATGTACTGTATGTATCTATCCCCCCTGATCACCTGTCAATCACCTGTCAATCACCTGTCAATCACCCGTCAATCACCCGTCAATCACCCCCTGTCACTGCCACCCATCAATCAGCCCCTAACCTGCCCCTTGCGGGCAATCTGATCACCCCCCCACACCAATAGATCGCCCGCAGATCCGACATCAGATCACCTCCCAAATCCATTGTTTACATCTATTCTCTCCTCTAAACACCCACTAATCACCCATCAATCACCCCCTATCACCACCTGTCACTTTTACCTATCAGATCAGACCCTAATCTGCCCCTGGCGAATTGATAAGGGGGGGTCAGATCTGGGTCAGACCCAGATCTGACCCCCCCTTATCAATTCGCCAGTGCATTAATTACATCTGTTCTTCCCTGTAATAACCCACTGGTCACCTGTCAATCACCTGCCAATCACCAATCACCCCCTGTCACCCCCTGTCACAGCCACCCATCAATCAGCCCCTAACCTGCCTCTTGCGGGCAATCTGATCACCCACCCACACCATTAGATCGCCCGCAAACCCGCCGTCAGATTACCTCCCAAATGTATTGTTTACATGTTATCTGGTGTAAACATCCACTAATCACCCATCAATCACCCATCAATCACCCCCTATCACCACCTGTCACTGTTACCTATCAGATCAGACCCTAATCTGCCCCTTGCGGGCACCCAATCACCCGCCCACACGCTCAGATTGCCCTCAGACCCCCCCCCCCCCTTATCAATTCGCCAGTGCATTAATTACATCTGTTCTTCCCTGTAATAACCCACTGATCACCTGTCAATCACCTGCCAATCAACTATCACCCATCAATCACCCCCTGTCACTGCCACCCATCAATCAGCCCCTAACCTGCCCCTTGCGGGCAATCTGATCACCCACCCACACCAATAGATCGCCCGCAAACCCGCCGTCAGATTACCTCCCAAATGTATTGTTTACATGTTATCTTCTCTAAACACCCACTAATTACCCATCAATCACCCATCAATCACCCCCTATCACCACCTGTCACTGTTACCTATCAGATCAGACCCTAATCTGCCCCTTGCGGGCACCCAATCACCCGCCCACACGCTCAGATTGCCCTCAGACCCCCCCTCCCCCCTTATCAATTCGCCAGTGCATTAATTACATCTGTCCTTCCCTGTAATAACCCACTGATCACCTGTCAATCACCTGCCAATCACCTATCACCCATCAATCACCCCCTGTCACCCCCTGTCACTGCCACCCAACAATCAGCCCCTAACCTGCCCCTGATCACCTCGCCAGTGCATTGCTTGCATCTATTCCCCCCTCTAATCACACCTTGAGACACCCATCAATCACCACCTGTCACCCCCTAGCACACCTACCCATCAGATCAGGCCCTAATTTGCCCCGTGTGGGCTCCTGATCACTCGGCCAAACCCTCAGATCCCCCTCAGACCCCCTTCCGTTCACCTCCCCAGTGCATTGATTGCATCTATTTTCCCCTCTAACCCCTCTAACCACCCCCTGAGACACCCATCAATCACCTCCTGTCACCCCCTAGCACTCCTATCCATCAGATCAGGCCCAATACAACCTGTCATCTAAAAGGCCACCCTGCTTATGACCGGTTCCACAAAATTCGCCCCCTCATAGACCACCTGTCATCAAAATTTGCAGATGCTTATACCCCTGACCAGTCATTTTGAGACATTTGGTTTCCAGACTACTCACGGTTTTGGGCCCGTAAAATGCCAGGGCGGTATAGGAACCCCACAAGTGACCCCATTTTAGAAAAAAAGACACCCCAAGGTATTCTGTTAGGTGTATGACGAGTTCATAGAAGATTTTTTTTTTTGTCAAAAGTTAGCGGAAGTTGATTTTTATTGGTTTTTTTTCACAAAGTGTCATTTTCCACTAACTTGTGACAAAAAATAAAATCTTCTATGAACTCGCCATACACCTAACGGAATACCTTGGGGTGTCTTCTTTCTAAAATGGGGTCACTTGTGGGGTTCCTATACTGCCCTGGCATTTTAGGGGCCCTAAACCGCGAGGAGTAGTCTAGAAAACAAATGCCTCAAAATGACCTGTGAATAGGAAGTTGGGCCCCTTAGCGCACCTAGGCTGCAAAAAAGTGTCACACATGTGGTACCGCCGTACTCAGGAAAAGTAGTATAATGTGTTTTGGGGTGTATTTTTACACATACCCATGCTGGGTGGGAGAAATTTCTATGTAAATGGACAATTGTGTGTAAAAAAATCAAACAATTGTCATTTACAGAGATATTTCTCCCACTTAGCATGGGTATGTGTAAAAATACACCCCAAAACACATTATACTACTTCTCCTGAGTACGGCGGTACCACATGTGTGGCACTTTTTTACACCCTAAGTACGCTAAGGGGCCCAAAGTCCAATGAGTACCTTTAGGATTTCACAGGTCATTTTGCGACATTTGGTTTCAAGACTACTCCTCACGGTTTAGGGCCCCTAAAATGCCAGGGCAGTATAGGAACCCCACAAATGACCCTATTCTAGAAAGAAGACACCCAAAGTTAGGAGTATGGTGAGTTCATAGAAGATTTTATTTTTTGTCACAAGTTAGCGGAAAATGACACTTTGTGAAAAAAAACAATTAAAATCAATTTCCGCTAACTTGTGACAAAAAAATAAAAACTTCTATGAACTCACCATACTCCTAACGGAATACCTTGGGGTGTCTTCTTTCTAAAATGGGGTCATTAGTGGGGTTCCTATACTGCCCTGGCATTTTAGGGGCCCTAAACCGTGAGGAGTAGTCTTGAAACAAAAATGACCTGTGAAATCCTAAAGGTACTCATTGGACTTTGGGCCCCTTAGCGCAGTTAGGGTGCAAAAAAGTGCCACACATGTGGTATTGCCGTACTCAGGAGAAGTAGTACAATGTGTTTTGAGGTGTATTTTTACACATACCCATGCTGGGTGGGAGAAATGCCTCTGTAAATGACAATCTTTTGATTTTTTTACACACAATTGTCCATTTACAGAGTTATTTCTCCCACCCAGCATGGGTATGTGTAAAAATACACCCCAAAACACATTGTACTACTTCTCCCGAGTACGGCGATACCACATGTGTGGCACTTTTTTGCACCCTAACTGCGCTAAAGGGCCCAAAGTCCAATGAGTACCTTTAGGATTTCACAGGTCATTTTGCGGAATTTGATTTCCAGACTACTCCTCACGGTTAAGGGCCCCTAAAATGCCAGGGCAGTATAGGAACCCCACAAATGACCCCATTTTAGAAAGAAGACACCCCAAGGTATTCCGTTAGGAGTATGGTGAGTTCATAGAAGATTTTATTTTTTGTCACAAGTTAGTGGAAAATGACACTTTGTGAAAAAAACAATAAAAATCAATTTTCCGCTAACTTTTGACAAAAAAAAAATCTTCTATGAACTCACCATACTCCTAACGGAATACCTTGGGGTGTCTTCTTTCTAAAATGGGGTCATTTGTGGGGTTCCTATACTGCCCTGGCATTTTAGGGGCCCTAAACCGTGAGGAGTAGTCTGGAAATCAAATTCCGCAAAATGACCTGTGAAATCCTAAAGGTACTCATTGGACTTTGGGCCCTTTAGCACAGTTAGGGTGCAAAAAAGTGCCACACATGTGGTATCGCCGTACTCGGGAGAAGTAGTATAATGTGTTTTGAGGTGTATTTTTACACATACCCATGCTGGGTTGGAGAAATAACTCTGTAAATGGACAATTGTGTGTAAAAAAAATTAAAAAATTGTCATTTACAGAGATATTTCTCCCACCCAGCATGGGTATGTGTAAAAACACACCCCAAAACACATTATACTACTTCTCCTGAGTACGGCAATACCACATGTGTGGCACTTTTTTGCAGCCTAACTGCGCTAAAGGGGTCCAAAGTCCAATGAGCACCTTTAGGCTTTACAGGGGTGCTTACAATTTAGCACCCCCCAAAATGTCAGGACAGTAAACACACCCCACAAATGACCCCATTTTGGAAAGTAGACCCTTCAAGGTATTCAGAGAGGGGCATGGTGAGTCCGTGGCAGATTTCATTTTTTTTTGTCGCAAGTTAGAAGAAATGGAAACTTTTTTTTTTTTTTTTGTCACAAAGTGTCATTTTCCGCTTACTTGTGACAAAAAATAATATCTTCTATGAACTCACCATGCCTCTCAGTGAATACTTTGGGATGTCTTCTTTCCAAAATGGGGTCATTTGGGGGGTATTTATACTATCCTGGAATTCTAGCCCCTCATGAAACATGACAGGGGGTCAGAAAAGTCATAGATGCTTGAAAATGGGAAAATTCACTTTTTGCACCATAGTTTGTAAACGCTATAACTTTTACCCAAACCAATAAATACACGCTGAATGGGTTTTTTTTATCAAAAACATGTTTGTCCACATTTTTCGCGCTGCATGTATACAGAAATTTTACTTTATTTGAAAACTGTCAGCACAGAAAGTTAAAAAAATCATTTTTTTGCCAAAATTCATGTCTTTTTTGCTGAATATAATAAAAAGTAAAAATCGCAGGAGCAATCAAATAGCACCAAAAGAAAGCTTTATTAGTGACAAGAAAAGGAGCCAAAATTCATTTAGGTGGTAGGTTGTATGAGCGAGCAATAAACCGTGAAAGCTGCAGTGGTCTGAATGGAAAAAAAGTGGCCGGTCCTTAAGGGGTAGAAAGCCCTAGGTCCTTAAGTGGTTAATTAAGGCCGGTGTGCGGGCAGGACAGGTGTGCAGACCGCAGGTCCGCGGTGAGTGACACAATAGAGAGAGTTGTGCACGTACAACCGCTCACTTCAAAAGCTACTAAGCCAGCCCCCTTTAACAGGGTCAGACACACTAACTTTACATGCCGGCTGGAGGTGGATGAATGAAGATGCACGTGCTCCGCTGGCCGGCCTGCCTCCATCCTCTCCTTCTAATTCAAGTATCCAATCAGGGGGTTGAGGCGGTCGTGACGTGCCCTTGTACGTAGCTGTGTCACCTGTGTGCACTGCAGGCAGCGTGCTGCGTGAGCGTGTTCATGCTATTTGGTCAGGACTTCACTTGTTGAGTTGACTCCACCCACCACCTGGAGCCTTTGCCGCACAGCTCACTCATCTGCTGAGTGGCAACCTGTGCCTGCCTGTCAGTGAGCCTTCTGCTGGGGCTGGGCTCGCTGATTGGAGCAGTCGGAGGGATTCTAGTCCTGACTGGCTGGGAGAGGGAGACGCCACCTAGCTAAGCTGTGGAGGAGACAGGAGGAGAGGAGGTCGGTCCAGGTCGCCAGAGGAAGTTTTTATAAAACTTGTTTTTGTTCTTGACGGCTTCCTGTAAAGCGGACTGGGCAGCAGCATGATGTTACCGTCAACTATGTTGCCCTCATGGAAGCAGCCAAGGCCAGCCCGCACAGTGCTGATGGGGTAGCCTCGGTGCGCTGGAGGAAGAAGGTTCAATCCTGGACTGTTGCTGCTGCTTTGCATCTGCAGCAACCAGCAGCAGGGTAGAATTGTTAACTTTTTTTTCCTCCCCCAATGCTCACTGTATCCTCCCCCCATGCCAGCACCTAGATGATAACTCCCCCCCCCCCCACTCCCCCAGCCCAGCCAGCACCTATATGTTCCCTCCCACACCAGGTACCACCCAGCACCTAGATGCTAACTGCCGCAGTTCAGCCAGCATCTATATGTTCCCTCCCAGTACCTAGATGCTAACTCCCCCCCCCCCCAGCCCAGCCAGCACCTAGATGTTCCCTCCCACCCCAGCTACCACCCAGCACCTAGATGCTACTTCCCCAGCCAACCCTTAGCACATGGCACCTAGATGCTATTTCGCACCCACCCCAGCCAGCATCTAGATGCTCGCTCCCACCCCAGCTAGCACCCACAACCTAAATGCTACCTCTCACCTTAGCCAACACCTACCACCCAGCACCTAGATGCTACCTCCCACCCCAGCCAGCACCCAACATCTAGATGCTACCTCCCACCCACCCCACCGAACATCTACCACTCAGCGTCTAGATGCTCCCACCCACCCCAGCCAGCATCTAAATGCAGCCTCCCACAGTCTACTTATGAGAGGAGCTTGACTGAGTTGGATAACATGGAATTGTGGTACCTCCTCACGATCGCAAAGTTGGTCTTCTCCGTCTCCCACCCCTTACATACTACATCTAATAGAACACATGTGGAATTAATAAGAATATGGTGCATAAAAAAGGGGCATGTCTTTGCTAACTACAATGAGGAAGGATCCAGATTTTCGAGCTGGTCTTTGCTGTTCCTGGTTCAGTAAGAGCGGGCTTCCCCATGACACTGCCTTCTTGGACCTACTTGAACATGAGGAGTTGACATTAAAGGAATACTGTAGGGGGGTCGGGGGAAAATTAGTTGAACTTACCCGGGGCTTCTAATGGTCCCCGGCCGGCAGACATACTACGCCTGCATTGCTATGTCCTTATTCCTCCTGATGTCACCAGGAGCGTACTGCACAGGCCCAGTATGGTCTGTGCCTGCGCAGTACACTCCTGGTGACATCAGCGGGAGCGAGGACACAGCAACGCAGGCGCAGTGGTTTTCAGACTTTAAAGTCTGAAATTCCAGAAGTGAACCGGAGGCGGGAACGGAGCATTGGTGAGTGGCTGCGCAGGCACAGAATGTTTGTGGGGGACCATTAGAAGCCCCAGGTAAGTTGAACTCATTTTCCCCATACCCCCTACAGTATTCCTTTAAGAGAGGGCTACCACAAATTTATTGCTGACTTATGGCACTACCAGGTCAGGAATTTTCTTACAAAATTCAACAATATGATAAGCACAGATTTAACCTTTTATGAAAAAGCTTTTTGCATGTCAAGGCAGGGAGGGGTTTCCATGACGCCAAGTGAGGTGACTTCCTCAGGCTAGGGTGGAGACAGGCAGAAACTGGAATTGAGGAGAGTGCCTGGTCTGCTGCCTCCCGCTTGCCTGTTTGCCTGGATGCCCTCTGCCCACACTGCCACACATACCGGTCAGCCAGCCAGCCTATGATGAGGATGGCTGGCGAAGGCAGAAGCCAGAGAGATGACAAGTGCAGCTGAGCTGTCTTGCTTCCAGCTGCTAGGCAACAGCAGGAAGCAGCATCAGCTGCCTGAGGAAGTCGCATCACATGGCGTCACGGACAGAACAGGCCTGCATGTGAGACATGATGGATGGGCATACTTATAGTGGGTAGTTGGACGCTGGCGGGTCTGGCGGGTTTTAGGCTTGTCCATCCCCTCAAGGTTTTGTTTGTTTTGGGGGGAACTTTCTGAGTGCAGTTGCTCAGTCTGACTGACCAAATAATGAACAGACTGGTCCCCGGAAGGGGGATGGACTGGTCCAAGGCCTGTCGGATCTGTCAGACTTTTTCTGTCTACCTGAGGGATAGCTTGTAAAGTGCTAGTAGACAGAACTCCTGTCCAATCTCTTGTGATGTGCCCTGGTCACGGAATCAGGCAGCACTCCTGGTTCCAACTGTAGTCCAAAGTGTAGAGACCAGCACCATCAATTTGTATATGCTCTTTTATTTAAGAAAGATACATTGACATATAAAACAGCGACGTTTCGGAGAGGACCCCCTGCTTTCTCAAGCCAGTGTCAGTGTCTGATCGTACAGAATCAAAACAGCCTTATATACTTAACATACCTTGGAGAATATCCAATCACATTCAAATTATGCCTGTGGCGACCAATCTCCTTACCACACTTCAGGCGGACCTGATGGGGAACTCTATTGCTAATATTTCAATGTGCACTTTGCTCAGCAAACTTACTCTGCGCAGGAACGGGGAGAAGAGGCGGCCGCGTCCATGCGCACATCCAGCTAAGGCGCCGACCAATCCGCCCCGAGGAGATGGAAGCGTCATCATGGTCACGCCTCCAGTGGAGACAGACCTGATGGGAAACCTCGCTGGCTCGAGAGTGCGGCGTAACGCCGCCCCCTCTGGTACAGACGTCAGGGAGTCACGTGGGCGGAATGTAAACAAACCACCCACGTGCTCTCAGTGGAGCGCACATAGTCACCAGCCATCCCTCCCCTCTGCGCTATACAGAAAGGGAATGCCCAAACATTAGGAGACCTGGAAAGAATCATAACAATAAAAATGAAATTGTAAATAAAGATAGAAATTACACCGGAAAAGCATCTAGGTATACAACAGCTATAATATAAAGGACTTTACACAAGGGGCTGCATATCATATTCCCTATTCATGCCCCGTGGTTCTAAGGTGTCTAACCTTCTTATCCACACTGCCTCTCTATATAATAACTTATTTAACCTATTACCCCCACCCCCCCTCCTGGAAATTGGCACCTGCTCCAAGATTTGAAATTTTAACTGACTAACTGAGTGGCCTGCAGATAAAAAATGTGAAGAAACAGACAGTTCATTATTTTTACTCCTAATAGTACTTTTATGTGATGCTAATCTAGCCTTCATAGGTTGTGTTTTCTGTCCAATATCTAAAAGTCCACATGGACATTTTTAAAGCATAAATTACATAACGGGAATTACAATCAAAATGACCATAAATTTTGAATGAGGTACCCAGGTGAGGGTGTCTTACAACTGGACCTCTAATTATACTATGACAATTAGCACAGTTCATACAGGGGTAAGTTCCATAAGGACGGTTAGAAATAGAGCGACAGGATTGTACTGAACCAAGATCTGCACGAACCAACTTGTCTTTCAATGTAGGGGCACGTTTATATGACATTAAAGGGAGAGTCTGGAATTCTACCACATTGGGTAAACCATTTTTTAGGATGTTCCAATTACGACGTATAACATCTGCTATCCTATTACTATGTATATTATATTGGGAAACAAAATGAATCCTCCTATTGCTGCCCCTCCTCCGGTTCACATTATCTGATTTTACTGCCTCAAGCCTAAGTCTTGCTCTACCCAGCAGGTGTTGGGGGTACTGTCTCTGAATACATTTATGTTCCATCTCATCCAGTCTTTGTTTTCTTAACTGTGGATCATCAACTATACGACTAATACGGTAGAACTGACTATTGGGAATAGACAAAATCGTGGCAGGGGGATGAAAGCTGCCATAGCACAGCGTTGAGTTAACATCCGTGGGTTTAACGTATAAGTCTGTGCTCAACCCACCATTGGACATTCTCACAACCGTGTCCAGGAAGCTCACCTCACCCCTGTCACAATAAACAATCAATTTAATAGATGGACATTTTAGATGTACCTGATCTACAAATTCCATAAGGCTCGAATGTGGCCCCGCCCACACGCAAAAAACATCATCGATATATCTATACCAACAATGGGCAAATGTTGTAAATAATACATTAGTGTAAACAAATGATTCTTCATATAAATTCATAAAGATGTTTGCGTAGGACGGGGCCACATTCAAGCCCATCGCCGTACCCCTGACCTGCAAATAAAATTCATCCTCAACCATAAAATAGTTACACGACAATACTAGCCTAAGTAAACCACAGAGAAATCTGATCTGATGTGTATCAAAATCCGAGGCACAATTAAGTATGTGTTCGACAGCCTCTACACCCCCATCATGTGGGATGGAGGTGTAGAGGCTCTCCACATCAAGAGTCACCAATAGCACCCCCTCAGGTATGGGAGGAAGCTTACGAATTGCATCCAAAAACATTGAGGTATCCCTAAGGTAAGATTTACCCACTATGACAAATGGTCACAACATAATGTCCAGATATTTGGCTAAAGGAGAAAAAATAGAATCGATACTCGTTACAATGGGGCGCCCTGGCGGACGTTGCTTATTTTTTGTGTATCTTTGGGCATATGTAGAACACTGGAACTATTGGGTCCTTTTGTATTAAGTACTCAAAAAGTTTATCATCAATAATGTTGTTATGACGGGCCTGTTGTAACAGTTCCAGAATTTTCTTTTGAAAGATAGACGTTGGATTATGTGGCAGTTTCTGATATGTTGTAGTGTCAGATAACAGACGATTCATCTCACTCCTATAATATTGGGTATCCATGATCACTACCGCTCCCCCCTTATCCGCCTGCTTAATAGTAATAGATTTGTTATTCATTAAATCTCCAATGGCAGTACGTTCCTCTACTGTGAGATTAGGCTGTATCCGAAATTCTACATATGGGTGAGATCTAGACACAATAGAGTCTACTTGTTCCTTAAGTGCAGATACAAAGTTCTCAATAACTTGGCATGTGGGAGGAGAGAAATTACTTTTCGATCTTAGGGTAGTGTCACTTAAGGATAAACAGTTGTCATCAATTGGCCTTGGAGGAAACCAACATTCTCGTGGTACACTAAAACAATACTTAAGCCTAATTGTTCGGATTGTAAACAAACCGCCCACGTGCTCTCAGTGGAGCGCACATAATCACCAGCCGTCCCTCCCCTCTGCGCTATTCAGAAAGGGAATGCCCAAACATTAGGAGACCTGGAGAGAATCATAACAATAAAAATGAAATTGTAAATAAAGACAGAAATTACACCGGAAAAGCATCTAGATATACAACAACTATAATATAAAGGATTTTACACAATGGGCTGCATATCATATTCCCTATTCATGCCCCGTGGCTGGATAGTGCACTGGTTAAGGGCTCTGCCTTTGACATGGGAGACCAGGGTTCGAATCCTGGCTAGGTCAAGTACCTATTCAGTAAGGAGTTCAAGGCAAGACTCCCTAACACTGCAGGGTGGCCTCTTGAGCGCGTCCCAGTGGCTGCAGCTCTTGAGCGCTTTGAGTCCGACAGAAGAAAAGCGCTATACAAATGTTCAGATTATTATTATTAAGGTGTCTAACCTTCTTATCCACACTGCCTCTCTATATAATAACTAGCACAGACAAAAGCGCAGGGGCGGGAGGAAACATAAATGATCGCTTAAGACAAAAGCCTAAACAGGCCATACCTGTGAAGACCAATGTGAGATAAATAAGTCTATTGTTGTGAATATCTCCTCTGTGACTTTGTCTGCTACCCAGCAGTCATTGTTGGAGAAGGGACTCTCGTTTGCACCTACCCATTGGCCTCAGCCAGTTGATCTGGATATTGATCTTTATAGATTTTTTCGAACAATTAGGCTTAAGTATTATTTTAGTGTACTTTTATATATTGGACAGACAACACAACCTATGAAGGCTAGATTAGCATCACATAATAGTACTATTAGGAGTAAATATAATGAACTGTCTGTTTCTTCACATTTTTTATCTGCAGGCCACTCAGTTAGTCAGTTAAAATTTCAAATCTTGGAGCAGGTGCCAATTTCCAGGAGGGGGTGGGGGAGGGTAATAGGTTAAATAAGTTATTATATAGAGAGGCAGTGTGGATAAGAAGGTTAGACACCTTAGAACCACGGGGCATGAATAGGGAATATGATATGCAGCCTCTTGTGTAAAGTCCTTTATATTATAGTTGTTGTATATCTAGATGCTTTTCCGCTGTAATTTCTATCTTTATTTACAATTTCATTTTTATTATTATGATTCTTTCCAGGTCTCCTAATGTTTGGGCATTCCCTTTCTGTGTAGCGCGGAGGGGAGGGACGGCTGGTGACTATGTGCGCTCCACTGAGAGCACGTGGGTGGTTTGTTTACATTCCGCCCACGTGACTCCCTGATGTCTGTACCAGAGGGGGCGGCGTTACGCCGCACTCTCGAGCCAGCGAGGTTTCCCATCAGGTCCGTCTCCACTGGAGGCGTGACCATGATGACGCTTCCATCTCTATTAGCTGGATGTGCGCATGGACGCAGCTGAATCTTCTCCCCGTTCCTGCGCAGAGTAAGTTTGCTGAGCAAAGTGCACATTTAAATATTAGCAATAGAGTACCCCATCAGGTACGCCTGAAGTGTGGTAAGGGGATTGGTCGCCATAGGCGTAATTTGAATGTGATTGGATATTCTCCAAGGTATGTTAAGTATATAAGGCTGTTTTGATTCTGTACGATCAGACACTGACACTGGCTTGAGAAAGGAGGGGGTCCCCTCCGAAACGTCGCTGTTTTATATGTCAATGTGTCTTTCTTAAATAAAAGAGCATACACACATTGATGGTGCAGGTCTCTACACTTTGGTACTTGAGAGATAGTGACATGGAAGAGGGGTGATTTGCGGCTCGTTTTGCTGTTGGTGAAATATAAATTTTATAAGTATGTATTTTAAATCTTACCCGTTCTATATCCGTGGTCTGAGGTGTCGGCAAATGTGCATTATGTCCGCAGGAGTATGTGCACACAGGAAGACGTGCCCAGTGTGCATGCACACTGGGCTTGAAGTCAGCGTGGAGTGCAGTCACAGTGCCCAAGTAGACATACTGCGCAAGCGTAGTGTAGTATGAACGGGTCAGAGGGCACGTGCACTGGGTACGTCTGCCCACCGGAGTGCGTGCGTACTCTCTCATGGACATACTGTGCATGCACCGACTAATCAGACCACAGATATAGAACGGTGGATTTGTATCAAAAAAGCTGAAGCCGGGGCAAGGAAGGTGCGGTAAGTCCCTGCACTACTAACCACACACACAGATGGCGCAATTTTATAGATTTTATGAGAACTTGAGTATCCTGTAAGGTTTTTGGACTCAAGTCTCATCCAAATTAGTTACATTGTAGGTTCCTGGATGCACTAAAATCTGCTGCAGCCGCGATCGTACCGGTGCATGTGCTTGCGCACGCTCATATACTAATCCCATTGTGAATGATTGCTGCTAGTAGCAGTCATTCGCATAAAGTTGCAATGGAAAAAAAGGGTTTTTTTTAATTTAAAGTGACAGTGTAAAATTGAAAAATCAAGTGGTTCATTTATTTTTGTGAACTTTTTACCCCACCAAATTAATTAACCCCTTGTGTCACCTATGCTTGGCCTTAAGATTCCTAGACACTTTTATTGGCTGCCACCCATAGCGATCGGATGCGATCACTATGGCGACAGCTCGGAAACCCATTGCTGTATAGGTGCATCAAAATGTTGTTGCCTAGCAATGCATCTATACAGCACTGGGGTACCCAAACTGTGCGCCCTGGCAATTGCATGCAATCGCTACAGACGCACAGGCTGGCGATAATGTACGCTACATGCCCGACTAGTAATGAAATACGTATGGTATCACTTTAACCGGTATGAGCCAAATAATGTATTTTGTGGTGTTTTAAAACTGTGGCACTTGTCATGTAAAAGTTAGGGAGGGGAAAACATGGAAAAAAAATAATTTTTGCATTTACGCCTAGTTTTTCTCAATAATTTTCCCGTGAAATTAAATACTTGAAAAAATGTATTACCCTAAGAAAGCATAGAATGCCCTTAAAAAACAATATCTGTATCACTGTGATGGCATATGCAATAACAAGTGATTGCTGTATCAAAAGCGGCACAGCTAATCTGCCAAACTTGTCAGGAACCTTAAAGAGGAACTCCAGTGAAAATAATGTAATTAAAAAAGTGCTTCATTTTTACAATAATTATGTATAAATGATTTAGTCAGTGTTTGCTCATTGTAAAATCTTTCTTCTAACAGATTCACATTCTGACATGTATTACATGGTGACATTGTTACAATGGGCAGGTTATGTAGCTGCTTCTAGCTGTTCTGGCCGTTACAGACAGCTGTAAGCAGCTATTTCCTGTCTGTGAACATTGTTACATTGTGGCAGTTTGCCCAGAGTACCGCGGTCCCAGAGCTTCTTGTGGGAGGGGTTTCACCACAATATCAGTCATACAGCGCCCCCTGATGGTCTGTTTGTGAAATGCAATAGATTTGTCATGTAAAAGGGGGTATCAGCTACTGATTGGGATGAAGTTAAATTCTTGGTCGGAGTTTCTCTTTAAGAAGTAAAAACCCCGGAACCTGAAGTGGTTAAGTATCCTCAGGTGGGGGAAAGGCTAATATCGCATTGGGGCATTGCATTAAATCGAATCATTATAGCATACACATAACACAACAAAAAGCAACATTTTCAGTGGCATGCCATTTAACACAGGCACTATGTCTGTGATTCTAGGATCGCACTCCCTGTTCTGCATTGTAATCCATTGAATTGCATCACAACTGATGAGGTGTAAACTGTTCATAGACTTTGAATTGCACCTTGTTACAGTGTGCAAAATAGTGTCTGTTAGATAGTTACAAGGCAACTTGTATAAAAGTACCCTAAGAGATGTGGCTGCGGTTGGGTTTCAATAGGCATAAGATCAGAAGTAATGGAATGTTTCAGGACTCTGGAGGTTGGGCAATAGGAGCCGCCCCTAAGTGTGCTGTAGCACCTAGGTTCTCTATGTGTGGTACCTGTACCCCAGGGGGTACTTTTGATGGTTCCAGGGGGTACTCGGGCTAGATATACTTAAAGTGAACAAGAGACGGAGCACCCTCATGTATTTTACCATATATATCAGTGGGAACATTAGAGAAAACACCTACCCTGCTCTCTCTTTCATCCTTTACTGCTCAGCCTGCTTGTTATCAGCCCTGATAAAATCCCCAACTGAGCATTCAGTCTGGCTTAGCTCAGGAATCATTATAGCGGAGTCTGTCTTCTCTGTTGTCTTTTCAAGCCCAAGCCTGCCCCCTTCTGGCTCTGCTATAATGACTCAGCTATAATGATTCCAGAGCAAAGCCAGACTGAATGCTCAGTCTGGGATGTTATCAGGGCTGAAACAAGCAGGCTGAGCAGTGAATGATAAAACAGAGAGCAGGGTAGGTGTTTTCGCTAATGTTCCCACTGATATATATGGTAAAATACATGAGGGTGCTTTATCTCTGGTTCACTTTAACCAATAATAACAAATTTAGAGTTTTAGAAAATGATAAATCCTAAGTAAACAACATCAAATTAGTATTTTAGCTAATTAAAAGCAACAGTTGATGCTTGGAAATTTTTTAGAACCAATAATTATGTACAACAATTACAGTGGCTTAGAGAAAAGGGTGTAGGCAGCGCTTCCAAATACAGAAGGCTGCACCTGAGTTGATTTAGCTGCAAAGAAGTGCAGAGCTCCAATGGACCATATTACACAACATGCATTCAACCAGGTACAGCAATGGAGGGTGTTAGCTTCAGCAATAATGTGTGCACAAATCATTTCCTACTAGACTTCCCCACGGCGGTGACGTGTCCCCTCAGGAAAGACCTAACCACTAACCTAACATTAAAAGCATAACTTACCTGGTGCGACTTATCATACAATGGTATACACATTTCTTCAAGACAAACAAACAAAAATGACAGCGCTCACAGGCTGCAACTGGCTTATAAACCATCAAGGGGCATGTACAGACCCCCAGGGGCTAAATATACGCCTTGAATCCAAATCAGATGCAAAATTATGCAAATTAAGTGCAAATTTATGTGCTAGTCCCTAATCTAAAATTTGAATGCAGATTGGATGCAGGCTACCACAAGTATACTTAGAACAGTGGCTTGCAAAAGTATTCGGCCCCCTTGAAGTTTTCCACATTTTGTCACATTACTGCCACAAACATGAAACAATTTTATTGGAATTCCACATGAAAGACCAACACAAAGTGGTGTACACATGAGAAGTGGAACGAAAATCATACATGATTCTAAACATTTTTTACAAATCAATAACTGCAAAGTGGGGTGTGCGTAATTATTCGGCCCCCTTTGGTCTGAGTGCAGTCAGTTGCCCATAGATATTGCCTGATGAGTGCTAATGACTAAATAGAGTGCACCTGTGTGTAATCTAATGTCAGTACAAATACAGCTGCTCTGTGAGGGCCGCAGAGGTTGTCTAAGAGAATACTGGGAGCAACAACACCGTGAAGTCCAAAGAACACACCAGACAGGTCAGGGATAAAGTTATTGAGAAATTTAAAGCAGGCTTAGGCTACAAAAAGATTTCCAAAGCCTTGAACATCCCACGGAGCACTGTTCAAGCGTTCATTCAGAAATGGAAGGTGTATGGCACAACTGTAAACCTACCAAGACAAGGCTGTCCACCTAAACTCACAGGCCGAACAAGGAGAACGCTGATCAGAAATGCAGCCAAGAGGCCCATGGTGACTCTGGAAGAGCTGCAGAGATCTACAGCTCAGGCGGGAGACTCTATCCATAGGACAACTATTAGTCATGCACTGTACAAAGTTGGCCTTTATGGACGAGTGGCAAGAAGAAAGCCATTCTGAACAGAAAGCATAAGAAGTCCCGTTTGCAGTTTGCCACAAGCCATGTGGGGGACACAGCAACCATTTGGAAGAAGGTGCTCTGGTCAGATGAGACCAAAATGGAACTTTTTGGCCAAAATGCAAAACGCTATGTGTGGCGGAAAACTAACACTGCACATCACTCTGAACACACCATCCCCACTGTCAAATATGGTGGTGGCAGCATCATGCTCGGGGGTGCATCTCTTTAGCAGGGACAGGGAAGCTGGTCAGAGTTGATGGGAAGATGGATGGAGCCAAATACAGGGCAAACTTGGAAGAAAACCTCTTGGAGACTGCAAAAGACTTGAGACTGGGGCGGAGGTTCACCTTCCAGCAGGATAACGACCCTAAACATAAAGCCAGGGCAACAATGGAATGGTTTAAAACAAAACATATCTATGTGTTAGAATGGCCCAGTCAAAGTCCAGATCTAAATCCAATCGAGAATCTGTGGCAAGATCTGAAAACTGCTGTTCACAATCGCTGTTTATCTAATCTGACTGAGCTGGAGCTGTTTTGCAAAGAAGAATGGGCAAGGATTTCAGTCTTTAGATGTGCAAAGCTGGTAGAGACATACCCTAAAAGACTGGCAGCTGTAATTGCAGCAAAAGGTGGTTCTACAAAGTATTGACTTAGGGGGCCAAATAATTACGCACACCCCACTTTACAGTTATTTATTTGTAAAAATGTTTGGAATGATGTATGATTTTCGATCATCTTCCCATGTGTACACCACTTTGTATTGGTCCTTCACGTGGAATTCCAATAAAATTGATGCATGTTTGTGGCATTAATGTGACAAAATGTGGAAAACTTCAAGGGGGCCGAATACTTTTGCAACCCACTGTAAATACAGGGTTTTAAAAAGGGTACATACCAATAAAATGTTGAGAAACACTGCTCTAGCACATTGGACACTTTGGCCTCAAGAAGAAACTAAGCACTGCAAAATGGTTGTCAGGCTGTGGACCCTCTGGCACCGCCGCCACCTTCCAAACCAGAGCCACATCACGATAAGCACCTTTGCTGATCATGCCTGTACTATGTGAATGTGATGCACTTGCACTTTACCACTAATAAATATACTCAATAATGCCATATATTCCAGCTCTCCACTGTTTGTTCATGCACTATCCTGCTCTATCCAGAGCACATTGAGCTATCTCGGGGAATGTCACCTACCATCCCTTCAGCCTCTGAGTGAGGCTCTGCTGGCTAGATCTAGTCTGTGTGTTATGTTAGGGAAGCCCACCCTGTCGTATGCAGAAAGGTTATTCATGATCTGGTGGGTGAACAGGTCTGGCCAGTAGTCACCTTCCTATGAGAGATAGGAAGCAGGGTTGAATAACTCATCTGAATCTGCTACCTGAGTGACAGTAACAGGAGGAGTCTAGAGGAAGTATTCTAGCAGATATGTATACAATTTTATTTGAAAGTCCTTTTACGCTTGGTGCGGTGCGATTTGGAACAAACGCACCTAAGCTGAAAAATTGCACTGCACATTATATCCACAAGGGGGAAAAATATATAACATGGCACTTCCGGTGCACTTCCGGAATTACAGCGGAAGTTGCACAGTAACGCACTGAAACTTCTGCGTCACCCGGAGCAGTTCCGATGCATTGCAGGCAGTGTGACATGGAACATTGACTGTAATGGCCACTGCAATGAGCTGCATTACAAAAGGGTAACAAAACACAGCAAGTGTAAAATGGCCCCTTAAAGAGGAACTCCAGTGAAAATAATTTAATATAAAAAGGTGCTTAATTTTTACAATAATTATGTATACATGATTTAGTCAGTGTTTGCTCATTGTAAAATCTTTCCTCTCCCAGATTCACATTCTGACATGTATTACATGGTGACATTGTTACTGTGGGCAGATTATGTAGCTGTTCTGGCTTTAACAGACAGCTATAAACAGCCATTTCCTGTGTGTGTCATTGTTACATTGTGGCAGTTTGCCCAGAGTACCGTACGGTACCAGAGCCTCTTGTGGGAGGGGTTTCAGCACAAAATCAGTCATACAGCGCCCCCTGATGGTCTGTTTGTGAAAATCATTATATTTTTCATGTAAAAGTGGGTATCAGCTACTGATTGGGATAAAGTTCAATTCTTGGTCGGAGTTTCTCTTTAAGTAAACATTGCTCCCTGCAGTGTCAGTGTACATGCATTCTAATCAGTGTATATTCAATTGCACATAACATCTTAGGCGTGTATGTTAGAAGACTCGTAGAACATCGAATGCATTGAGAAACAGTGTCAGAAATGTGTAAGGAAAGAACAAGAGCTAATTGAACAAATCTCTTATTATCATCACATAATGGGTTTGCAAACATTCACTCCAGGCCCCTAATGCAATCTTGAAAAGACTTCTTAATGGTGTAACATATGAAGTCTGGAAAACCACAAACAACCCTCTCAGTTGGATCAAAATAGTAATTAATTATACTTCATTATTCATCCTCTCTCTGCTGGGAAAATGCACATTTTCTATAAAATAATCGCTTTTAGAATTTCTTCAAGTAAAGGTGCTTAGTAACTCCCCTCTGAGCACAGGACTCTGTCCACACCAGATCAAACAAAGAGGACACTCCCATTCGGGGAGCTTCTTACAGAGAAAAAGAACTCCTTCATTTTGTATGCACACAGTCATTTCATACTGAGTGTAGAGCTGGTATTCCCTCATACGGCGCCTAATCAAACAAATGTTTCTTGAAGAGAGCAGAGCACAAGAAAGAGGATTGCCAAATGGGACACTGTAGTTGTTTATAGAGAATCTGTCACAAATGGACATTTGTAAGAGTTGAAATATTATCTTTAAGGCACAGCTGTTAACCCTGTTTATGTTTTTACTTTTTTGTCTCTTTAAGTTTTGACCTGCTACATTGAGTCTCTGACTAAGATGAATATTATTAACCACTGAGAGCGTCACTGAGAGCAAATGTCACAAAGGAAATGTACCTGTTAGGGAAACTTTTTCACTTGTTAATTTTTAAAACACTATGTGTGTTCATCTGTGTTGAAATGTGTGCTTTTTGTCACAGGAGATAATGACTGTCAATGTTAAAAAAACGAAGAAAATTATTAAGTAGGTTGTACATTTTTTTTCCACAGGCGAAAAACGCATTTAGGCTAGAACTATCACATTAATTAACATGGAAAACAAGAGTTTGCTTTCTTAAAACAGAAAGAATTTGCGATAATTCAGGTTGCAGTGAGCTTGAGATGTCTCCCAGAGCAACACTGCTGAATATATGCAAATTAACCATTGTTGCCCTTATGGTTCTCAGTTAAAATGCATTTTGCTATTCAGAAAACACACATGAAGACAGACCAGTGTGAACACTACTATTTGTGAGGGGAGTGGCCATGCAAATTTGTGTGGAGTGGAACCTCTACCTTAATTGGAACATGAAGCAAGAGGTATATAGAGGCTGCCATAGTTATTTCCTTTTAAACAATACTAGTTGACTGGCAGTCCTGCTGATCATTCTGGCATCAGTGGTGTCTGAATCACACACCTGAAATAAGCATGCAGCTAATTTTGTCAGATTTTTGTCAGAAACATCTGGTCTGGATGCATGTTCAGGGTCTATGGCTAAAAGTATTAGGGGCAGAGGGGCAGCAGGACGGCCAGGCAATTTGCATTGTTTAATATTAAATATGTCAGCCTCACTTCAGGTCTCCTGTAAAAGGATGTAAATATGACAGCTTCCATATCCCTCTCACTTCAGGTGTCCTTTAATGGTTTATCAGTATGCATGTTCCTTGGCTGGGAAGGACAGATATACAGAGGCAAGGGCCATAGCAGCCAGAGCAGCTGCTATGGGGCCTGGAGCACAGGGGGCCCAGTGGGTACTTAAAGGTATAACACCTTGACATAATAAAAAAAAACATGTTTTCCTACTTTTTATATCCATACAGTTATCATATTTGCTTTTGTGCGTAAGTATTATTATTCATTTAGAAATTACAAGTTCCCAAAGTACAGTTTTTTGGCTCTGAGAGCTGTCATTGCATTTTATTCATAACTGGTGTATTCATATTGTAATGTACCCAGAAATGCTTTCTGAGTATCTGTCTGTTTTCTGGAGTGTCTGAATTGCCAGAGAATACTTAATTGTGTCAAGTGAGGAATGTAAACACAAGATAACATTAAATCCAGTTCAGATGCGTCCAGATTTCCCTGCAGGGAGCTTGTAAGTCCTGTGTTTAACTAGTTGAATGCTGTTCTAGTTTTAAAAAAATGGTGGTAGTATACAATATGCTGCAAATAATCTTTTAGAGCAAAGAAGAAATGCTGAGTTTCATACCACTTTAATGTATTCACCATTAACTTTCCTGAGTTTCTCCACCCTCTGCATGATAATGTAAATTGCCCAATTAACTCATATCCATAGGGTAGGGGCAGATGCCTCCTTCTTAGGGCCCCGTGTAAGTTTTGCTATGGGGCCCCATGATCTCTACTGCACAGAGGGAGAGGATTCTCTCCCCATTCTCTCCACATGGCTACATCACTCTCAGCTTTGCATAAACTTCTTGACCTCCCAAAAATACTCAGCTCTGCCCAAATGACAGTCTGGGACTTTCGTGTCACACATGCAGAGGAGTCACAGGCTGAAAATGATGGGGTAAGATGACTGTAACTCTTTAGATGCTGGAACGCTAACAAAGACACATGTATACTTTAATTTAAATACATGAATACTTAATGCAGCAAGCTTTTAGTTTTTAGCTTGAGTTCCATTTTAATTGACAGGAATCAACAAGGAGAGGATTCCATTAGGAGCAATGAGGCAGTAACACGGTTTTACTGGGGGCCTTTCCGTTTCACAGAAGCTGAATTCTAGTAAATAAAATGATAAATCACAGGTCAAAAACAATCAAGGTGGTGGTAAAACTTCCCTTGCAGGTGAATTTTAGAGGATAGATTCAGATATTTCCAAATGTAATATATATATATATATATATATATATATATATATATATATATATATATATATATATATATATATATATATATATATATATATATATTACTGGTTCTGTTTAATATGGCCTTTTATGCAGTGAGAAAGTTCATTGGATAAAAGTTAATTACGCCAGATACACCTGTCATACTCATTTGTTCGATATAAGGCTATTGTGTGCTTCTGCTCCTTTGTCTGACTATCACACACTTTGCCAGCGCAGGTCTGACCTCATTCTATTTTCTTTGATGTTTTCCACAATCCGGTTCGATTTATGGACAAGAAATTCATTACAGGGCTTAAACGGAAAGGAGAGTAATTATACCACTTAAAAAACTAGAGCCCTGATTGTAGAGTCCATGTAAATAGAATTCACTCATTTTTACCCCTCTGTATAAATTTAACCCTAAGTTAGCCAATAGCTACATATGCAGAATATTGGAATAACAATTCGTTACGGGTATAAAAATACAGATCGAAGACAGGTAATGCTACATAAGTTATCTATATAATGGTTATATTAGATATGTGCATTAATATTCAGTTCTATGAAGTATATAGTATTGGCTCCAGGCTCAAGGATTCCAGCTGTCCAATATGATTTTTTAGGTTTTTTTGCCAGAATCTACCAAACTGATGATTTGGAACCCACCAAACAGATACTGAAAACATACACCTAATAACCAAAACCAAATTTGCCATAATTACCAGGGGCAAGCGTATGGCAAATATACCAAAACTGAAGGAGAAAAAGATAACTCTTACTTCTCTGATAACTCTGAACCTGGAAAACTAGTTTTAAGTCAAATGTTTGTACGTACGACACACTTGATAAAACACAAACGGCAATACTGACACAATTAATTAAAGGATGATTTGACCTGACAAGCATTTTATTTGCTGCAGTAGGCAACTCCCAGAGCACAAGGACCAGAAGACAGCCCTGCAAAGACATCAGAGTTAATTGTGCTATATTAACACTTTATAATGCAGACGAAGGTTCATGAAAAATCCATTTTTTAATAACCATTTCATGAACTCAGCAAATAATGGGGAGAATCTGGACAGCCTTTGCATGATGAGCTATAATGCATTTAAAAATTAAAGAACCACATTTTAGTTCCTTATATGAAAAATCCTTTGGCAAGAGAAAAAAGTATTGGCCAGCGCTCAGATTAGTGTTCATGCAGGTCAGTGTGATGCTGCACTCCCTGGCATCCTCCTTATTATACAGCGGACAATACAGTCAAACTGAATGAAATGTTAATGAACATTAACTAGAGCACCTGCCCTAGTCATTTCCAGTAAGTTGACACATTCAAAGCATTCGCTTACTAAAATGAAGTGAAAAGCCTATCTTGCACAGACAAACGCTGTCACCTAGTGGTGAAATCACGTTAAAGGCATGTTTCAGAACAAATGGCTATGGTTTAGAAGGCAAATTTATATTTAGCAATGGTTTTAGTTAGGCTTACGCATTTTGAATGCTTACAAGATTTCAAATTATATTTGTAATTTGTAAGAATAATCTAATTTAATTTCAATTTATTATTATGGATTTTCTAAATACAGGTCTTGTCTCCCCAACATGCTCAGCTTTAATGAATTGGTAAATGCAAATTTAGATCTTGGTAAATCAGTATACTTGGACTTTGCTAGGTATTTGAGGAGTGTTCCACACATAAGAGGCTGAGCATGTAGGAACTAAGGGCAATAAGGGACAGAAGGCAAAGAGAACTAATGACACCCAAAATGGGAAACTTTTAGTACTGGGTCCAGTTCTCTTCAACATATTTCTTAATGATCTACTGGATGGAATCCAAAGTAATATACGTATTACAGGAGGATCTTCAAAGCATGGCTATATGGGCAGGTGTATGGCAGATTAAACTTAAACTGAGAGGGCTATGGATGTTTCCTTTTAAACCATACCAGTTGCCTGGGAGTCCTGCTGGTCTCTTTCACTGCAGTAATGGCTGAATCATAGACCTGAAACAAGCATGTTGCTAATCCAGTCTGACTTCAGTCAGAGCACCTGATCTGCATGCTTGTTCAGGGGCTGTGGCTAAAAGTATTAGAGACACAGGATCAGCAGGAGCGTTAGGCAACTGGTATTAGTTTAAAAGGAAAAATCCATATCCTTCTCAGTTTAGGTTCCCTTTAATGTTGATAAATGTAAGGTCATCCCTCTAGGATGGGCCATTGGCAAAGTACCATATAAACTCAATGAGATTTGGCTAGGGACTTCAGACTTAAAAGGACACCCGAGAGGGGGCGGAGCTAGCGATGGCCGCGTGAAGACGCACATTTCCCGAGCTCCCTCTATCACCCTACTAATTTAGCCTCTTAATCACAATCAGATGCCCCGATCTTGCTTCAAACTATGCCCGGCAAATCAAAGAAAGGTACTACCAAAGAAACACCGCTGAAGCGAGGCTCCTCCAGCCAGTCTACGGTCACCCAGTTCCTCAAACGGAACGAGGCCACGCAAACCCCAGCTAAGATGGCCGACGCCTCTCCTCCGGCAAACAAGGCCCAGAAAACAACAGCGGCAGACGACTCCACCGCCAAATCACTCAGCGAAATTCGAGATTTCCTCCACAGTCTACCCACCAAAGCGGACCTCGAAGACCTGGGGAACCGCATCACAGCCGCCACGCGAGCCGAGCTGCAGGGTATACAGGAGGACATCCAGGAACATAGCGACAGGCTTGCCACACTGGAGGCGGAATCCGCCACTATGAAAGCCGAGATTAAGTCCTTGGTGGAGCAGAATGAACTACAGAAGGCAAATAATACAGTCCTACGCACTGGCCTAGAGGACCTGCAAAACAGGAGCAGACGGTGCAACATTCGAGTCAGGGGTCTCCCTGAATCCGTCACGACGCAACAACTCGTACCAGCACTAACATCCATCTTTAACGGCCTACTGCAACAACCTGACGATAATGCCATAAAATTTGATAGAGCTCACAGGGCATTGAAACCACAATCTGCCCCAGAAGACCCACCGAGAGACGTTATATGCCGCCTGCATAACTACACAGAGAAGGATGCAATCATGCAGGCTGCGAGACCCGCAGGCCCCATCACATATGAAGGTCAGAAGATTTTATTATTTCAGGACCTAGCTCCGAGTACGTTGGCCCAACGTAGAGCCCTGCAGCCTCTACTAAAGGCCCTACAAGACGAGGGGGTGTCCTATAACTGGGGATTCCCGTTCCAGCTGCACGCCCGGAGAGACAACAAATCATCCACACTCCGCACACCGGCGGACCTGCCAGACTTTTTCGTGACCTGGGAATACCATCAGTGGCTGTACCAGAGTGGAAACCGGAGCAAATCGCTCTAGGCCTCCCGCAACGTCAGCGCAAACAGCGGTCTAACAAGCGCCAACCACAGCCGGAATGACGTATCTAATTCGGGGGCCCTCTTTGCTGTACCGAGGGACACAGAATGATCCGCGCTACAGATAAGTACTGCTTATGTAAGGTGACCTACTAAATAGCTCTGCTCCGATTGGGAGTACCCCCCTTTTTTACCCGCTATCTACCTGAGGAAGACTGCTCTTTTTATGCCTGCACTATATCTTGCTGTGTATCCATATTGGATGGGAGAGGAGGTGCTGTGGGAGAGAGCCAGGTCGCATACAGCACGGAGACAATGGTTGGGGCAGAGTGCTCCCTTGTTGGAGGGGGATTTTTCCGTCTGAGGGGTCTTATGTCCTTGTAATGCTACACGCTGAACTCTGTCGCACTTGGCGACTGTATGCATAATTGCTAAAGCGGCTCAGAGTTACGGTCCCCTATACCGCAGCCATCCCGGGGAATAGTGCTGTTATATTGCTCATGCCCGATACTCCATGGAAGAAAACGAGGGCCTCCCCTCGCTGTACCCCACAAGAAATGCTTTGTATTATTATATCTGCTTGATATATTATATTGTGAGGGACGATGGGTAAATTGACTGAGCTTTTTGTGCCATTGTTGTTCTGAATGTATGTGATCATTTATTAGCTGCGCACAGTCGCTGGTGCTTAGGTCAGTTATTTGCCAGAATGCGGAAGGAACATACAGTGAAGCTAGCCCAACACACAGGGACTCCAAACTAAAAATTTGATCGCGGCGCATTGGCTCTCCCCCCAAATTTTGGGTGTTGATCCGATGGGCTGCCTATCTTATCCACCTATCCCTAACTTACATTAAGTTAAAGCTTGGGACCGGCGCGCCGTGGCCTCTGACGCTCACTATCAGTGATACTTAACATTGCTTTTTCCTGTCAGCCTCATGTGGGTGGCTGGGGGCCGGGGCGCGGCGGTCTCTCATATGGCCACTGGGTGGTTGATACCCCTAAATTTCCCCCCATGGGGGCAACAGAAGAGGCTCCTGAAATTAGAACATCCTGGCCTGGGTACTCCTATATACTCATTATCAGAAGACAGAGACAACGGAGTCTCCTCCTGCCTCAAGTTCTCCCCCCCCCCTCTAGATCCCATTCCGTCCTAACTTGGTCACCATATATGTTGCAGAGGGCAAATGGTTAGTCATAAACAAAGGTACACAGCCTCCCTTAAAAATTGAGCTCCCACGCTCACTAGGCAGAGCAAATGCCAACCTCACCTTTTTATAAGACAGGTCACATTCCCTGCAGATCTCTGCTATACTGTGCTCTCTTTTCAGCAAAGAGAAAGGGCACGGTTGAACACTTATAAGGACGTCCTGATCGGGGCATCCTAATTGAGTTAGGGTGGAGAGGGGACCGGGTATCCCGCGGTACATAATGGTTTCCCTTTTCCCTCATAGGAGAGTTCTGAGAAATCAGAACATTCATATGGGAACTACCCTTGAACCAAGGGATCTACCCTTAAGGTTCACTAGTTACACTTTTCTGAAACTATGTTTGATTGTAATAATCTTGTTTTTTATATTGCTGACAACTGCTGGGTTTTCTCTGGACACTTCCTCAAGCCGAACCTTTATATTTGAATATATGCGATGGATCACGTAAAAGTCCTATCTATTAACGCTAAGGACCTCAACATACCAGAAAAGAGACGCATACTTTTGAGAGACCTATGGGCTCAAAGAGCACAAATAGCCTTCATACAGGAGACCCACTTCAAAGAACCTACTCCTCCTAAATTACATGATAGACACTTTCCCACTGCCTTCTACTCCAATTCTCTGGAATCTAAAACCAAGGGCACTGCTATTCTCATTAGTAACACTTTACCTTTCACCGTATTAGACACCAAATCTGACCCATTGGGTAGATTTACTCTAGTGAAATGCCTCATAAAGGACAAAAAGTACACTTTAGGCTCTGTATATGCCCCAAATATTGATCAGGAGAAATTTATACAAAAATTCCTAAATGTGCTAGACTCATTCGCGGAGGGTAGCATTATACTGGGTGGAGATTTGAATATAGCCCTTAACCCAAATGTAGATACCTCACACGGGAAGACTAGCCTGGCATATGCAAAAATAAATAAGATTAAAAAAGCTCTATATGAGAGACAGCTAGTAGATGTGAGGAGGGTGACTCACCCAACCGCCAGGGATTACACATTTTATTCGGCAGTTCATGGAGTCTACTCTCGAATAGATTACATATTAGTGTCTCACAACCTTCTCTCAGAACACATCACCTCAGAGGTGGGTATCATATCATACTCAGATCATGCTCC